>NC_138225.1:8615761-8980761 GCF_964197995.2 Scardinius erythrophthalmus | reverse complement strand
TTTCTTCTTGTCCAGGTGTGAGATGATTTTGGCAATCCAGCCGTTTTTCTCTGGTGGAGCGCACAGTTTCTTGCCCTTTTTTGTGATGAATCTATGGGAACATATGGGAAACATGCATTAATACGAGTCTAGTGTATCAATGAAGCCAATTGGGGGTCAACTGATACTTACATGGTAGCTTCAATGGGACATCCACTGTCTGTGGATTGATGAAAGTAGGATTCAACAATTTTTATTGGGATACGAGTGTCCTTGGTGGTCAGACAGCAGTCCACAGCTGTGTCTGAATATGCTGAGGATGAAATGTTGCCATTAGTAACACTTGTCACTGGAAATCCCCCCTATTTTAATGTGCACCATGCAAGAACAAAACTGGGTCTGTTCCTGGACTTACAGGAACTTGCTCCCACAGTTACTATAACTGAATCTTTGAGAAGAACAAGTCAGTGCAGAAAAAGCCAAGAATTCCTCTATTTATCAATGGCTGTACATCTTGATCTGCAGACAGTCCCCAATTCCGATTAGAAATTCTGCAGGACGCTTCTGAGAAGCTGTAAGTGTGTGTGCCATGAGATTAAGACTTTCAATGTTTCAGATTCAGTCTTACCTTCTATGTTGCCCCAGAGGACTGCCGTGATGACCAGGAGAGTTACTGTTGAAGTCTGCATTTTTGTCTTTGTGTTTGATCTCTGCAAGAGCATCAGACAATTGTGCACAGGTGAGACATGCAGGTATCAGGTGCATGTATTTATACACAAAAAATGAACTCACTTTCACTTTCACACTAAGACTTACCGCACCTGCTCCACCCCTACTCGTAAATCCAGCCGTTTTATTTGGCTTCACCATTCCCACATTTATTGGCTGTTTCCCCCTCCTCAATTCCAGTAGGGTTCTCTGCAGGGGTGCATGACCTGATCATTAATTCTGTGGCTTATAAACAAGGACACACACGCACAAATCTTACTTAACTGAACTCTCAGTGAGATATTTCGTTGTTGGTTTGTTATCAGGGTTGCAATGCAGAATTGCATTACGGTTAAGTGCTCATAGCTTTCGTTTTCTCTACAGAACCTATTCATAATGAATGATCTGATTTAGTTACTTTAAACTTGGGGAATGTGTTCCAAAAGTCTGAGACCACCAGTGAAAATATTTCAGTTGCATTTATTTCTAATTTAATACCTTTTTATTAAAAGTTACATTTTCAGCCTTTGGAAAATGAATTGTAATAATTTCAGAATGTTTTAGTATGTGTATATTAATATTATTAATATAAATATACATCACTAATAAATGTATTAAATACATTTTTCATAATTATTTCACTCCCAACTTTTCAATAGCCTTTTGGACCCCATTATATTTCATTTCATCATGCTATAAAAATTCCTATATTTCACAAAATGCAGTTCAAACCCGGATAGAAACTGATGGGTAAAATGAATTTTCTGGGAAATGTCTTTAGTGGAGACGGAATAATATTGCACATAATCTAGATCTTTCAAAACCCGTCTGTACAACAAAGAGGCATTTAAAGTGATCATGACATGTCATTATATTAATAATGAATAGTTTGAATGCCTTTTGACATGCGAGAGCTTGGCAAGGATCCGAGGGTGTGTGTTTTTCCGTCAAGCAACAACGCCAAGAGCATCACTATTGTCAAGAGACTAAAAGGAAATGTGCCCCCACAATAAATCCAGACCTGTCCTGAGATGAACTTGCTAAATTAAAGCTTAACTTTCAAAAGCACAGCCCTCCAACCATTTATGCACAACTTAGTTTCGTTTTTAAGAATACATAACGTTCAATTTCCCGGTTATGATTTCCTCAACAGTCACAGTAACAGTCTATGCGTGCTAATAACCTGTCATTTTCAGGTTAGAAAGAAGAAAAAACTTGCAATGAAGTTTAAACATATACCAAAATTTACAGATTTTACTCTACACACACCCTATATAAAAATACAGCAGTGGTAGTACAGTAAAGTGTCATCAAATTTTCCTCATGTTTCTTTACAATCATCACTACATACCTCTGTATACTTCATAAGACTACAATCACTTCGTTTTCGCATCATATTTTTTTTCAATATTTGCACCAACAGCTCATGAAGCTGAAGTCCAGTTATTTTGCAATTGTATCTAAATGTAAACAAGCCAAGATGAGAACCTTTGCTTTTATTCTGTTCAAGAGCATTCTGCAAAAACCATTCAACACAAGCAGAACAAATTTTGGTGCATGGTTCTTACAGTTTTTTCAAATTGCTTACACATTAAAAGTGGAACTTGAGGCCCACTCAGTGAAACCATTCACTCGTGTACTGAATCTTCAGACCAAGTCTGCAAAACTGCATGCACATTATACGCTTTACACTCAGTTTGAAATTGAAAAACAAACTTTTTGCAAAACTCTAAACACAGTTCTCTACATGCCACAGATGACCTACACCCAATGATCATGTGTGAAAACACTTGTACATAAACTGACCACATAGAAAATCAAAATTCAGTTTTGAGAAAGAAAGAAATTATTTTTGAGCTACAATATAGATTGTTTCACAGCAGCTTCACAATAGTAACAAATTCAAAATCGCCTGAGAAGCAGCTTGGCCAACAAGCCAATAGCCAATATTTCAGTTGTCAATAAACTTCCTTGTTCCTGCTTACGTGGCCCCTAGACTGGGGAGGCACAAAGGTTTTAAGTAACGATTTACATAGAAATCCATTCTTCTTGAATTTCATGACTGAGGGCCACAGATGTTATGGCAAGCACCTTCATTTCTGTTATTCTACCTGGAAAAGTAGACAAGTTTCACTCTTTCCAAAAGCAATTATGCAATTATACAATAACAAACAAATGAAACCCATGTAATCTGAGCCCCATCTCAGAGCAGGTAAAAGGTCTTCCTGAAAGCATTGCCCAACATTCTGAATACAGTACCCAAAAATGGACAAACGTGCATTTCCATCTAGGTCTACATTGCATAAATAGCCTAATAAATTAATTAATAAATAAATATGGCCCATAAATATTATGCACGCAGTAAGGCAAGCCACATGGCTTCTCCCACGCTGGTCTTGGCACTCATTCAGCTATATGTAGGATATGGCATAACAAAAGTATGTTCACTAAGAGGAAAGTCCCTCAGTGGTTTCTCAGTTGAGAATTCAACAGTAATGTTGGAGTCCAAACAAACTTTCCAGTAATCCAACTGCAATAAAGCCAACAAAACAAACCACAAGCGTTCAGATTCAGAAGAAAAACCCTATATTGCTCTTACTGAGAAAGCCTTGGTCACATATACATAGAGTAGTGGCCAACAGTGATGTCTGTGGGGGAATCTTTGATTTTAATTACCCTACAAGTTCGATTACACCATCAACATATGAGGAAAATATTTTATATATCTTAATTGTGAAGCAAAAAAACAAAACAAACTTGCTTAAGGTATTAAGGTATCTGACAAACTTATTTGGCAAAAAAGGGTAATTTACAGCTAGACAGATTTTTTTTTTTTTTTTACTATGCAAAAAAGAAAAATGCTGAAAGCTCACAGGAAAAAGCATACATTGTCTACAACATAATCAGTTATTAATATTTCATTGGTTCTCTCTTGTTTTTGCATGTGTTCATAATTTCTTTGTTTGACAGCCTGGCAAATATTATGTTCGTACAACTTGGATTATTTCAATTGTGTTATCTTGCTGGAAACAACCAAACATTATATTCCTGCTCAAACCATAATAAGAGGCTTTGGAAATAATATTAGGTATTATTAAGATGTCGATTAACAGTAAAACAGTTTAGATTCTGTTGGGGCTTTCCTTGTGGATGCAATAATCTTAAAAGGTCTCTGACCTACTTTGCTACATTGGTGAGCTCATCTTGAAGATTTTAAGCTGTTGGAGCAATAATTGCAATAATTGACTATATTTACAAGTCTAAAACTGCATAAAGCAAGACATAACTGCTGCAATGCAGTGAAAAGAAACCTATTGTTTTTTAAATCTAGGTCAGATCATACGCTTTCATTGTATATTCTGGCAGGCAGGTGTTTCCTTAACATTGTCATATCTGTGTTAACATTCTTCATGCCCTGTAATCTAAGTCATTTAAGTGACTCAACTTTAATGTATTAAGCAAAACTTCTGATGTTTTTGAATGCTAAACATAGCAAAAGCAGAAACAAGATAGTTAATGTTTCCCATCTGCAACATTACCTGAAATTGCTGAAGGGGAAGCAAGTCTGATCAAGTTGTCTCAGTCATGTGGTTTCCAGGAAACTATGGGAGAGTGCAATCTCACTTTTTTATCGCTCCTTGGTCCGGGAAGCATGTTGGTGGTGTAGTTTGGGATCCTGTGACAAGAAAAGATAATCAACAAATAAGCAAAACTGACAAAAAGACAAATTCACATGCACACAAACAACCCACTCAATTAATCCAGCAACTTTTGATGTACACATCCTGTTCATACTCTATTTGGACATAGACATTATAAGAAATGTATGATTAAAATGTTATATATTTCATATTGCCTAGCATTCAAAGAATATTCCACAAAACTGAACCCTATAAAATCCTTCTGAAACCAGTCAACGGTCTTGCAATGCGTATCTCAAAAGCATTGTAAGCGTAAGTAGAGTCGCTCGCGATGCTTTTGAGAAACGCATTCCAGGTTGGGAGACCAACAAACGATCTTAGGCTGGTTTAAGTTGGCTTTCAGTGAAATATAAGTACACTTTAGAATTTTTTTAAAGCATTAAATGTTTTTGGTTAATAATTGCATGTTCATTTAAATGAAATTAAAATGTATTGTTTACATTTATATTAAATGCAAATAGTTGAACGTAAGTGTGCTTTTTTGACATATACTGAAGTAGAACTTAAGTCCATCATTGTATGTAATTTTATAATTACCTATATTGTAGTCAATTAAAGTGTAGCCTACTGTAAAATATAACTAAAATATACTTTAATTTAATTCTAGTAAAACGTATTAAAATATACTTTTAATTAATTATTTGTAATGATGCAGTTCCAGTTTAGTACATTACAAACATATTAACTTTATAATACGTAATGTTGAATAACCAGAGGTGGAAATGGCTGAGATTCACTGTCGGACCCTGGTTGGGGACATATTTTCTTTTTTACAAAAAAAGGTTTGATGGGGTTCAATATAGAACCCTAGGGTTCTTCACTCAATATTAAAGAACCCTTTATGCCAAAAAGGTTCTATTTATAAGGAGAAATGTCTTAAATTATTGCATAATGCATTTAATGTTGGGGGGTAATGTTGCATTAATGTTCTCTAGAGATAGAGTGTGTTTAACTTATAAAATTTAATTAAAATAAGAAATGAATTAAAATAAAATGTTTTAATTAAAACTAGATCCCTAAAATGATCACATGATGGAAACCCCTAAAAGGTTGTATAGCTATATGAAAACCTTTACGTTTTTATATATAACCTTTTCTTCTAAGAGTGTAGATGCATAAAGTCCCATTATGTATGAAATTTGCAACGCGTTTGGATGCTATTATTACGTGGATAAACGATGGAAATCCTCTGCATTTTGAACTGGAAAATCCGTCCTCCCCTTGAAATTCACTCCCTGAACAATAGATGCAACCAGCCTAAAGTAGCTTGCTGGTCTTTACTGGTCTCCCAGCCTAGTCAGACTGTTGGTTGACTTTAGAGCTAACCCATCTAAACCCTGGGTTGTCGTTTGAGTGATGTCCCAAATTCAAACACACAGCATCAAATAACCACTGTGCATTATTGCTAACTCTGTAGTGACATCATGTGGTCACTAACTAGTACTAAACTAGAAATACGGAAAAGACGCTTCCTTGTCAAGGACGTTCTTTGAATTTTGTGTTTCTCGGCACACCTACATCCTGAAAGTTCACTGAAATGATTCAGTAATTCAGTTCAATACATTTTCGAGATAAGTAAATAATAAAGGCTGACTAAAATAGTGCTTGATTCACCACGGGAGAAACAATTCTATCCACTGTGTAATAAATTACATTTTTGTTTCGTTTTGTAATGGAAAGTACCCACGGGTGCTGACCTGAGATCAGTATTCGCGCTCTTGTCTCGCCTGTTGTGTCGGTTGTACGCGACTACTAAATCTGATTCCAGATCAACCGAAGTTTTAAAAACGCGCACGAGCTCATGATACCATCGTTGCGCCGCGCGGTGCATTCTGGTAGTAGTTGAAAGATTCAAGATGGCGGCGAGCAGGAGACTACACAAGGTAGACGTCTAAACCTCATACTTTTTACATCGCATATGAAGAGTAACCACATACGACGACGCGATAGGGGTTTAAACATGAAGTTTAACTCGCCGAAAATGCGTTTCGCTGGCTCGTTGGGGCTTGATCGACGTTGGTTCAAGCGGTTCTCTCACTCGATGACTCGGCTCGCTTCGCGTTTCCAAACATGAAGGAGGAAAAGCGCCGGTGGAGGCCGCGGGACTATAGAACCGGGTTTTGGGGTCGACTTTGGACAGACAATGGGTCAAGGTGCCGTTAGAGTAGGATTCAGTGTCTTAACAAGTCCTTTCGTTTATTGACTGCAAGTAAATGACTGCAATATAATGTATAGGATTCTAATGCGACGAGTTCCGTCAGAATGGATTTGGTTGATTGAAACAAATCTGAATACAATAACTTTAAATTAAGCGGCTGTTATAAGAGCTAATGGATCATTTCAACCGAATCTTAATGTTTTAAACCCACCGCAGTGACGTTAGAGATGACCTAACCAGCAACATCTGACCAATTTAAGCTGAAATCGACGCTCTTTTTCCGTTTAAAGCCTAAAATAGCACAAATAATTAGACTACTACTTAAATAAGACGTTTTAGTGTGTTTCAGGTGGTAAGTTGCAGTAACGCCCTTCATTTAAAACGAAACTGTAACCGACTTAACACAAAGCTTTCGCTTTATGAACTTCCGTCTTGTCTAAATCACTTCATTCCCAACATGTGAAAAACCTGTTTTTAACCATCTAGATGTTTCTGTCCAATTTTTTTTCGAGGTCAAACTGTCTGAATTGTCGTATATTTGAGGTTTTAGGGTGTGTATGTACAGCTAGCAGACTTTTTTTGTCACTATGATCATCTCAGCGAGTTTACTTCCTTATTAGATGAGATAGTTTGTAAATGTCAGTCAGCTCTCAGTGGTAATGGTAGGAAATGGGTAATCTTCACAGGGCAGTAAAAACACACTCTTTCTATAGTACCTGTTTTTCAACATGTAATTGTTGTTTTGTTCAATACTGTATGGACTTGTGAGACTAGGGCTGCAACAACCAATTGATAATGAAAATAATCAATAACTAATTTGAAATCTATGAATCACTTCTGAGTGTTGTGAACAAAACCCAGCAAGTCACGTCACTTTACAGGAGTGAATAACATTTCTATAATCAAAACACAACTGAAATATAGCAGTGGACACAAGCTGAGCTGCTGTGGGGAAAACTGCTTGAACCAAGTTGTCTAAAACATGAGACTGCTTTATATTATGGACTTCAAACAACATTGGACAGGATGTGGAAGAATTATGTTTGTAATATGTGTATTTTTTTTTTGTGTGTGTGTGTGTGTGTGTGTATATATATATATATATATATATATATATATATATATATATATATATATATATATATATATATATATTCTCACACAGAAAAAAAATCATTTTTTTAATCCGATTAGTCAGAGGAATAATTGACAGATTAATAGATTTTAAATGTAATAATTAGTCAAAGCCCTATGTGGAAGTGAATAGACATCTTCGAAAGCATATGTTAGAGCATTAGTTTTCAGATATAATGTTACATGGTACCTCAAACATTTAAGGTGTGGTTTGTTGTTGTATTAATGTACTCACATCGGGTCAGTTATTTACAGTAAGCTGCTGAGGAAGGGGTAATTTCTCCGACTCATTAGGTCAAGACCTGACTCAGGTTACACTTGGTGTCTTGACCATAATATAAGCTGTTGGCCAATGTTGTAAACTCAACTGTAATTACTAATTCATTGATTTGCACTCAATTAATGGTGATTGTGCTATAAAGAAAGGTTGTTTTATCGTAAACTCATCCATCTCAGATTTTCTATATTTCTGCTCCACAAGTAAAAGTTGTAATAACCCATTAGTAGTATCTAACACATCCTTGTTTACAACCCTTGTTTTTATCAGGAGCTTGAAGAAATCCGCAAATCTGGAATGAAAAACTTCCGTAACATTCAAGTTGATGAATCAAACATATTGACATGGCAAGGCCTCATTGTTCCAGTAAGTTTACTAAATGTTCATATTGTAATTACATGTTATTTGCCTATGCATAAAGTCAAGACAAGAAATTATGTTAAAAGACAGCATTAGATATTTGCATGTAAAATGCTTTAGGCTGTATATGCTAAAACAGATGCCCAAACCATGGTCTGTGGGCCAGAGATGGCTGACCTTTTATGACCTTTGATATATGAAAAATGGGAGCATATCTTATTTTCTAATTTATCTCTTATTTTTGCATTGAGATGTAGAGAATATAAATGAATTAGATATTTTTCAATTAAAATTTTATAAAGATATAAAAAGCTTTTTATAAATTAATTTTTTTAAGTAAAAATTTAAAGCAACATGTACTTTTGGCCCACGGCCCTCAATCAATTTCGATTTTTGGCACTTTGTAGTGTAAAGCTTGGGCACCTCTGTTCTAAAACATTGCTTAAGTTTCAGTATGTTCATTGTTGAACAGATTTCAAATGCTGGACTGCTTTTAGACCTGGATGATATCCATGCTTTTCATTATGCAATCAGCCATATCTGATCTTATACTACATGCATTCAGCCTTCTGTCCTGTTGTCAACATCCATTTGTTTCCGATTATATACAATATAGACTGAGCTGTGCTCACCTCATTTACCTTATTCTCCCACAGGACAATCCTCCATATGACAAAGGGGCGTTCAGGATCGAGATCATCTTCCCTGCAGAGTACCCATTCAAACCACCAAAGATCACGTTCAAAACGAAGATCTACCACCCCAACATTGACGAGAAGGGACAGGTCTGCCTGCCTGTTATTAGTGCAGAGAACTGGAAACCAGCCACCAAAACTGACCAAGGTGAGATGCGCTGCAATATTCCTGAAACCGCCACATGAGTCAGACTGCTGAAGCTCTCATGTACACTCTCGGTCTTGTCGTCATTTTATTGTGTAGAAATCATGAACAAATAGAAGTCATTGTGATGTTGTTTGTATTCACATCTGTTTATATAGTAGGCAACACCCTTAATTTATTTTTTCAACTCATATTGACTACCCAAACATTTCATAGATTAATCTCTTTTTTAATTTTTTTTTATCCTGGTTTGTTTTATGAAGATGAAGGCTATGTAGTTCTCTCAGACTAAATTATAGAGAGATTATTTATTAGTACTGTAAAAAATAAGAATGTATAATAATAGATATAATCTTGATATACACTACCGTTCAAAAATGTTGGGTCAATAAGATTCTTATATTACTTTTAATCAGCAAGGACTCATTAAATTGATCAAAAGTAGCAGTTACGACATTTATGATGTTATAAAAGATTTCTATTTCAAATAAATGCTGTTCTTTTGAGCTGTGTTCATCAGGGAACCCTGAAAAAAAGTTATCACGGTTTCCACAAAAATATTAAACAGCACAATGTTTTCAATGTTGATGATAATAAGAAATGTTTCTTGGCAGCAAATCTGCATATTAGAATGATTTCTGAAGGATCATGTGACACTGAAGACTGGAGTAATGATGCTGAAAATTCAGCTTTGCATCAGAGTTAAATTACATTAAATTAATGTATGTAATGTCTAGGGATGTGCCGGTATTCGGTAATGCGATAAATCGCGGTAATGAATATGCACGATATTGTTATCGCGGGCACTTCAAAATACCGTGAAAAATAATAGATCAGAATTTATATTTATAGAACGCGCATTAGCTTATTTACCATCAACCGCTTAAACAAACACTGCGTATGCTGCGCGAAACACCTGCGCACTCTGATGTAAACAATCCCCACATGTAGAAGCACTGTGTGCATGCGGCGCAGTGTGCACTCTATTGTAAACAATCCTCACATGGAGAAGCATGGCGGAAGGAGGAACGCTGCCGACGATTTATCCATAAACAGTAAAATAAAGGATTTATCCCCCTTCTAAAAGCAGGGCTGTCAACTCTACGCATTCAGCGTGAGACTCAGCCAATTTACACTTTTCACACTTTTCACATCCATTTTCTCACGCAGAGAAAAATCACGGAGCAAAGAGGACACTGACACCGACAGACTAGACAGAGCAGGTTACTATTGATATGAAAAAAATTCTCACCTCTCAGGTTCTGTCCATTTTATTACGAAATTCAGACAATAAATACCGTTTTGGCGCTTGTAAATGTGACGTGACCGATAGCTGTAGCGCCTCAGTTCAAGTAAACCGATCATCTGTTACTTTTTATTTAAAGATACAGTACAACTTACCGAAATGTATTTATGCCTCATACACAATATCGATCAATCAGTGTTTTTCAGCCACGGAAAGAGGTCAATGAAACTGCAGGACAACAATTATGTAACAGAACGTTACATTTACCTCAGGAAAGCCATTTAATAACCAACACGTTAGTTGACTAGAAAAAATAGCTATAGGAATATTTTGCTAAACATGTGCACTATATTACATTTGTATTATATTTTTACTTTTGTCATAATTGTTATTATAATGAAAAACAAATTATATTTAATTTAATTTGTTAATTTTTAACCTTTAATAAATAATACCAGCTGACAGGGCTCTCTGTATGTTTACAGCATTATGTGAGATATATTTTTTCTTGAGAAAAATTAACATGTAGGCTATCTACTGTAGCCTATCTACTGTAGCCTACCTAATATTTAGCCTATCCAAAGAGTTAATATTGAATCAAGATTGAAATCAAATCCCAAGAATTGAATTGAAATCGTGAAAATTGTGTAAAATTCTGTTTAGTTACCAAATGTTTTGACAATCACAATTACACCTATTGTGATGCAAGTTTTTTTTTCTACATCCCCCCCCAATCCATCCGTTTCTCTTGAGCAATTAAAATATCGTGATAATACCGTATACCGTGATAAAAGCTCAATCAATTAATCGCAGCATGAAAATCTGATACCGGCACATGCCTAGTAATGTCATTTTTAAATATTTTAAAATTTTAAATTGTAATAATATTTCACAATTTTACAGTTTTTGCTGTATTTTCAAACAATTAAATGCAGCCTTGGTGAGAATAAGAGACTTCTTTCAAATACAATAAAAAATCTTACAGACCCCAAACCTTTGAACGGTAGTGTGTATGATTGTATTGAATCTGCTAGTTTTGCAGTTTTGTGGATCATCACAAATTTCTCCAGGAACAGATGCGCTCAAACAATCTTTCAACATGTTTGTGATCGTTTTACTGCATTCTTGTAATGTCACGCATTTCTTCAGAAAACTAGATTACTCTCACCAAGTTGAGATCCTGCAGTACTAAATTCCTAGTTTATAAAGTTGTTTTGGGGTTTTTATGGGATTTTACTCAGAGTTTTGTATTGTGGGTGTATTGATTACATTAGAGTACACTGGAAACCCAGAGAAGTTGGCAGAACTCAAAAAAATGTAAGGTAATAAGTTACATACATTTTTAAGTTAAGAAATTCAAAGTTTAAGCAAGCAGAGCTGGCACATTTTTACTTTGTACTCATACATTTTAATTGCTCTGAATTAAAATCCCCCCACTTTACATTAATCTTGCTAAAAAAAAAAAAAAAAAAAAAATTTAAAACACTTAAAGGGTTAGTTCACCCAAAAATGAAAATTCTGTCAGTAATTACTCACCCTCATGTTGTTCCAACCCCGTAAGACCTTCGTTCATCTTCGGAACACAAATTAAGATATTTTTGATTAAATCTGAGTGCTTTTTTCACTCCTCCATAGGCTTCTAAGGGACTGAAACTTGCTGGCCCAGAAAAGTTATTAAAGAGATCGTTAATATAGTCCAAGTGACTCCAGTGGCTCAATCTTAAGTTTATCAAGCGACGAGAATACTTTTTGTGCGCTAAGAAAAACAAAAATAATGACTTTATTCCACTTTTCATTTCCTTCTCTCTGGGCCTCGAGTCTTTTCACGTAGTGTTTAAGCGTAGCGCGTCTGTGTTGCACGTCACCACGTCGCTTGATAAGCTTAAGATTGAGCCACTGTAGTCACTTGGACTATATTAACGATCTCTTTAATAACTTTTCTGGGCCAGCAAGTTTCAGTCCCTTAGAAGCCTATGGAGGAGTGATCCAGCTCTCAGATTTAATCAAAAATATCTTAATTTGTGTTCCGAAGATGAACGAAGGTCTTACGGGGTTTGAACAACATGAGGGTGAGTAATTACTGACAGAATTTATTTTTGGGTGAACTATCCCTTTAATTTTAGCATTTTACTCTCCTTTTCGAGTGTCATCATCATGGCAAAGCATGCTGGGAAATAGAAATCCCAGCCCAGTTTCAGTTAAATTTAAGTTTGTCTAAATTAAAAGAAACAAGTTCATAAAACTCAAAACAATGAAGCAATTCAGATTACTTAATGTCTTTTCTTTTGGCGAGCTCAAAGAAAAATGAAGTTCTAAATACTCATGAAAGTTACCTTGATTTAACTTATTTGTTTAATTTAAGTTTACCCTACTCAAACCAGTTAATTATTTTGAGCTTTAGGGTTTACAGTTTTGTATAGTACATTCTTATGAATAATGGGGTTCTTATTTCCTGCCTAACCAGCATTCTTTCCCCTTCTTTTACAGTAATTCAGTCGCTCATTGCCCTGGTGAACGACCCACAGCCAGAACACCCTCTGAGGGCCGACCTAGCAGAAGAATACTCAAAAGACCGTAAAAAATTCTTTAAGAATGCAGAAGAGTTTACAAAGAAACACGGCGAAAAGCGGCCAGTGGACTAACAATACCAGACAAGTGTGTAGCCCCAGACCCCCCCCCCCCCCACTCCTCTGATCCTCTTCCCCTCGCTCTACTACCTTCCTCCCAACACCCAATTGCCATCCTCTATCCCTCCCTCCCGCTTTCCCTCCTTCTCCTCTCCTTTCCACGTGTCACTCTAGTCGAGCTGGAGAAGTACTGCGCAGCCGCAGCCTCCGTCTTGAAGCAGGACACCGTGAGGACATCCGAGTTTCTGGTGTTAGCTTGAGGCCCTTACTAACTTTTTACTATGTTGTTTATTTTTTTTCTTTCTGAAGTTTGAAAGCATCAAAATTTGTTAGAGGATAACTTAAGAGAAAGAAGTTGGAAATTGTACAGGGCGTTTCAGTTGTGAATGCTGTTTGACCCTTTTGTAATGAGAAAATGAATCATTGCATTATTACACAAAACTTTCAGAAATTCCTTTTGGAAGTGACAGTTCATTTAAAACCAGATGGATTGTAATTTATCATGTATATTATTATTATTATTATTATTATGTTGTTCCCTCTTCTTACATGTGTGTTCTTTGATTTCCACAATACCGAACAAAACAAAACGGAGACATTGAGGAGGAATGGAGGGTTTCAGCGAGGGCAAGCGATTATTTCATATAACCCTTTTATTTTCACTGCACTTGTTGGGTTGCACGGTATGTCTGAGGAACAGGCTACTTTCAGCCCCTTACCAAGCCTCGAATCGGCAAAACCACTGTAGAGTCAGAAACAAAGGCTGATATTGCTATGAAATACTTTTGTTTCACAAATGAAAAAGGAAGGATGAAAACAATGCTCTTTGTGTGAGTGAACGTAATTTTCATGATGATGATCACTCATTTTAAACATCTCTCTTTTAACGTGTCTCATAGGAGATTCTTGTATATTATTGATTATTTGGGTTTAAACAGGGAAATGGCCCCTAGATTTACAGAGATGTACGCTACTGAAGAATATTATTCTTATTTTCTCCCAACACAGAATAAACGCAGTAGTTGACCGTGAGTTTTCTAGAACATTCTCTTTAAAGCATATTATTCAATCTGTTTAGAAATTACTTTAGACTGACTTAAGAGTTTCACTTTGGTTTCGACGCCACGCTTTATAATGCAAAATCGACGAGGTTCATTGTGCTTTCTTTCGTTCAAGATATTTAAGTCATATTTGCTTATGCATTTGGGTGAAATCTCTTGCAGTATGCCTCAAATAAGCCCCTTGCTTTCTTCACAGTGTCTTTTTCTTCTTCTTAAAGGCTTATTTTTGTGCAGACTTTAAAAACACTCCCTTTTGTGTACCGAAATAAAAGAGGAAGACCAAGCACGGGAACCTGTTATACTCAAACATTGGCTAAATTCACTTTTTTTTTTTGCTTCTACAGATTGGTTGATTTTAATAGGAAATCCCTGACCAATCAAAATATTTTTTCTGGGATGCCCCAGTTTAAAAGAGCATTACGGATTTGTGTGATGAAATCAAATTCTAAAAGAGTTCAGCGATTGTTTAACCTGAATATATTAGCATTAGTAAACTATATATTTATGAAGACTACTACTTAAAGTCCGAACTGTTGCTTCAATTACAGCTTACATCTGAAATGCCATTAATGGCCTGAATTTAATATACACAGGTTATAAACATGTTAACCCTAATATGTGACAAAAGGTTGAACTCACCAAATAAAGGCTATTTTGACCTAGTTCTGAATGAGTTTCAATAGGATGGATGATTAGTGTACAAATACATACACATATTGCACATGCACAAATACATTTCTGTGGTGCCATTGGCTGGTCTAAAGTTCTGGTGTTAATCAGTAGTACATAAAAGATAAAGTGCCAAATTTATGTGCTTGTACAATACGGTTTTTACTTCCGATGCTAAAGCATAATAGCTTGTTCCAACGCCTTTTTTCCAAGTTTCACAAAGAAATCCAGAGTAAGTGGTACTGTGCTTTTAATTCAAGTTAATAAAAATATCATAAATACATTCATTAAAAACATTGTACCTGAAAAATACCATTGATTTTTTAAATATAAAGTAGTCGCTACATGTTATGTAGAGTTAAAATTTTCATATAGTATGTTACAGTCACTAATACAGATTGCTATTGGATTTTACAATTCTCTGCAATATTTGAGAGAAATTTCAGCTCAAATGAGGCAAAAGTTTTCTAAACAAATCCAATTAAAATGGCACCTTCCTATTTTAAGAACTGGCCTGGAGCAGCTCTCCATCTTAAAGTGAATGGCTGCTTAAAAAAAATACAATTTAAAAAAGGTCAATCTAATAGTAACTTGGGTTTTTGTTGAAAAATTGGTATAATATTCTCGTTTTGGCTGTATTTAACAGGTAGTAGCTTCAAATAGTATGGGCTTTGGAAGCAGCACAATGAAACTGCTGATTTTCTGCTTTTCCCAAACCAAGCATTCATACTGTAATATAAATAATGATCTTTTGAGGTATGGGTCAAGATCTTATCTCCTAACAGCAGACGTACATTTGGTTTGAAATGCCCCAAATACTCTGCTTTAAGTGTTTAAAAGTCTTTAAAGGCACAGAGGTGGATCCCCTGTTGCCTGTAGTAGTGAAGCACCAAAGGGTCCCTCAGAGTATTCAGCTCGTGCAGTCGGTCTGCAGACTGTGAGAAGTCATCTGGTCCGTCTCCACATCCACCCTGGTGAGGTTGACTTGGATATCCTGGATGCACCATAAGCTCTGCTGTAACTGGTCGATAGGAGTCGGTCGCGGCGTCATTGGACTGCGTCAGTATTAATGGGGAAGTCACAGCGTCATCCAGTGAAGCTTCCAGCGCGAAGCCCAAAGCGCGTTTCAGGTTGGGCAAAGACATGTTCTTACCCATGGTGCTTAGGCCCAGGTATACGTCAGGCCACCTGAGGAGTCACACCAAAACGGTATTTAGTTGATTAGATTTCATGCATATTGTGTTTATACTGTGCCTGCTTATATGAAGGAGGACAAAATTGACTATTTATAGACTATTCAATGTGCATGTGTTTTGAAGAAGGCGATGAACTGATAACAACAAGGATATTGAAGACAAAAATGCTGATCCTTTAAAATGATGCCTCACGAACCTAATTCCATGGCGATGAAATATCTCGATAGATTCAAGGGCATCTTTTTCAACCTGTTTGTTGAAGTCCCGCAGATGTGATGGGAGGAAGGTGCAGAATTTAAGATCAGGTTCTATGGGCACCCGTGTGTAGGTGATCCCAAAATCAGAGAGAACTTGGGCGAACACCTCTCGCACCTCTGAAAACAATGGGAAAAAGTTCAATATGAAAAGAAGACAATGTAACAAGGAAATGTACTGCTTGTATTCAGCAAGGGGACATTAAACAGATTAAAAGTGACAGTAAAAGCATTTAAACTGTTACAAAAGGTTTCTACTTTCTATTCATCAATGAATCCTGAAAAAAAAAGTATAACGGTTTACAAAAAAAAAAAAAAAAATCATATTGATATTAATAAGAAATATGTCTTAAGCAGCAAATCAGAATGCTTTCTGAAGGATCATGTGACACTGAAGACTGGAGTAATGATGCTAAAAATTCAGCTTAGTATTTGTGATCAAATAAATGCAGTCTTGGTGAGCATAAGCGACATTAAAAACCATTACCAACTCCAAACTTTTGAGCGGTACACGTATAAAAATAAAGGTTCCAAAAAGGAACCATTTCTGGTTCCCCAAAGAACTTTTCAGTGAACAGTTCTTGAAAGAATCATTTTTTTCTTAGTGTGAAGAACATTTGATTAATTTTAAAGGACATTTTTCTAGGTTCCATGGATGCTAAAGGTTCTTTATGGAACCATTGATGAAAATAAAGAATGTTTATGTTTAACAGTATAGTGTAGTTAAAATAAATCAGTGACACACAGGCAGACTGATTGGCAGCCATTATAAGGTATTTATATTTAAATTCAAAGCATTGATGTTTGCCTATAGAACAACCATTGGCTCTGCACCCCTATAGCTAAACTCACTACTTCAGACCTATATGCACTCTAGTCTAGAAGCTTGCGTTCTGCAAAGAGGCACAAAATGGCTCTCACAGACCTTTACCTGGACTGTTCCTGCTGGTGGAATGACCTGCCTAACTCAACCCGAGCTGCTGAGTCTTTAACCACTTTCAAGAACTAGGTGGATTGCTTCTATTGCTGTTTACACTTGGCCACTTCATGCGTTTTCTCAGATCGGATAGATATCTGATTTATCAAAACGATTCCATTTACACCTGGTCACATAAATGTGTTTTTGCGAAACGGATTTAAATCCGATCTTCAATTCCCGCGCTATATGCAGATTTAATGAAGTGCACGTCACGAAAGCAACAGATATGAGCAGCATTTTATTGTTCATCAGCTAAAATTTCAAAATCAAACACCGCAATAAGAGAGAGCGGCAACAGCCCTGGTAAGATCACTTCGTTTCTTTACTTTTAATGAAGATGATTGTGTGTTAAGCGTCTGCGACTTACTTTCGCTTTGATTTGCGATAGTTTGCACGTTGGCTTAATGCAGTGGTTCTCAATTCCAGTCCTCGTGACCCACTGCTCTGCACATTTTGTATGTCTCCCTTATTTAACACACCTGAACCAGATCATCAGCTCATTAGGAGAGACTCCATGACCTGAACTGAGTGTGTCAGATAAGAGAGACGTACAAAATGTGCAGAGCAGTGGGTCACGAGGACTGGAATTGAGAACCACTGGCTTAATGTATAGATGCTCAGCTGCGGTGACGCGCGTGTTCCAGTAGCGTCGTCATACCTGGCTATAACATGACATATAGCCTATAACACGCTCTCACACGTTTATATTTTAGCATTTTTGGGAGGAGTACAATTTACATATGTGGTTTCAACAACCAGATGCATTTACACTTGTCCAGTTTCGTCTGGAATGCGGCCCAGACCACCTCCTGAAGTGGTTTGAGCGATCGGATTCAAATCCGTCTCGAATGCGTTTCGGAGGGCATTTACACCTGGTCTTTTCACGATCGGATAGCTATCCGATCTGAGAAAACGCATGAAGTGGCCAGGTGTAAACAGCCCCTAAGTCGCCTGGTAAATGATTAAATGCAAATGTAAGGTGAAAAAGGTTGTTCAAACTGTTACCTGGCAGCACGTGCACATGCTGATGGCCGTCCATATGGTAGGGCATGTGGCCAACCAGTTCACAAAAAAGATTTACCTGTGCTCTGAGCTCCACCTCCACCTTATAAACAGACAGAACAACACGGGATGAAAGAATCAGACACATGGGTTTTAAATGGTAATGCTGTGCTTGGCTCTGAAGTCTGAAACTTTAAAATGGTTTCATACCGTATTCGTACGAAAGGTTGGTTGCACTTCATTTTAGAGTACGTGCACTTTCAATGTACTAACAGAGTACGACATGGGTTCATTTAAGGTTTAGGGGTAGGTTCAGTGTTAGTACCTAGTTAATGTCATTACTACAAAAAGTACATAGTATGTTTATGCGACTGTAAAATAAAGTGCAAACAAAAGGTTAATTTGTAACAAAAAACATACTGGAAAAACTTCCTCCACAGCCCAACAACATCTATTAAAACTAAGCTTTATTAAAAAAAAGGTCAAAGAGAAGGTGGAAATGGTCAATGATGCAACAGTATAATACATCCGTTTTGGGCGCAACCCTCTTGACTAACATTAGTGAACTTAAAAAAGAAAAAAAATTATGATAAAAATTATGAAATAACCTTTTACATTTATTTTTTCTGTATTACTATTTATTGTTCTCTTTTTTTTAATGTTCCACCAATTAAGATTTACATAGTGGTAGATATTTTGCATACCTGCTGCTTTAAACTAGTATGTAATATAAAGACCTCTTATCAAGATCAAGATAATGAAGTTCTTTAATGCTCTACTTTGAGCAACCTTTGACACTTCCATTCAGTAGCAGCCTTTGCTATGTTTCACGAGCCTCTCCATAGAAGGTCTTCGCTTGACCTCAAAAAAGAGCCCCGACCCCTGCCATCATGCCGCGCACACACACCAGGGTCAGACATTATTGGGCTTGGGGCAAAAATGGCACTAAAATAAATTTAAAAAAGCCCCCAAAATGCAATATGCGCCAATAATTGTCCATTTAGGAATTCTTGTTTTTCTTGTTTTTAATAGGCCTTTATTGGATATAGTTCAACATTACCACACGGGCAAGAGTGCCGTTTTCCCGAATATCAGCACGACTGCAAATGTGATAATAATCCAACAGAATATTGTCTGTTTTTGGTCTATTTCGGCAATAACAATAGTTCCAAACAAATCCAATTGTGCGTCTCTGACGGTTTTAGTTTCATATTTAAAAGTATCATATCAGTTTTCCCATCATTTCTTTTCACTCTTCCTCTGGTGTTGTTCGGTCATTTTAGACAGAATTTATTTTTTTCTGGAAATTTTAAAAATCGCTACTTCATCGTAATTGTACGAAACTCTGTGACATTTGCGGCAGTCGCTATGTGACCACAAAAAACAATCGTGGACTTGATTCGAAAAAGCTAAACGGCTGTAAAAAAAAATAGTCACACTTTTGTTGTTCGCAGATTTTCGACCGCCATAATAAATAAATGGGAAATATTAAACAAAACTACGAAAATACCGAGAATTTTCACGATGTAGAGAAAAGTGCACGGGGTGAAACTCTCAAATATCAAGAGTGCAAAATAGACATATCCCAGTATTATTGAACAATAATACTGTATATTACACTGATCTTACTGAAAGTTACATTTCAGGTGGTCGGTCTTTTTGAATGCCAACAACACAAGTGTGACTCCCTAATGAACAATACCAGAGGGTTTAGTTATATCTCGCACCTGTGGCTGATAAAGTCACACCTGCGGTCCACCATCCTGCAAGAAAGACTGTACGCACTTGCTGTCATTCCAACACGACATTATGAGATTGTTGGATGAGGATAAAGAATAAGGATAAACTTGTCTGGAGCTTTTGGAGCACTCCGTCATCGGAAAGCCAAGGTCTATTTATATTCATATTGTACTAATTCCTATTACAACCAATATCTAATCCCTCTTCTCTAATTTTCATTGCTCTCAATGCCCAATTGTTTTTGTTTTCGGTCGAGATTCTGGTTATAGAGATTCGTTTATAAATAGAATATTAAGTGTGAAATATGAGATAATATTATAACAGAGATAATAAAGCAATTGCAGTCGCACTGTTTTTATCAATGGAGGGCGGGCCTTCAACAAAGGCCTCCTCTGCTGCTATATAACATGAATACAATCTCATTCACTGTGATGTAAACAGTGTCATATAGATAGACGCCAAGCTTTATGGTTTAAATTTACTCCCATTTGCTTTTCGGTTGGACTTTATGGGTGCGTGTTCATGTGTACCTCTGACATCTTGAGCTGACCACTCTGCAAAACTTCCCTGAATCCCATCTTCCCATGGAAGAACCCATCCTTGTTGAGGATCGTTGAGCCCTTCAGTTCCTGAGACACTGGAAGACCCTCTGAGAGATTTGCATGGAGTCCGATGGGGATGTGATACCTGTGCGTGAGAAGCAGTGTTATTTTAGATCCTATTATTGGTTTTAATCATATTTTGAATTATTTTTGTCTTTTCGTTATTTATTTATTTTTATTTTTATTTTTTTAAATAACTGGTTCACAGACATGAATTTTTAACTCTATACATCTACCATATCCATGTTTGTTTTTTTTAACAAGTAGGCCTAATCTTATTTTTGGCAACAGGTTTAAGAGGCTCACATGTCATAAGGGAGTGTCATAATACTCAGACTAGGATATCATATTTTCATAGTAGTTTAGAAATCAGCTGCTGTACCTTTTGGCCAGCTCTGCCGCGTGCTTCGCTGAGACCGCATTCACCAGAAGAGAGACATTGGAGATCGCACCAGCTCTGAAGCAATCCACAATTCCTTGATTTCTTCTCTCGCAGTAGCCAAAATCATCTCCCGTCACCACCAGCTTCACCTTGGGTTGAGGCATCTTCTCCTCGCCTTGCTGATGAAAAAGAAAAACACTAAAGAAGATCCACCAATATTGCTTTTATTGAAATTATTTTGCTTTTTTTATTGCATAATGATAATAACTAATGGATCTTTAGACTTTACAACAGAATTAATTTATTTGATAAATAATAATAATTGCTGCTACTTGTGGAGTTATGAAATTGTTTTGCCTGATCTAAAAGGCCACACATTTATTTTTTATGTTTGTTTTAGGCTGTCTAATTGTAAAGATATTCATGCTTGAAAATAAATTGCTGATTTATTTTTATGCTAAAAAGAATTCTAAATGGTTTTATTTTTACTTTTTGACTAATGTATAATCAGACTAAATTTTTATAAATATTATTAATTAACGTAATCAATTGTACTTATGCTACTTTTGTTGATATTTATTAAAGTCTGATCTAAAACATTTTATTTATTAAAATGTTGAGAAATTAGGCGATCAATGCATTAAATAAGTTACTCTACCTGTTGTTTTGTGTTACTCATTAGAGACTCGTCAAACGGTGAGGATGTAAATATGTCTATGTCTATATCTAAATGTAAATATGTCTATGTCTATATCTATAAAACCGATTATCGATCTCTAAAAAAAATTTTAAATAAAAATTCAAACCGAACACAAACAGAAAAGTCTTGGGTGAATGAATCATCGTGACACTGAAGTATAAGTCATTCACACAACAGGAAACAAAATGACACGCGTCATTCCATCATCATCATATGTTTAAAGGCGAGTCTCGGCTGCGGGAAAGCTGCTTATCACAACCGGGAGATCACCGGCGAATAAGACAGATCTAGAAGCCTGCCTCCTTATCACTTCATCTGTGTTAACACGAACAGCTGCCACTGCCTAACGTTACCCATGACCACATTCAGGTATATAATCGCATCTACAGATCCACACAGCCCAATGACAAAACGTTACTTGGTTTAAATCTATTAGTAGCCGGGATCCAAAGAAACAAACAGATGTCTTATAATTTCAATGGGACGAATTCTGTTTTGTAATACAACGCCTAGCTAGCAGTCATAATGTAGTAATCGCTTACCCATTTTATTGCGAGGTTTTTGCCATTGGTCCCTTTTTACACTGTATCAACCCAACACAGCGCGAGCGACTGACCGACTGAAGACATTAATGCAATTTCCTTTTCCGGAGTCGCAGCGCCCTCTACAGGATGCCGATAAAACAACGCCACATGTACAATAGGCCCATGTCGTTTCCAAATCCTGGTGGATGTAGAATATAGATATAGATATATAAAGCATATTTGATGAAGTTTTTGATGAAGTTTTTAAAAACTTTTAAAGTCAAGAATCTATTTAGAATCCCATTGAATCTTTTTTTTCTAAGAGTATTTTTTATACTGCGAGAAATGCCTATAATTTTGAAGCTGAATCTTAAAATTTCACATACACAAAGTATATCTTATTTTAATATATGTTACATTACACCTTAATATTCAAATGCATCCACCTTGTATTAGGAAGAATGGAGACTGAATAAAAAGATGTGGTATTTTGAGAAATAACAAAGAGATCAACTTATTGCAAACATTTACGGAAGTTTTTTTTATTTATTTAGATATTAATTTTTAAATGACCATCTCAAACATCATGGCATACTCACCAGAGCCAGGATTCTGCTGCTCTCAATGTTATGAATGTGAAACTGAAGGATTTCCTTGTACACAGACTTAAGGGAGCAGGTGTGTGACTTTGCCTACGTGTCTATGGAGGCTCATGAATGTTTTCCCAAGACACTTAACCTACTTTAGAATTATGGAAAACATTACAAAGATAGAGAGGATGGGAGAGAGAGTATCATGTTTATGATCTTTTGTTCTCCAGCCACCTGACATAACAGCATAACAATAACATGCAATCACTTAAATTATGTGTTAGAATGACCTGGGCCGTCGCTGGTTATATTGGTGGAATAGTAGTGAAATATAGTAGTGGGACTCACCACTTTGTGGAAATTGATTCTTTAATAAGCTGTAGAGACCGGGGCTAGTTGTCACATAGTTGTCACAAGCGCTATATCAGTATCTCTAATGTTTTTAGGCTACAATCTAATTGCATAAATGCTGGTTTTGTATAGTAGTGTTAATACAAAAGTTGGTTTCAAACCACTAGTTCAAAAGTAGTCTTAAATTAGGACTACGCTTTATAGTCTTGGCTAAGCAAAGGGAAATACAATAAAAACATTTGGATACATTAAGTTAAGGTTAAACTATGAGGTACATTTAACCAAATAGTTGAACTGTGCAGATTGTCACATGATATCAGTTGTCACACACTGAAGAAAAAAAAAATAGAAACAAAATTTATTTATAAATTTTAAAATTTCTTGTAAATTTCACAATTGATTACAAAGAAACTGCAAGTAACACATTGAATTAAAAGTGAATTTTGAAAGACTGAAAGAAAACACTTTCAAGAAAATCTGTTTTTGAAAAAAAAAATGCTGTGCATGACTTTAATACAATTCACATTGTATTCAATTCATATTGTATACAATTAGCCAGTAAGCTACATAAAAGCAAATATATATAATATATATATATGTAAAGTTAATCCATTGTCATTTATATATATATATATATACACATGACAATGGATTAACTTTTTTATGTTTGCTTGTTTTTTCTTTTGTACCTGTATCTAACATCAGAATTGTTAATTGAATAGTAGGCTAGCAAAGACTTCAAAATATGTGTAGGCTACATAAATTGACAAAAATGAATCCATTTTGAAAAATAAAACTAAAATAACAGTAATCAACAATAATAAACTAATATTTAACTACTTACATTTTAGCCGCTCTTAAAAGAATAATGTTTGTATCTAAGTGATTATTGATATGATTCCGTTAACATAACTTTCAATAATAATGTGTAAATACCCATGGATATATATTCAAATAGACTTCATGAATAAAAGTTTCGTGATATTTAAATGTGAACTAATTGTTTTTTTAATCAATACCATGAGAACAAGATGTATTACATATGAACTAATGGCCTACTTTATAACGTAAGGTCACGTCACATCATCCTCGACCAATCACTGATCTCCGAGTGTGCGCGCGGATCACTTCCTTGTTTTCGGACTTGTCATGATGCGATTGGTTAGAAATCGAGTCAGCGTTTGAATGGGGCTCTCTTTTTCCATTTTTCTGTGATGTACATAGACACTAGCTGTAACAATGGGACCATTAAGAGTTCTGTCTGTCTTTCTGGGTTTTATTTTAGTGTGTTTCATGTTTGCCCAGTGCGGGGCCAGTGATTTGGACTCCAGCTACGTTACGTGTGGATCCCTGATCAAACTGATGAACACACGGCACAGCGTCAGACTTCACTCTCATGATGTCAAATACGGATCAGGTATAACCACTCTGAGCATAAACTTGAACAATTTGGTCAACGTAGCCCTCAGAGGATGCTTGTGTTGTAGCCGACCATTTAATATTCACTTTGAGCCTGTTATTCACTTATATTATTGTGCTTATTAGTGTAATACCAGCTGGTGCATGCATGCATTAGCCAGGAAGCTAATGATGATTAGTAATATTTCCCATCATTGATCAGCAAAGAACTGTATATGCCTTTCTGAAAGCATTTATAGACTCTTATTCTGTCTCTTATTCAATGGTTTTGTTTTTGTTGGTTATGATATAATATGTTTACCTGAAGGATGCGTGTAATCATCATGACGACAGGTGCACTACAATATACTAAAGCAAGGGTAACATGGTAATACCATTTTTGACATGAGCAATGGTAATACTATGGTATTCCTTCGAGTCGCATGAGTTTCTTAGTTCGAAGTGGCATTAAATGCTTTAGAATTGTACTAATATATATATATATACAGTACCAGTCAAAAGTTTGGAAACATTACTATTTTTAATGTTTTTGAAAGAAGTCTCTCATGCTCATCAAGCCTCCAGTTTGAAAAAGAAAAGAAAAAAAAGAGTAATATTATGAAATATTATTACAATTTAAAATAATGGTTCTCTTTTTTAATATATTTTAAAATGTAATTTATTTTTGTGATGCAAAGCTGAATTTTCATCAGCAAGTACTCCAGTCTTTGGTGTCTTATGATCCTTCAGAAATCATTCTAATATGATGATTTGATACTCAGTTATTATCAATGATGGAAACAGTTGTGCTGTTTAATATATTTTTTGGAATACTTTTTTCAGGATTCATTGATGAGTAAAACGTTAACAGCATTTATTCATAAAAACAGCATTTATTCAAAATAAAAACATTTCTAACAATATAAATCATTACCATCACCTTTTATCAATTTAACGCATCCTTGTTGAATTAAAGTACTAATTTCTTAAAAAAAAAAAAGTTATTGTTCCCAAACTTTTGAACGGTAGTGTATATTGTTACAAAAGATTTCTATTCTAAATAAATACAGTTCTTTTTAACTTTTTATTCATCAAATAATCCTGAAAAAAGTATCTCAGGTTATAAAAAAAGTATTAAGCAGCACAACTGTTTCCAACATTGATCATAAATCAGCATATTAGAATGATTTCTGAAGGATCATAAGACACCAAAGACTGGAGTAATGATGCTGAAAATTCAGCTTTGCATCACAAAAATAAATTACATTTTAAAGTATATTAAAAAAGAGAACCATTATTTTAAATTGTAATTATATTTCATAATATTACTGTTTTTTTTTTTTTTTTCTTTTTACTGCAGGCTTGATGAGCATAAGAGACGTTTTTCAAAAACATTAAAAATAGTAACGTTTCCAAACTTTTGACTGGTACTGTATATATATAATAATGAGTGATATTTCACTCAGTTGATATTTTAGCCGTTCTTTTGGTAAAACTGTTTGTATAATTATCTATATGTGTCACATAAATTGACCAATAGTGAATGTTCACCCTAAATAATAAAGAAAAATAATGTACATTATTAATAATAATTATTATTATTTTGATGATTATCTAATAATATAAATAGTAATAATAATCCAGGACCCTTTTGCTAAAGAGATTTTTTTTGATTTTTTTATCCTGATTAAGTAAAGATTAAATAAAAATAAATTGATATTTTACTCAGTGGATCCAAATAGCAGGAAAATGTTGTAAAATTGATTTTTGATATGATAATGCTTATATAACTTCTAGCAGTATAATTATATCAATAATTATAACGTGCAATTAAAGAATCTGGATATGTAAATACATGAGAAAGCTGAAGAGATTACTTCTCAGTGATATTTGATAACTATTTGTCAATATCATGTATTTATTATAAAAAGCTACTGTTATATTCTCAGAGTACTATGTAAATACAGTGGTAAATGCATATGGGATGTACACATGTATGCTCAAACGTTTTTTTTCACAATACCCTGCAGGTAGTGGCCAGCAGTCAGTAACAGGCGTGGATTCGGCCGAGGATGCCAACAGCTACTGGCGTATCCGTGGGAAACCAGACCGCGTTTGTCAGCGCGGGGCGCCCATACGGTGCGGAGAGGCCATCCGAATTACACACATGAAGACTGGACGCAACCTCCACTCGCATCACTTCAGCTCCCCGCTGTCTAACCACCAGGTACACCCGCACAATACTCTCCTAACTTAACCTACATGTCCAGGTGGCTTGACTTGAATCATAACTGTAGTAGAGCATAACCCAGGTTATTACAAGCGGGTTTGTGTTTGCAGGAAGTGAGTGCGTTTGGCGAAAATGGAGAAGGAGATGATTTAGACGTATGGAGCGTTCAGTGCAGCGCTACATACTGGGAACGTGACAACGCGGTGCGATTTAAACACGTCGGCACTGAGGTTTTCCTCAGTGTTACAGGAGAGCAGTTTGGTCATCCAATCAGAGGCCAGCGTGAGGTCCATGGAATGCCTTCACCCAATCAGCATAACTACTGGAAGGTGATGGAGGGGGTTTTTATTCAGCCCAGCAGTGATCCTGTGAACCATGATGAGCTCTGATGATGCACTCCTCTCACACACGCTGTGAAACCTTCTCTATTTAAACTTTCAGTTTCTTCAAAGTTTTACTTTTATTGGTCAAACTCAATTGTGCGTCGCAATTTTTTTGACAAAACTCACCTACAAAATGCACATCACAGACAAAAAAAGACAAAAAGGTTTGTTTTACTAGATTTCTTATGATTGGAATTTGTCTTTTTGTATATAAGGGAATAAAATGACTTTACAAACCAGGATTTTGGGCCAAAAAAATTGTGTATTTTGTATTATTTATATTTAGGATGACATATTACTAGTAGAACAAATTACATCAATAACTTGTACTATGAAATACTGTAGTAGTTTTGTGCACATGAAAGATATGAATTGACCGTTTCTGTTTTGGTTTAAGTTTTCGATATAACTGTAACTCCCAGTAGTTGTTTCTCCCCTCATACTGTATATGACCCGATATGTACATAATTTGGTGAAAGCGTTAATAAATTTTTTGAAAACGTTATTACATTTTGTATTTCAGTTAAAGCAACTAATATCATGTTTTGGTAACACTTTACAATAAGGTTCATTAGTTAACTACCTAAGATAACATGAAATAATTATTCATCTTAGTTAATATTAATTTCAACATTTACTAACACGTTAAAATCAAAGGTTGTATTTTTTTCACTTTAATGCACTGTGAACTAACATGAACAGCTGGATTTGTATTAACTAACATTAACAAAGATTAATAAATACTGTAACAAATGTATTGCTCATTGTTAGTTCATGTTAGTTAATACATTAATGTTAACAAACAAAACCTTATTGTAAAGTGTTACCCATGTTTTAAATATCCATATAAATTGTAAACAAGCAGATGCATCATTGCATGCTAATGCTAATCAGCATGTTAATCATTTCTGAATCCTGTCAGTCGTTCAGTATTATAAATACTGCACACTAGATTGTATTAAGGATTACTCTGAAATTACAATTGCAATTACGTTTCAAGGTGATGGCAAGAGTGTCAGTTCTGTTCATTTCGTTATTCTTCTGCATGAAAGATGACACACAGCATCCAGATGGGGGCAGCATTGAGCTACAGTCCTGACACGCACTGCGTGTAGATTGAGAAGGGAATATCCCTATGAAACGAGGGAAAAGTGGGGACAACTGACTGACTGACTAACCGATACATATTGGAATACTATAAGCGCCAAAAACTATTACCAAATTAAAAACTATACAGTTTTGAAAGAAAAATGTGCTTACCGATAGTTAATTCATAAAAAAAATTAATGAAACATCCAAACAAATTACTAACTAATCAGTCTGATGCTGGATCTATTATTTATATATTCATTATTTATATAAATTAGTTTCAAGACTATTTCAGGTTGGTTTCAGTGCCCACAAAAATAATTCACCATAGTTTGCGCCAAAATGTTTACATTAAAAATTAAAGATTTTAAAAGCTTCTTACGCTGCTTTAAGAAGATTTCATATGTATTTATCATGGTTTTACTGTAGTAGGCTATATTTATCGGGCATGCTACTGTAAATAGGTGGTATTTTCTAATACGTTTAATAAGATTTAGCCTTATAGCACGGCAATATAGCTACAGACAAAAACACAAACACCTTATTATTAGTAGGCTACAACATTAAATATGTATCAGTAAATGTTTTCAGTAAAATAGCCTACACATTAGCCAAATAACTATCTAAATTATCTTACATTTAGGCAACAATCTTATAGGGTATTTCAACCATTATAACCTCTTCCCTGATTGATTCTTCCCTGAAGATTTTAGCGTTTGTAAATTGTAATATTTAAATTATGATTTGCCAAGTAGATTGTGTCATTTCACTTACCATTTCTCATCACTGCAGTCCACGTGAGGTGTGACCACTGATCTCATAGATCTGTGGACATGGCATCCATTAACTTTTATGTGCATATTGCTTATTTATCCTACATTTGAACTAATTATATCTTAAACATTATCTAATTTAATGTTTGTTCCTGATTTATTAATCAAAATAAATGTAAGAGGGGTCAAGCATCTTTAATGTAGATAGGTCTATTATTTTAATTTCAGTTGCCTATAATGCCAATTTTAAGTTTCATAGCTTACATTTTCCTTGAGTTCCATCGCAAGAGTCATCATTTCTTCTTTTTAATCTCATTATTATGATTTACTAAAGAATTTTTCCCCCCTCATATGGCTGAAATGGGCTTCCATAGCCGAAGTCGAACCCTATACTTTGTATTTTGTCTTCCCAGAAGATGGCGACATAATATAACACAGTGTTTGGGTCAGTCACCCTGTAACCGTCATGAACTCTATGATATTGAGCTGAATCTGTATCGAAGATCCTTGTTTTTATCGTCTTCCTTTTATGCATGACATGTCTATCTGTACTTTGCACTGAATGTGACTTCATTGTCCATTTTACATTAATTGCAGCTGTTTGTCGAATGTTACTACTCAACAAATCAAAAGAGAACCCAGTGCTGTCATTACGTCTGAGACGCAATCTTGATGCAATGCCATATTGCACCAAAGGAGCCATGTTCCTCAAATGCATCATTTCTCAAGCTCTCTATTGCACTCATAATTAAATGAATAGCTGGATTGAGTATTAACATGGATGGGGTAGCCATGAAAACTCACAGCTCACATGGGTCAAGAGAAGACAAGCATTTAGCTTACAGCACAGAGGTGATCGAGGGCTGACCGTGCGAGTGACCAGGAAATTGAAGTGTCTGAGGTCGCAATATTACACTAAACCACTTCTGTGGGCAGAGAGACTGCATCTGAAATTTGCCTTTAGAAAGTCACCTTGAATGCAGAATTATCTTCATGGCAATTTTAGGAATACAGAAAGGACAAATGATAATATAATTTGTCATATTAGCAGTAAATTAATGCAAATTCATTTTAGAAAGTGTTTATTACATTTCACACACACACACACACACATATTGGTCTATGAGGACGTTTCATAGGCGTAATGGTTTTTATACTGTACAAATCGTATATATCCTATCAAACCTACCCTAAAACATTGTTTAGTATGTTTTAAAGACTCAGGAAATGTCATAAACCACATTTACATAGTAATATCAGTGTAATACCCATGTCACTATACAAATTGATGTTCTCACAAATCATATAAACAAACACAAACACACACACGTTAGGTATTTGCTATCTTTGTGGGGAGTCTTCGTAGACATAATGATTTTTATACTGTACAAACTGTATATTCTATCCCCCTCCACTAAACCTACCCATCACAGAAAACGTTCTGTATTGTTACATTTTCAAAAACCATGACTTAGTATGATTTATAAGCTGTTTTCCCCTCGGGTTTTGGATATTGCCAACTTTGTGGAGACTTTTTGTCCCCATATTAGTTTACCAAGCCATACACACACACACACACACACACACACACACACACACACACACACACACACACACACACACACACACACACACACACACACACACACACACACACACACACACACACACACACACACACACACACACACACACACACACACTAATAGTGGATTTTCAATATTCAACATGCATTTGGAGATACAAGATCAGAATAAAACTGGGAATTAATAAACTGCAATCTTAAATATGATCAAGCAACTATAACACACACACACACACACACACACACACACATATATATATATATATGTATGATATATATCATATACTGTATGTATATGTGACCCTGGTGAATGCAGCAAAATCGCAAACATAAATGAACAACTTTAAAGGCGATTTTCTCAATGTTTCGATTTTTTGCACCCGTCAGATTCCAGATTTTAAAACAGTAGTATCGTTTTGTTAAAAACATTTACCCTTGTTACTGGTTTTGTGGTCCAGGAAGGGTCACATATATCTATAAATCTCATCTTACAATACTCTACCAGGTAAAATACTGTTCAGTGCAAGTAAAAATGGATAGTCTGTCATCTCTAAAAATACAATAAAATATTGTATGAATTGCTGCTATACACATAAAAAAAAAAGACATTTAATTTCAGACGCAAGCAATGTATAATATACAGTTAACAGAATAAAAAAAAACACAATTTACTTATTTAATGCATTCTTTTCATTTATTGAAGATAATGGTTATGAGCAAAGCAAATCATAAAGAAACAAACACTAGCCATGAGGTTTATGGACAGATTAGTGTCTCAGCTCATTAAAACATGCAGGAGAAGCATGTCATTTGTGGTAAATAAAGGATAGGGGTGTGTGTGTGTGTGTGTGTGTGTGTGTGTGTGTGTGTGTGTGTGTGTGTGTGTGTGTGTGTGTGTGTGTGTGTGTGTGTGTGTGTGTGTGTGTGTGTGTGTGTGTGTGTGTGTGTGTGTGTGTGTGTGTGTGTGTGTGTGTGTGTGTGGTGGTCTGGTCCAGTGGACTGATGCCCTTTCATTATTGCACTGCTAGCTGCAGCTTCCACAGTAGTGCAACAGGGAAAGAGTGTCAGGCAACAGACAGCAAGCTGAAGGACACAAGGGGATCAAAAAACATGCCTCATAAATCAGGTTCTTCTACATCATATTCCACACACATTTACTTCGAGGGTTTCGTTTGCTAAATAGCCAAATGCATGCAAGCTATTTCAGGTGGTCTAAACAATAAAAAACCCGTTCAACAGCCTTTGAAAATGCACCTGTCAGTCTCTGACCAACACAAGAAATTCTTTCCCATCCCTTTCATAACCACCATTTTTCAGACCTCACAGCTTCCACATAATACTGCATACACAGATTCACTCAAGGTTAACCTATTGATTATGGGATCATGATGACATGAACTAAATTATAACAATTTGAAACCACATAGAGAGCTAGACTTTCATACAAACCAGTCGCATAATGAAATGTTGCATTTAACTTGCTTTGCATTGATTTAATGTTGAACTGGTAGGTTGAAATGCACCATCTGAGTATTTAACGTATTATAATATAGGATATTCAGTTGATATGTTCAGCTGTCAATATAGTCATTTTTTCACTTCAGAAATCCCAATCTACAAGCAATTCGTGCAAGCAAATTGTGTTGACATTACCGTTATATTAATAATAAAAAAATATGGCCAATGGAGAAGCCAATGAAATTTATTGGAAATATATCTGTTATGTTGAGTAGTTTATTTTCATTGGGTTGGGGAGGTAACAGCATGATCAGTGCATGCACGTTGAGGTAAAATATGTCTTATCAAAAACATACAGAGGAATACAAACTAAATATTTAATTGTAAAGACATTGACCTGGCAACAACAACAAAAAAAGCTGCTAAAGAATAGTCTGAAAAAAATAAAGTAGCCCAAGTCTATTTCTGTTGTTTCGACTGCGCAAAATGTTCTCAGACATAATGATATAATTCATATTGGGTACGTTTAAATGCAATCATTGTTAACAGTGCATGATTCACTCAAGTGTTTGCACTGCTAAAAGCAAGCTGACTTTCACAGTCACAACAAAATGTTTGTGGGCCATTTTGTTTTCACATTAAACGGGTGTTATTTAATGTATTTCAAGTGAAATGGCTGAGAGCAGCAAAACCCCATTCTTCCTCCACAAAAAGATTGACAGAGATTGAGATCTTGTTGAGCACTAGCATAAAATCATTGCCCATTTTAATAAAAATGACAAAGGACAATGACATCCTTGAATGTTCCTGAAATTGCAGATTACCCTCAAAGTCGAGACCCTATAAGCAATATTGCACTACTCCATAAACAGTGAAAAAAGCAGAGGCAATATTGATAGGGTCTCGCCTGCAAGATGCATTTATCATGATAATCACACAGCACTTTAGGGAAAGGATAACATGGCTGTGCAAAACAAAATATCTAGGGGTTTGAATCCCTACATGAGGAGACTGAAAATGGTTCCTGCTCTACAACACATGATACGCAAACCTCTTTGTGACATCTGACCCTTCACATGCAGCGAGGAACAGCCTACAAACAAACCAGCCTTTATGATGCCAAAGCGAATGGCTCAATGCTGTGCATTTCAGTAATCATTTTATTTAAGCAGAATTAAACTTAAGTTTTTTTCCTGCTAAAGAAAACATTTAATATAAAATGTAATAGCAAAACTAATAAACTGAGGTTTTTACATGTTTGAGATAAAAAAAATGCTTTCATCCTTAATCATGAAATGTAATCTTTGAGTAAAGACTATTTATAATCATATAATCGACATACATTCATGTACCATGTGATATTTTTTTCCAAACACATCATTTTCAGCACATCTGGCATTTTAAATGGGCTATACTTAAATGCAAGCATCGTCTCGTGATAACTAATAACAATATATGTTTGCATGCCGTCAGTAAATTCATCAGTTCTTCCAAAGGCACGCTTGTGGACTGACTCAGGTTTTCAGATATGAGAAACGCTGACTGGAACGCATATTGTAGGCCCTTTGGTTATCTGCGTCCAAAAGCAGTCTTGGTGCTCTGCAATTCCACGCATACCAGCTTCTGCCTTGGAGTTAACGACATGCTCCAACAGGATGGGTTTTTTCTCCTTTGGGAATTTCACACTGAACTCACATGCATGATCTTACTTGCCCCCCTCGGTAATAAAACACGTTAAACAATTTACCAATCAGGTTTCATGCAGTCAAGTTACAGTGAAAATGTTGAATCAAGACAACAGGGCGAGAAATAGACGCACTAAAAGATACGAACGATTTTTGTACCAGCTGACCACACTGACCAGTTGTGGTCTTGTAGAAGAACGTAAAGCGCTGTAAAGTAACGTTAATATGTTATGCAAACACGCAATGGTTCGGAACTGAATTCGTATGGCGATTCTAAATTGGTTCTGCATAAGAATATGGAATGCGCTACCAAATCTGCAGGTAAAAAAAAAAAAAACTTACCACCAGAAGGTGCCCTCATATGAAGCTTCAAAGCCCACTAGCTCAGAGCTGAAACAGGATCATGAGAACAGAGCTGTAGGCCTCAGTATGCTATATAGTACCCTGTGAACGCGCTGCGCATGCGCGTTGCTGTATGTAGCGCAACATTCCTCATACACCCAGTTCAGACCGGTGAGTCTCAAGCTTCTGTTGTGGAGCCTCTATATATGCGGGTCAATTACAAATGTTCGAGATGCTAAAAAGGAGAAATCTTTTAAAGGTCTAGCTTAAAACACGTGGACCGATTTTGACGTTCTCATGCATTTCTTAAAAAAAAAAAAAAAAAAAAAAAAAAAAACGTTTATAAAAATTTCTTTACAAAAAGAAAATATATGGGAAACCAATAGGCTAGATTACACTTAGTTTGTTTTAAGAAAATTAATTTTAAAAAACAAAAACTAAAATGTCTAGTGGTGCAACCGTCAGTTTCAAAATTTCAAAATACTTTCCTTGTATAAGCTACTGTGAATCCACGTGAATGTAGCCTTTTACATTCAAAAATATTTAAATAATTAATAATATTCATGATTTTTATGTCATGAATATCAGAGGGTTTTATTAGCCTATCTAATGGGTTAGGCCTACTTCGTTCGAACAAAGCTGAATAATTAGCGCATTTTTATAAATAAATAAAAAGATTTAAAAAATTAACCTTGTCACAGTCAAGTAATGAGGGTTTTCTCTGTGATTCTTGTCACATGACAACAAAATTGTTCTTGCATGTTGGTTAAGACAGTTTATTAATAGCTTATTAATAACAATAATAATAATAAAAGATTATCCCAGACTAGGCTATTTATGTCAAAATTGCTTTAAAAAAATCCAGTCTTTAAATTGAAGGGGTTTTCCTCTCTTTTTTATTTTATTTTATTATTAGGCTATTCATTTTTTTTTTTTTTTTACATCGGAAGTTAAACCACCTATACAGATAATATCAAAAAAATAATCCCGGAATTAAAAACGCGTTCATCATAGAAGAGACTTAATGTATTTGTGTATGCATTTAATGTGTTTTATTTAATAAGTCAGTCACGCCTCGTAGCCTACGGATCACGTACAGATAGCAGTCTGTGTGTGTTTCGCCTGTGTATTCACATACACCGAACTGCTTACGAATCATTAAATGCAACAAATAGATTACACTTCGTTTGGCCAGATGTCCATTCTTTTGATGAGACAACCAAAAAGTTAAACTTGCATAACCTTGCAGATACTGACCAAGAGTAAAATGTCACTATGGGCGACCTCCCCTCCTCACATTCCCTCCCTTTCCTCCCCTCTCGGAAGGGACCTGCCCCCTACATTCCTTACAAATAGTCCCATCCCCCACCGATCTGGCTCAAACAAGAGAATCATCCCTTCCTTCTGCCTTCTGGAAGAGCTCCTTCATTATAAATAAAAATCTAAATATACAGTTGCACACCTACCAGCTCTTTAGTTGCATTATAGAGAAGTGGAAGCATTGGTGGTTGCAAATCGCCTACTTCGCATCTAACAGCTTAATACCCACAACATTGATTAATATATATATTTAGATGTAAGTGTAAAAAAAAAAACTGAACTGAATTTACAACAAATAGCTTAAATATCTAATATGAGGAAGATAGGAAAAATATTAAACAATAAACACGAACTTTAATTGCATGAAAATTAAAAGTTGCTATAATGCAATCTTAAAGAATAAAAATGCAGAATGCATTAGTAATTTAAACAGACCTCAGAAAAAATAAATAAATAATCATTGTTCTGCAAAGAAAAAGGAAATTCAACACGTTGCTGTAGACTACAAAACATACGGAGGATGCATATTTTATAAAAAAAAAAAAACTGAAAACACTTTATAAGAAGACTTTATTATTGATAATATTGGCTGCGTTGTGTATGCTTCGTGCGCTCGTGACATTTACGAATCGACAAAAACATCCAAAAGGGCGTTTGGATTATTATTTACGTCCGCTCGTTTTATCCACTGCTTTTCTACACCTCACTGCCAGCAGGCCTCGCACAGAAGTTCCCGAAATATGCTAAAGGTTGAGGAACTCACTTCAAAGCATTGCTGGAGTGTTACTTAATCGAACACGTGGTTTTCAATGCAAACGAAGACGACCTCAGTCGTACAAAATGTTCTTTCGGAGGAGGCGTGGTCTGTAGGCATTTTCAAATAAGTGGAAAAACCTGGTGTCACCGATATACCATATAGGTCAAATACTGCAGTTCACACGCCTTTTTCCATGCTCTAAAACATTGCTGCAGTGAATTAAATGAATCCAAAATCGTGCACACATCTGGGCCTATACATCTAGGTGGTCTAGACTCCCCTTTTCGCCGGCTGAAATAGCCTCGAACGCCTTTAACCATGTAGGCCTACCGCTCGCCTAGCAGGCTCTAGTGGGTGAGTAGGCGAAAGCCGAATGCAATGACAATACTATTGCACTGCTTGAGTAGATGGTTCAGTAGTGCAACATCGTCAAAGCAACAGACCTTAGCACAGCCGAAACGCATGGGCCTTGAACAGGCCTTGAATAGGCTACAACAGTGCCGAAATCATTCGTCACAGTTGCAGTTAGTCGAGTGAATTTATAAAAACGAGTTGTACATAAAGTAATGCATGCTTCAAGTTAGTAAAACGGTATACACTAACCACACGTTAATGGGACACTGAACGTATTTCGCTGCGTTTTATTTTAGGCTCCTGGAGCTCGTGCAGCATTTGGTAGCCTAGAGCCGCAACGCCATTTTTCACATCACAATACGTTTCTTTATAGAATCAATTCATTACACCTGTTATATCAATCATGAAATTTAAACGAACTGAGGGTGGGAGAACTTGAAAGCTTAGGGGAGGGGTGGAGGTTACTTTTCTTTCTTTCCTCTTTTTTTGTCAGCCAATGCCCTTTTAATATTGCACTGCTCATCTGACTGCACAGTAGTACAACAGAAAAAGGGCCCTGGTCAACAACAGTAAAGAAACTGAACACAGGGTGTGTTATAAATAATGGTTTGTGCTTTAAACTGCATTTATCAAAATGACACATGCCCCACACGAAATGACTGGGATATTTGAACAATTAAAGCATTTCATGTTTCATATACGCTTAAGTCTAAGAAAAATAAAGAGCACTGGAGGGCAAATATAATTGTAATAAATTAAAAATCTCCAAACCTCCCAAATGAGGCTGCTATTATAGGCTGAGGAAAACAACACACGTGTAATTAAAGAAACCATGCAGAACGTGGCACAATCTCCGAATTAGCATTTACATTTAACAGCAATAGTTTCCACATATTTGTCATACAATTTCAACAGCAAATAACGATGAACACACTGCTTTGGGGTGAGATACGAAGGAAGAGGAGGAAAATATAGGGCAAAGAGCACATTCCGCGATACAGTACGAGGAACCTTCGTATAATTCGTATTATTCTTGTCCCCTTTGCCAAAGTGGCAATTTGAAACCCCCCTGGTTAGGGGACAAGGTGAGGGGGCGGGAGCTCCTTAAGGTTGTTATTTTCAATGCATACATTAACAGTGCTTTTGGACACTTGGAGGAAAAAAAAAACTGGCAACATTTTAATGTTTCCTAAAATAAACATTTACATTTGGCTGAGAATGATTCGAACTATATAAATGACGAGCTAAAAACACACATTTATACACAACCTCGTGCAAGCCTCCAGTACAATTTTACGCATTAATTACATACATTACAGGATTTACAGAAATTGGTACACAGAACATTTTTTCGCAACTGTAAAAGCACGCAAAAAGCTTTGGTTTCAATGTATCCAGGAATGTATATGCTACTACTCATAAACACAGCAAAATATGAGTAGCCTGTTGCAAAAAAAATAAATAACATAATAATAATTGTAGCCTACATTTTCAGTTTATGTAGACTTCAAACCTTGAGCTGTAATTTTCTTTCTTTTTTGTCAAAAAGTGGCACATCGTGTTTCTACTTCTGAGCTCGCAGAATATTTCATTCCCAAAAGCTATTATTTTACAGTTGTTGATCTGTGTAGGAAAAACACGTGGAAAATACAGACTAGTTTTCCCAGAGCCTTTTCGAAGTTAATCATTGGCTTCTTGAGAATATGGTGAAGTTGCATGGATTCCTCGGACTAAATACCCAAGCAGTTGGCTTGCAACAGATCAACAGCGATGACAATAGAAGAGAAAGAAAGGAGATTGTTTCCTCTGACTGACTGACTGACAGGCTGACAGACAAGACTTCTCAAACGCGATGCCCTCTTGATATCCTCACCATGGAGCGCGCGCGCTCTTCACATTTCTAACTACAGCCATGTTCGGGGGCTTCTCTCTCTGGCACCCCATTCGTCGTTCTCCCCACCCAAGCCGACTCAACGTTGTCGTTTTTGCCCCTGAGCTCCCGCCATTTCTACCAAATCACCCGGATGCTACTCACAAACAGAAAGAGGACCCACTAAATTTCATGAATGGTACCTGGCCAAGGGAGGGACAATCCTTGAAAGCAGAAGACACCGACAAAAAGAGAAAAAGTTGGACCGAAGGGTTGCAAGGCAAGACGCGCGAATTTCTTCAAATATCTTCGCATTCCTCCTGCTTAACATAGTGCCATCTTGTCGCGCTCGCGCATTCTTTCCCCTCATGGTCTAAAAAATCAAAACCGTAATTTATCCATGGCAAGCCAATGGCCCTCTTTGCTCAAGACTCCATCTTTGACTAGTTGACATTCAGCTCTTGCTGAAGCAAATTCCTCATTTGCATGAGTCTTCGCGATTGGCCCGTTTCTGCGCTAGTCTTTGCCGCTTGTAGAACCATTGGTTGAAGTCAAAGGCATTTAACTGTCTTGTGAGACCAGCGATTGGCTCCTCTGAGTGAAGCGTCACCGTATAGTTTTAGTTTAACAATGAACACTCAAATTCTGTTCTCCATTCACAAATTTCTTCTTATGCTAGATTGAAAAACTACATGAGTTGTGGTTATAAAGTAGGATATCGCATGAAAACGGTTTGTACATTTCATGCCACATCAACAAAAACAATGTAACATTTTAGAAAATGTATTATGTAGGCTTCTTTAAAGAATAGCCTATACGTAACTAGTCAAAAATCCTAAACGAATTCAAAAGGAACTAGTCATCGTTTAGACCTAATCCTATAAGAATAAAAAAAGATGCATAGAAACTGAAATGCTGCAAAATAGACATTTAAGTTTATTTAACAGGGCATTTTTTAATTCATATAGGACTGGTTTCACAGACAGGGCTTAGATTAAACCAGGATTAGACCTTAGTTCAATTAGGACATTTAAGTAGCTTTTATAAACATGCCTTAGAAAAAACATTATAGTGAGACACAACAATGGCACTGACATATTTTTAGATATAAGTTGCATTCATTTAAAACAGCTCAAACATGCATTTTAAATTATCTTAAGCCTTGTCTTTGAAACCGGGGATAGAATTCTTAAATGAAATTCCGTTAGCATTCCTTAAGGATTTGTATGACTTGAATGCACGGAAAAGTCACGTCCGTAAAAACATTGAAAAAATGTTTCACATTTCAGTATTGTAGAGTTCTTCTTATGTGTCTGATTTGTTTTGCCAATCAAATTAAATATTGAAATATTTATATATATATAAAATCTAATTTCTGTACGATTATATATACAGCAAAAAGTCTAAAAAGAAAAATTCTGTTTTTCTTTGGTGAGCCTAAAGCTTTGTAAGAATTTGATGGACCTGCTGATTTTTGTAGCCTCGCATGAGACGACAGCTTAGAGAAGCAACTGTGGAATGCACTGAGAAAGCTATATGTCTCCGGGATAGATATGGTGACCCGAGGAGGAGAGAGAGAGAGAGAGAGAGAGAGAGAGAGAGAGAGAGAGAGAGAGGGGCCCCACAGTCGAGGCCCTTTGGTTGACGCCTAGAGGAGGGCAGCGGCCTGTAAAATCCGGCATTCCTGGCCAATGGAGCTTAAATAATGGCATTGTCCGGCGGAAAAGAACCGCCTCTCTCTGTCTTACTCTCCCCGTTTACTGCGGGGACCTGATTGTGTAGCTAATCGGCAGAGAGCGTTTGATCCAAAGCAGAGCGTGAATTCAGTATGCAGCGAACGTATCAAGAGGGACACCCTCCTCTCCCTCTCCCCTTCTATAACACACACACACACACACACACACACACACACACACACACACACATACGAAAGGGCCTATATCAGCTAAACCTTCTTAGCGCGCTGTGTGTGTTTGTTTAGAGTAGCCCGAGCAAATCGCAAGCAGAAGTTTGATGCACCTTTATTAAAAGATGAATGTTCCTATAGCCTGTTTAAAATAAATCTACAAATAATTCTAGTTCCTATATTGAATGTTAGGAATTGCTTCTAAATAACTTTAGTTTGACAAAAGGAACGTTGTATTTACTGGGTAAATATGTCGAAAATCAACCCAAACCATTTGGCTGTAGGCTATACCCGCAAAATAGCAAGCACAAATTTGCATACACGTCACAATCGTAAACGAACCATTAACCCTCATCTACTTGCTCGCATGCAGCGGTTAATATATAGCCTGTGTTCTTGTTTTGTTCGATTTGCACGTGCTGCCCTTTGTGTCCATGTGATCTCGAGGCAGAATACAGAATGCCACGCGCTCGTTAAAAACACAGAACGCGCGCGCACACACACATGCAAGAGTTTACACCAGTAGCCTGACTATTTCTATGGATTTTAATTTAAAAGTGTTTATGCACCTTTAAATTATTAACAAGGACAAAAATAGGCTATGTAAAGAAAATACAAGACCAATAGGCAATTTTTTTTAATAAACTGAAGTTAGTAGGCTATTTTATTAAATCTAAATCTAATCAAATCAAATGATTTTGCTTAAATATTTTAAACCATGTGCAAATGTTCAAAACTTTTTTTAAATTGCAATTCATTCTGTGTATATTACTAGATGAATAAAACATTCCTATTTATCCAAACCATGTCATATCGTTTAGAGAGGAAGAGAGAAAAATATAGATCGCCTAATCTCCGCCTCTTTAGTGATCATGTGACGCTTCCCAAACCCTGCTGGACACGCCTATGTCCCAGCAAAAAGAGTAAACTCTCTCTTGTGTTTGATAAAGGGTAATTTGCGCGTGTAATTTTCTGTTCATTCACACGGCTTCATTATTAATGTTTTATACGTCGGTACAAACATCATTCCAAAATACTTTATCACGGCATTTTATAAATGTAGGCTACACACAATTACTGCACTTCTCTCATGTAAACCTAGAACTAATCACATGTACAGTTCTTTTCATTCAAACATATGTGTTGGATTTCACCACACAAATAACTAAGAAATTCTCACACACATGTCTTTACTCTTAAGAACAAAGCAGTGTAAGGTTTTCTACACTTGAAATTTGTATTTTCAAACAAACATATTAAAAGCTAAAACTAAATATTCGACATCAAATAAAATGATTGTAATAAAATAATGAAAAGTTTTGATAGATCTTTCTGGATGTGTGTCAACAGTTTAGCTGTCAATACAGAAAACAACATAAACTGCATGAACTTATGTTTTATGACACATCTTGTAAATCATAACAAAACTGTTGTGTTGTATTTTTGAGGGATAGTGGAATTTATTTCTGATTACATTAAATATAAATATGCCACCAGAATAAATCTCATTGGAATCAATAAATAAAGATAAAACAGAGGCTTTACAGTTCAACAAATTTGAAGTGTGTGTCAACCACATTTATATATTCACCTTAAGTAATGATTAATAATAATTATAGGGGGAAAAAAGGAAATGTTCCACTTTATTTTAAGGTGTTGTTACATTGTAATTACTCTAGTAATATTAATTATCTACATGTACGTATAGAGTTATGATTAGGTTAGGGTTTGGTTTACTTAAAATGATGCATAATTTATTGTTATGTAGTACTATGTTACTACGTCACCTTAAAAGATGATGTTACCAGAAGAAAAATTGGGTTTTAATTTAAATCCTTTGTTGCTGAATCACATTTTAATGAACAAAAACATCTAATTACACCATAGTTATTAGCATGTGAAACAGCATCAAATATAAAACAATGTGAATGTATTGATAACTCCTTAAAAAACAGCTTATTTTATTGAAAGCCAGCAAATGTACCTAAATTACAGAAAAGTCTCAGAGCTGATTTGCTTAATTTTTTCAATGCATTCCTCTTATTCATTTTAAACATTAGATCTGTATAAAATCTCAAGAGACAGGTTTAGTAGTTTCTGTTTTTGGTGAAAGCTATAGCTATGACTCAAACACATTCACTTCATTTGGGTGGTTGTTGTCAGCATTGATCTTCTCTCTCTCTCTCTCTCTCTCTCTCTCTCTCTCTCTCTCTCTCTCTCTCTCTCTCTCTCTCTCTCTTTCCTCTTTGATTCATACATTTCCTTCCGTTTGTTAATGTAGCATGTGGCTGCTCTCTCTTCCACCCTCTCTCTCTCTCTCTCTCTCTCTCTCTCTCTCTCTCTCTCTCTCTCTCTCTCTCTCTCTCTCTCTCTCTCCTCCTGCAAGGGCTCTATCGACTGGGGGCCGATTCCTATTGATGGGTATTGATGACCATGAGGGGAAGGAACTGTGAGGTTGTGAGAAGCCGGTGTGTTCCTCTCTTCACCTCGCCTGTTTCTCTCCCCCTCTGCCTTTATTTCCACCCCCTCTCTCTGAGTCTTCAGGCAGGCTCCACGCAGCTCCTTGCCATACCCCCACCCCCACCCCCAGCCCCAGCCCCGTCCCGTCCCGTCCCAGCCCCCCAACTCCTGCTACAATCTCTCCTAATTGCATGCATGACATTCCAGCTGGGTGGGTGGCATAGAGCCTTCTGTACACTGTAAAGTGTTATAGCAGGAACTGGAGAGCTTTTTAGAGTTGAGTGACGTTCAAACACAAACACGTTAATGCAGGAGCACGTCATGCACTTTCACTGTATCTCTGTAAACTCTCATGCATTATATTGTTCTTTAAATATTCAGTATATTTTAATATAATCAATAAAATTAAAAAACATCATTGTTACAGTATTCATGTCTTGATAATCTATTATAAATATTTTATTAAATACTTAGCATCTTATTTTAATGTTGTTTTTTATTATTGTTGTTACTGTTAATTTGTATATTTTGTTCTTGTCATTGCTTGTTTTGTGTATAATGCTTTGGCAATATTTTATGTAAACACAATCAAAATACTTTACATTGATGGATGCTTACTTGTTTTTGTATATGCATGAAAAGGTCTTTATTCTTATTCTAAAATTTAAAAGGATTAATTGATTTTGTTCTTATGTTTTTTTTTTTACCATTTATGCAATGCATGATTCCTTAAGCAGAATTGAAAAGTAGGCTAGTCCATATTATTGTTAATAAAAAGAATTTTATCAAGCTAAGAAAAAAACGTTATCAGTTTTATTGGTAGCCATTGATTATTACATTTGTTACAGTATTTATAAGTTAATATAAATAGATCTGTTCATTGTTAGATCTTGTTATGTCAGGTTCATTAAATAATAATCTTAACAGATAACTTGATGTATGTATTCCAATGTATGTTGAAATTAACATTAAACAAAGTATTTTTCATTGTTCATGCAAATGGAACGTTGTAAAGAGTTAGTTTTATTGTTGTCATTTATATACACTGTAAAAAATTATATAATCAATAAGTTATGACAACATGTGTTCTTACATTGCTCTAACTCAACAAAATAAAGTCAGTTTAATGTAATTTAAGTTGAAATTACTTAATCATCCAAGTTGATTGTAATTAAAATTTGAAGGCAGCAACTCTTTAAATATATATATATATGTATATTTCAGAGCATAGTTTTAAAACTAATAATTTAATTTAATCCTAATTTATCATGACAACTTTCCCCATCTACCTCTGTTTTTTGCTGTCAAAAAAATAACCAAACCGTCATGACTGTTCAATCACCTCAATGTTTGCTCTCAATACACACAGATGTGTGCTCTCACAGGACACTCAATCTCTCTTTTCACCATGGTGCAGGAAATGCTTCCTTCAATGGAAATGTAAATAATAAGAAATCCAGCATTATTGCCAGATGTGCAGTCTCGGGCATCATCAACCTTCCCTCTCTTCAGACTAGTCAATAACCCCTCTTATGGTTTCCTCACCCTGTTCTCTGTCTTGCTCGCTCTCCCCTTCTCGAAAAGGAAACCGGTGGACCCCCGGGTGACCTCTGCCCCTCAGAGGTCAGCATCCACAGAATTCCCAGATGTCAGAGTTCAGAGCCACTGCTCAGGGTCTCAGGTTTCGTGCATATCCGTGTGGCGCCAGGCCACTGCTCTGCTCTCTACATACCACCCAGATCCCTCTACATACCTGCTATTCAGCCTACAGGCTCGGTATCAGAGCGAGAATCTGCAGGACCAACGAAAGACGGCCGTTTGGTGACGTCAGGAGAACTGATTGATCATTGTTGGATCAATACATGTATGGGGTTTTAGTGTTTGCCCTGCATGCTTTGTTCGTTTTTAGTCATGATTAGATTTCAGAGGAAGGCATTTTAAAAGCCTTGAATATTTTTTGGAGCAAAATTCAAATATCTTAAAAGCCAAGAGCATGTCCACTTTGATTATAAAGCATTCACATTTGCTTTTAAATAACTCTTGAAAATTGAGGGACAATAGCTTGTTTGTTTTTATTTAATATAATTGATTCAACAAGTAAAATGTTTGCACCTTGATACTCTATGTGTCTAAGATGTTTCTATAATTAATTTGACATGATCTATTCAATTCACATTTATTTGTATAGTGCTTTTCACAATTCCATATTAGTCCATATTACAATTTAGAGTGATCTATTATCAGAGGTGTTATGTATTTCGGAAATGTACAAATCACACATTAGTTAAAAATGTATTCATTTAAACAATGTAATAAGGCAGAAACATTGAGCTCATACATGTTTGTTAAAAAAATTGTTGAATGGTGATTGTTGATTGTCTATGACAGACAGTTTTGTCACTTCCTGTCAAATATCCTTCCTTACACTCTGCTTTTATCCACCCCAGTCATCATATATAGCATATACACCCCATGTTTATAAGCCTAATTGAAACTGTCTTAAAAGTGAAATAAATATATTCAGATTTTTAATTACATTATAACTATACAAAAACCGTATAGCCTAACCTCGAAAGGCAAAAAATTCGTTTGGATTGTTTGTTGTAATAAAAAAACGCATTTAATTTAATATTAATTTCTTTTTTTTACATAGAAGTTGAGGTTCACCGATTTTAATTATGAGTTTTATGAAGATCCTTAACTTCCGTTATGGGTTTTATGAACGTCCACGTTCCGAAGTTATTTCTATTCTTCTCGTTTAACAACTAAATTTATGAATGACCCCTATTGAGACATAAAACTGACGCTTCATTCATCTAAAACTATTGGAGCTCATCTTTAAAAGCGATTAAAGGTCACAGAGCCGTCTGACATTCCTCAGTGTGCGCGTGCGTGTGTGCGCGCGCGCGCGCTGTGTGTGTGTGTGTTGAGAAGAGGCGTGTCTATGTAAAGTGCACATTTGTTGTCACATCTTTGAAAACACAAGCGCGCTTTAGTTGTTCAACACCACATCGAAAAGCAACTAATTTTTTCGTTGATTTGTGATTATTTATGAGTTCATCCACGCGTTTTGGTCGCTGAAATACATTTAGCAGGCATGGAAATGTATGCTCTTCACGACGGAAGTTTAAAAAAGAAGTGTGCTGAAAACGGAAAATCGCGTTAAATATCAGGACAAATAATGTTAATATCGATCAGATGTTTTAAATCTATAACCAAATTAGACCGATATCTTCAGTCTGTTGTTTACGTGTCAATCTATCCGTCCGTTTTAACAGTGGCATTGTTAAACTCATTTTTAATTCGCTTGTTAGATCATTACAAAAACGAAAAATAATGTTTGTGCGAGCGACAACAGTTCCACTTGATCGAATTTCTTAATATAGCTGTTTTGAAAATGATAATTAAACGAAATTACTTCCACAGAAGAGTGTTTTTCTGTTTTATGTGTTGATGGCAAACCTTTGATGTTTAATAGGCTATTTCAGATTTATTTGCTTTAATTTAAACGTTATTTTTATGTCCAAACATTTCAAAGCTTTATGGACTTTAATTAGGCTACTATTTACAGCTTTCTTTTAAAAAGATCTACTATTTTTAGGACACCAAAATGAGCACAAAGTATGAGTTGCAAGGACACATTTGTTAAAGATTTAGCCATTTCTGTTATGATTAAGATCTCAATAATCACAGGAATTGCTATTCCTTTCTTAATTTGATTTCATTGGCAATTATAATTTTGTACAATATTACTTTCCTGGAACTTTAAACATTCTTAAAAGTCTGCTCCATGAAAAAATGTTTAACACATCAATAACTGTTATTCACCTTATACAAAAGTATGATTATATTTTTCTCTACATTTTAAATGAAACAATTAAAAACAAAAGATAAGATGCATAATCAACCTTCTATCACATAACTTTATTTCATATTTTCATTCTCTAGTTCTTTAGAAAACCATTTAATAAACCTAAAAACACTGATCTGAATGTGAAATCAAAACGTTTTTAAAGTTCATTTACAATATAACTTAAAAAAAACATCCTAATAAGAACAGTTTTTGATGCAAACATGGCCTTTAATCTTCTAAATCATCCTTGGAATATGTTTAATGTTCCTATAGAGAATATTACAGTGCATTAAACATTAAAGAAACAACTAAAAAAAATAAAAAATTCTGCATAGCATGTATAATATTAAAAGGAAAAGGCAATCTTCATAACTTTAGGGAATTAAACATATTATATTAGTCTGTTCTGTGACATCAAGCATTATGATTTACATGGATATAAATAAAATATATATATATATATATTCATGATTTGTTATCACAACATTTTTTTCTTTTGTCAAATCAACTTAATAATTTAAGTGGTTCAGATAACATAATATTTGGAGTTTCTGCTGATTAAACCAATCATTGTATTAACTAAATGTTTCAATTTCAATCAACTTAAAATTTTAAGGCAACCACTTTTTAAGTTAAACTTACAATAATTGCTTACAGTAAAACCCCTTGACAATGTGAGGATGAGGATGATGAAAACCTACAGTTAGAGAAACCAATGACCTGTGAGTAATTAATCATTGCCTTCAGTGAAGTCTCCCATGATGGATGGACACCGGTCACAGTTTGGCCCACTCGTGTTATACTGAGAAAATAGTGTTTTTAAAACCCGATCATGTATGTGGTAGATTGAAAAAAAGAACTGCACCTTCATGAAAACAGTACAAAAACTAGCGGCCATCACAGTGTTTTTGTGTGAGGTGATGAGTTCAGGACATGGAGGAGGTCTCTTGTTTTTCTCCATGCGTGTGATGGAGAGAGTTCCTGTTGAAAACGTGTTGTTTTCTACTTTTTCCCGGCCCCTCGGTGGTCCTCCATGGTGTGTGTGTGTGTGCTTCCCTTGTGTGTTCGCGCACAGGTTTGACTTCAGACGAATTCCAGCTCTTTGAGGTCTCGCTGCACATACCTAATGCAGGAGAGGTCAGAGGGCAACAGCCCCTAGCTAAAGGCATGGCCTTGATGTGAGGACCCTGTTCAAACAATAAAGGAATCCCAGGTTCCCAACTAAAACTGAGTGAAAGATGGAGGAGGGAGGCAGGGAGCGGGGGAGAGGAGAACAACACTCTTAAAAATAAAGCTTGTTTATTGGCATCCATGAAGAACCTTTACACTCTAGATTTTTAAAATGTTCTTCAAACTAAGAAGAAAAATGAATCTTTTTAAGAATGGTTCACTGAAAGGTTCTTCGGGGAACCAAAAATGGTTCTTCAAGCATTGTTATGAAAACCCCCTTTTGGAAGCTTTAGTTTTAAGAGCGAATTAATAATAATATAATTGTTTATAATCTTAATTCTTGCATGTACAACGCTGGAAAATATCGAAAGACTGTTTGAAAGTAACTTGAGTCTTCATTTTCTTAAAGCTCCATTTAAAGCTGATTCAAATGGAAAAATTTGTGAAAATTGTGATATTTCAAATCAGAAGTATATTTTGATTTATTTCGTTGATCTAAAGAGTGGCAGAACTTAACCCCAATTTGTCTGTTTATTTCTGGAAAACAATCCAAACGATTTGTTGTAACACAAATGCATTCTTTATTTTATAAACTATATTATGACATCTTTCACTGATCAAATGTTCAGCAAATATTCATCAGTTCATATTAAAAACAGAAATATTCTGCAATATAATTGCAATTTAAAACAAGCATTTTCTATTTTAATATATTTCACTATGTAATTTATTCCTGTGATGCAAAGCTGAATTTTCAGCATCATTACTCCAGTCTTCAGCGTCACATGATCCTTCAGAAATCATTCTGATTTGCTGCTCAAGAAACATTTCTTATTATTAATGTTGAAAAGAATGTTGATAATAATATATGTGGAAACAGCTGATACATTTTTCAGAATTATTTGATGAATAGAAAGCATTTTTTTTACTTTTGTAACATTATAAATGCCTTTTCTGAATGCATCCTCGCTGAATAAAACATTAAAAAAAAGAAAGAAAAAGAAATCAATACTTTTTATTGATTTCTTTTTCTTTCTTTTTTTAAACATGTAAAATGTAATCCATAAAATAATGAAGTTTGGTTTACATTATTTTTAAGAATGTAAACCCAACTTAAGTCTTTTAAATATATTTACATTTTCTAAAAGCAATACAATTCCAGAAGCAGCTTTCTTTTTTGTTTTCCCCTCCTCCCTTCATCATCACACCTTGAACCGCTCCTCACCTTCCTCACAGTGGAGTGCCAGAATGCTTCGTCCTCCTGCATATCTCATAGATACGTGTGAAGAGGAGAGGGAAGAAGGACACTGATAAAAGACAGGAGACGAGAGAAGGAAGAGCCTGACAATAATGGCCAGTGATGATCAAGTATTAGAGATGGGCAGCTATTAACCTGATATCTGAAACTATGTATTAACCATGTTAATTATAATAAGCGAACATGAGAACATATATTTTTTGATGATTACGTTGCTTCTTAGCTGTTCCTGTTCAATGACTAAACACATCAGCTGTGTGTGCTCTCTCTTGAATTTGAATTACATTCGCACAAATCAAACACTTTAATGTTTTATGTTATTAAATATATATATATATATATATATATATTTAGATCTGTATTGGGAATAAAGCTGCTCATGTTTACTCCTCCTAGTTATTTCAAACAGGATCCCTTAAAAGATTTTTAACTTTGAATTTAATTTAGTCCCACCTTCTTTAAAAGAAGAGTTTCAATGTGGTTCTAAATAGAACATTATGTGGTTCCAACACTGTAAAAAATGTCTAACCTCCTGGTCACATCTAAATTTTTCAATTGGCCCAAGTGATAAAATTAAATTTATAGAATTTCACTTGGGCCAATTGAAAATTTTAGATGTGACCAGTGACTAGAAAATTTTGAGTTGGGGAGGTTAGACATTTTTTACAGTGTTGACTGAATATTAAGGAACCCTTTATGCCAAAAAGTTTAGAAATGTATTAAATGATAGCACAATACTTTCAAGTTTAAACAGACTATTTAATTTTTTTCTTGTGATAAAGTATGTTTAAAAAATGAATTAAAACAAAATCCATAAATGATCCAATGATTTCTATATGTTTAATGCCTCACAAAATAGAACCTCAAATAGTGAGTGAGGCTTAACTATCAGAAGAAAAAAACACATCATCATCAAAAAAATCAAATCATAATATGATGTTTAACCAGCTAGACCTTTTGCTTGGAATGATTAAAAAAATTAGTTTCTTCTTTATGTTTAAATGGATTGTGGAGAGTAAACTTGTTTTACTTAGACTTAATGGAGATCTCAGACAAGTTTGTGCAGGTTTCAAGATATTTCTCCTAAAATGAAACATTAGAAGTAAATAAGAAATTAATTTAGATATAGCTCAGATTCTTTTTATCTTGTTGATCTGAAATTCTTAAAGAGACACATGCAAAGTCTCAGTTTGGTCTCCATTTATTCTCATTGCTGTAAGAGAAACAGTTACCTCTAAAGCGGAAATAGCATTCAGAAAAATCTTTTTTTTGAAATGGAAAACTTTCAGAAAAAATATTTGATATTCAAGGCATCATGCTTTTATGGCTTGTATGACATGAAAATAGAGTTCATACTCGAAGAGGTCAAAACCGAGCAAAAATATGCAATGTAATGCATTTGCTGATGCAATTCTGATAGCTGTAATGTAAATCAATGAGATTTTGTATAGCGATACTACAGATTACATAAAATGCACATAATATCATTTGTCACTCTATATCTCCCAAATATGTCTTATATCCAAATGCTTAATTTTACGATCAAAGCTCTGTTGCTTTTATTGTGGGGGGCAAAACATGCAATGCAATGCAATGCAATACAAAGATGACTGTGAGATGAACAAATAAACGTTTCTCAAAAGCTTGATGTATATGATCCTCACATTTGAATTTTGATAATCCAAACAGACTTAAGCTGCTTCAGTCCAGTAAGTGTTCATTTTGAAATATCACCAGTTATTCTTAAATTAGTATTTACAGCAAAAAGACACACGTAAGCCTACCACAACCTCAAGGTCATTTTTTTAGCAATTATTCATAATTTAGAAGCCTTAGAAATTCATCTATCAAATATGATTCACAAGGCTTGAGATTTTTTCTATGAGTTTAGCATGAAAGAAAACACTCTGCAACACTCAGTTTGTGTTGGTTTGATGCTACACTCTAAAAAATGCTGTTTTTTTTTTTAAACATAATTTTGAGTCAAATATGGACAAACCCAAACGCTGGGTTAAAAATGTAATTTTAAAAATGTAACCCAGCCATTGGGTCTGTCCATATTCGACCCAAAGTTGGGTTGAAACAAGGAAAAGATCATCAGAAAATAATGGCAAAGAAAGAACGAGACAGAGACAACAACAAGTGAGATCTTCACAGCTCTGTTCTTCTGTTTGCTTTCTACAGTTACAACACTGGTTAGATCAAGCGGGTGAGTCACACATCTTTACTGGCAAGAGTTTTAATGGTTAAGATCATTTCCCCCGTCCTGCCAGTCAATTCCGCCCTCTCTCAAGCATTCATCCAACACATACAGTATTGTGATGCTTATATGAAAGTGAATCCATCAAAACCTCTTTAACTGTATCTGTGAATGAGCACACGAGAGAGAAAAGGAGAGAGAGAAACAGCAGCAAATAAGTGCTGTTTGTTCACCCATGTCTGTAATTTCATCCATCCTAGGCCCTGTGATCATTCACTTGTCTCTCTCTTTGTCTTTGTCCTCCTCCTTCAACGTGCTGAATGTTCTCGTGCTCTTAAACACTGCTTTTCCCCTTGCTTTAAATGTGTTTATGTGTCTGTCTATGAGTAAGAGAAGATGAAGGAGTGATGAAAATGAGAAACTATATGACTCATCTCACCCAATCAGATGCATGAACACGTGAAGCTCTTTGCGGATTGATGTTCGAGTTGCTCCTTGACCGAAGCCTATATGTTCTGTTCTTGCACAGTAATGGCGAATCTGGATCATGATTTCATCGGTTTATCTGTGTCATCCAATGATCTGTGTGAGTGTGTGTGCTGTGACAGTCCAGATGAGTCAATACTGGAGGAGGGAGGCAGACATTGTGCGTTGGATATGTGTTCAATTGATCAGTCCGCTGAAGGAGACCACCTCAACTCCACCCTCCCTCTGCCATCTGTGGGGTCGCACACACAAGCTCATTCTTCCCTTTACATTACATTCTGTTTTGCTCACTCGACTCGTTTTTTTATAAAGCATTGGACATTTGACTAAACAAAGTGGCTGAACAAATTGAACTGTCCTGCGCTGTATTTTCTAATTGGCAGGATTTCACATGAGCGATCTGGAGTCAGATGCTGCTACAATCTGTGTGAGGGATCAAGAGATTATTATTATTATTATTATTATGTCACACCGCCATCTAGTGGCCGTTAAATGCGATCGCATGCGTCAATACTGCTGACGTCCGGTTATAAAATAAAATAATAAAATAATAAAATAAAATAAAATAAAATAAAATAAAATTAAATAAAGATCAATTTATTTAAATGTCATTTATTTTCCCCTTATATTCTGCGTGTATTGTTTATAAATATATAGAAATAAATTCATACAGATCTGGAACAACTTGAGGGTGAGTAAATGATGGCAGAATTTGATGGGTGAACTATACAGGTGAAAATGTACTTTTTATCTTACTTTTTTTCTTCTTTTTTTTTTCTGTGGCCAAGACTGCAAGGTACCTATATAGAAATTGACTTTAAAAAATATACAGAGGAATATCCAGTGGAGTTGAAAATCTGCTGACAAAAAGTCAAAAATCTGCTGAAAAAGCTGACAGCAAAAAAAAGATTGTTTAGGTAAAAAAAAAAAAAAAAAAAAAAAAAAAAAGCATATGTCAGTCACTATATGTTGTGAATGGAGTCTCTTTGTATCAAAGAGGGGGAATCGCACAAGCTATAGATCACCATGATTAGAGTCTGCTTTTGGGGTGCAGTTTGTGCACCATATCATGTGGAGATTACTGAGATACTGTCATGTCATGACACTGACAAATAAAGAAGATATTGAACAACTGAATTCTACTAGGATACAGATATTGACAGTTACCTTTTTATATAATACTACTACTACTAATAATAATAATTTGCAATTGAAATTCAAACGTCGCTGCGGACGTTGTGATGACATCATAACATCATGTTACAGTCTGGATTAGCATGGAAACAAAATATGGCTATGGGCAAGTGTTCTGGTAATGTCCCTCTGCTGGAGACTATGAAGAATATTCAATAATTCATACAGAAATGCGAATATATAAAATATGTGTTTTTACCTTTTAAATACATTAGTTCAATTATTGCTTCCATTTCCAGAGCTCAAATAGATTTATTTTAAGAATGTTGAGTATTGTTGAGTATTACTAAATAAATAAGAACATTTTTATATATTTATTTATTTATTAAATATTGTTTTAATATATTAATAATATATAAATAAACAAACATTATTCATACATAAAGTGTTTTTATTTGTTTGTTGATAGTTGTAAAAAAATATTTGCATTATTATTATTATTATTAGTATTATTTAATAAGTTATTTCAACCCCCGGTTACACAGATGTAGTAAGTGTAGTAAACGATTTAGGATAAAACTTGGGGCTTTTATTTTGACAAAACACGAACAACCCGGAAGTTAACATGCCTGAAGCAGTGGCTGCAGCATATACCGGTGTGTTATTATCTCGGTTATTGGTTTTATTAAGTTTATGTGTATTATTTTAGCTTTAGTTATTAACTTTGAAATAATATATTTACTTTTGTTATTTCATTGTCAGGTCCCGTTGGTGTTTATGACAGATAAGTACAACCAGCAGCGATGAGGACTGTGTTTATGGTGGCCGAGAAGCCCTCTCTGGCTCAATCCATTGCCAAAATCCTCTCTAAAGGTGAGTCTGTATTATATTTATATACATTAAATCTACTGCACGTAATGATGCTACTGCATGCAGAATGGTCTGGTTTGGTTTGGTAGTTTATTAATACAACAGCACCCTCATATCATGTTTGATCTGATGAGTTACTCTTTCATTTATTAATGTTACGTCTAACGTTATACCTGTTTAACAAGTTGAGTAGTTGACATGACAAACACCTGCAATGTAAGATGCTAGACTAAAGCTGTTTTGAATAGCATGTTTCGTTTCTAATTCTTTTAAAATGATAATACATGCCGTTTTGGCCACATATTAATTTAGAGACTACTTTAAATATTTTTACTTAATTTATTAAACTCCAGGAAAAGCAGGGTGGATTTTTTTTAAACATGAGTATTTCTAAATAAATACGAATCTTTTTTTGGTACAAAACAAATAAAATACAATCTATTTATTCACATTTACAAGCATTCGGCAACTTAAGACATCAATATGGCAGTTTATGCGTTGTGGTGGTGTTTAAGATAATAAGCATTATTATTCAGTATACTTCTTTGTGGTTGACATTCAATTTAAATTACAGAATTATAATAATTGAAAAGGAATCTAGTGCATGAATTTTCAGACCCATCTCTTAATTCTGTCTGGATGTTGCACATATACAGGCAATGTTGACGTCCTCGAATTCCAGTGCGTAAGTTGGGCATCTTGGGTTTTTTCTGAGAAAGGGCATTTTGATTGCAATGGGGATGCTCTCCAGACTGGAAGAGCTGTCGACCCCCTTACAGGAGTGACTGTTCAGGCAGTTTGCTTCATAGATGATCTGTGGCACACGGTCCAGGTCCAGGTTCTCCCTGTTATTGGTGCAGAAGAATTTATGTTCATATATACCACATTTCAGTGTCTTTCAGATTACAATGTCTGCATTTTGATGCCAATTAGGACAAATATAGAGCGTCAAATTCTGAATTGTTGCAAAATGTACACGATTGCATGCATGCATCCTGTATAAAATGTACCTGCAGTATACTTTTATTGGCTGTAAATCTATATTTTAAAAGGGCTCAAACATCTGCTCAACTCACTCGTAGCTCCATGCGGCGACGCTGCGTTCGTTGATCCTGCTGGGCAGGCTGATGAGCTGTGTGTGGTACTCATTCAGCGTGGAGGAGCAGTAGGTGTGCTCCACACACTGGGCCGTGATCGGATTGCACTGGCTGGGGTCCAAGACCAGCAGGAAAATGCTCAGGAGTCCTAGAATCTGAGTGAGAGAACGAGAAGTAGGCATGAGCACCTATGAGTTTGCACCTGTCATGTGGGCTTCTTTATTTGTGGTTTGTGGATGACAGTAGTATCATGCATATTTGCAGTCCTTCCGTTGTGGACACCTTCATAGATTGAAGCTAATGCCAAGTTATACAGCCTACATTCACAGATCCAGTGCAATTTAGTGATGAATCTGAATCTTCAGTGATGAAGAATAAATAACTAGGCTTTAGTTTATTAAAACATTGTCATGGACTCATGGGCTGGCGGTTATAGCAATTTTAGGTTTATGTTTTTTTTTTTACCAATTTATAATAAACAATCAGATTTATCCTAAGGTACTGGCTAGCTTTCAGGTTTGAATCCCTAGCTATAGACCTAAATCGTCCAGGCCTCTTTTGGCCAATTTAAGATTAGCGGTATTCATTGGCTGATAATTGGTCTAGCATGGCCAATAACAGGTCAAATGTTAGTTCTTCCTTATGGTAAAACCAGAATCTATTAATAAATTATTTTACAAGGATGCATTAAATTAATCAAAAGTGACTGTAAAGACATAATATGCTGTGTTCTATTCGTCAAAGAATCCACAAATATATTTAGGAACACAAATGTTTTCTACATGTGATGAAATATATTTTTGAGCATCAAATCAGCATATTACAATGATCATGTGACACTGAAGACTGGAGTAATGATGCAGAAATTATTATGTTATATTATTATTATTTTTGCTGTATTTTTGATCAGATAAATCAAAAGCATTGACAGTCTTACTGAAGTCTTGTGTGGATGGTGTTGGTGACTTACCTGTAGCTGTTGCATGCTGTATCGTGGACGAACGGAAGAGAGGAGGGGAATGAGATGCTGGAGGCTTGCTGTTGCCTGTAGGGGTAAATCTGCTGGTCCAAATGTGTCCATCCCCTCGTTTAGGGCCTATATTTATGTGCCATGGTCTCAATGGAGACCTCCAAAGGACCGTAGCGTCAGCCGGTGCTCAAGGTTCATCATCAACATCATCATCATGCTTTTTTTAGGCTCATTCACTCCGTCTGGATATGAGAGTTCAGCCTTGGGAACAGCATCTCATTAGCTAACGGCGACCGTCGGCGTCATTCAAGTTTAAGTCTGGTCGAGCACAAAATTGAAAAAAATGAATGAAAAGAATAATGCATAATCAGCTCTTTGCTCTCTCATTTCACTTTATGATGGATCGCTCAATGCCAGCACCAGCTTCTCTCAGCCTGATTTCGTCAATGTCCACCATTAATGTTTATGCAAGAACGCTTATGCATTAGTCAAGCTTACATGGTCCTGTTTGTTGCGTTTACAGACTTTGGAAAGAGTCTCAATGCAAATATTCTGGTATCAGTGGAATAAGCAAACTGTAAGGTTGTGTTTGGATGATTACTTGAATTGAAGTGCACCTAAAGGTGTATCTTTAAGGTTAAGTGTTGTTTTTATGAAAAAAAATAATAATAATTTTTTTACTTTTATTCCAGTTAAATGTGCAATAAGTCATTTGCAATTGACAGGTGCAGTTAAGTCAAAAGTTGTATGAGCATTTCATTTATTTCCTTTTGTTTATAGGTAGCTGTTCAACCCGAAAAGGCCTAAATGGAGCGTGCTCAGTCCATGAGTACACAGGAAGCTTTGTGGGCCAAAATGTGAGGTTTAAGATGACGTCAGTGTGTGGACACGTCATGAGTCTGGACTTTATCGGCAAGTGTCTCGTCTTCAGTCGGGCTGCTTTTTAAAATGCAGGAAAATTCTGTATTGTGCAAGACGGTGATTTTCCCTATCCTTAATGTTTTACAGGAAAGTATAACAACTGGGATAAAGTCGATCCAGCTGAGTTGTTCAGCAAGGCTCCGACTGAGAAGAAGGAAGCAAACCCCAAACTAAATATGGTCAAATTCCTTCAGGTGACTTTACCTTTCATTACCTGACTGCTTTTGGTGCATCTATTGTCTAAAACAATTAAAATCAAATTCGACCCTCTTTATTTTCTGTTCCAAGCATGTTAAAGAAATTATTAAATTTATATATTAAATAATATAGTATATATAGAATAAAATGTGATTATCATGACAAAATTCATTGCTTCAATAATGTTCAGTTATAAAAAATTTTTTTTTTAAATCTGTGACCCCCTTCTAAAGCTTATTTTTTGTAAGAAGTTTCTTATGTTCACCAAGGCTACATTTATTCAATCAAAAATACAGTAAAAACAGTAATATTGTGAAATATTATTACAAATTAAAATAATTGTTTTCTTTTTTTAATACATTTTAAAATGTAATTTATTCCTCTGATGCAAAGCTGAATTTTCAGTGTGACATGATCATTCAGAAATCATTCTAATATGCTGATTTGATTATCATTATCAATGTTGAGAACAGTTTTTGCTGCTTAACATTTTTGTGGAAACAATGATACCATTCAAACATTTGTGGTCAAATAAAAAAAAGAGAGAAATTAATACTTTTATTTTTCAAGGATGCATTAAATTGGTCAAGTGACAGAGAAGACAAAAGAGTTCTGTTTAATACATGCTTTAATGAATAAATGTAATAAATGCAAATAAATGGTGTTCATTGAACTTTCTATTCATCAAAGTATCCTTAGAAAAATATCACAATATTTCACAATATTATTGTTTTTACTGTATTTTCTATTAAATAAATGCAGCCTTGGTGAGCATAAGAGGCTTCTTTCAAAAACATAAAAAAATGTTTTATTGTTTCCAAACTTTTGACAGGTATATTATGTTACATTACATTATAATATATTTTAAAAAGTCATATTTAAAAATCCTTCCATAAATTTAAAAATACCAAAGTTGCTGTTGTTTACAGGTTGAAGCAAAAGGTTGTGACTTTGTCGTCCTGTGGTTGGACTGTGACAAAGAAGGAGAGAACATTTGTTTTGAGGTGAGTCTGAATCGACAGAAAGAAAATACAACTAAAGTTTGTCCAGATAACTGGGGCTGAGGTGTTTGGCCTTGTTTTTTTAGTGTGTTTTCTCCATTTGTGTGTGTTGTACCATCTCAGGTGTTGGATGCCATTCAGCCTGGGATGAATAAGCCTTACGGTAATGAGCGCACGGTGTATCGGGCCAAGTTCAGCTCCATCACAGACACCGATATCTGTAACGCCATGGCTCGACTCGGAGAACCCAACAAGAACGAGGCTCTGTCCGTAGATGCTCGTCAGGAACTGGACCTCAGGATCGGGTGTGCTTTCACACGGTATGAAAGAGGTCATTTGGGTAGAGCAGACCTGCTTTGAATGTTTTTTTTTTTATTTAACCCTTGTGCATCAATTTAAAAAAGTTCCTCATAGGTCCAAAGAGGACAAAAATGTCCATGTCAAAAAACTGTCATAAAAAGTTGAAGCTTGGGAGCACAGAATTAACTTTGGTATCATTTTAAAGAATACCCTTGGCAGATTATTGCTGAAGTTAAATTTTTTTTATAAGTAAATCCAAAAAAAAGTTATATAGGTTTAAGTTTATGAAAATTATTTATGAATATTATTTTATATAAAATATATATTTTATGAAACAAGTGGAACTCTAAAACGGCTAGAAAATCAAAGCCATAAATCTAAATAAGTTGTGTTCCAAATTTGAGGTTGATATCTCAAAAAATTAGCTTTCAGTAAGATTTCAGCAAAACTCCACTGGTGAACACAGCGATTGGCTTTGTTATTTGCAGTTGAGTTTTTCTCTCTCAATACTACAATCACACACATGCACACAAACACTTTTTTTTTTATAACACACAGACCAACCACACTCTGACATCCATACCAACACACGCACACAATTATCATTGCATAATTTATCCAACTGGCTCTATAATAGTTCAAAATTCATGGAGTTAACAGTAACAAAAAAACAACAACTTACTCATAGGTCCAAAAGGGACAAAAATGTCCATGTCAAAAAACTCTCATAAAAATGTTATGCTTGGGAGCAAATACTTAAGTTTGGTCTCATTTTAAAGAAGACCCTTGGCAGATTGTTGTTGAAGTGAAAAAAGTGCAACCAAAAAAATGTTATAGAAGTTTAAGTTTATGAAAAATATTTATGAACATTATAATCAATATTTTATATACAATATATATTTTATGAAACATTTGGAACTCTAAAACTGATATAAATTCAAAGCCATAAATCTAAACAGGTTGTGTTCCGAATTTGAGGATGATATCTCAAAAAATGAGCTTTCAGTAAGATTTTGTTTGGGCGCAGTACCAGACTTTCCCCATTGGATGCCAGCAAAACTCCACTGGTGAACACAGTGATTGGATTTTCGATTTGCAGTTGAGTTTTTCTCTCTCAAATATTACAAGCACACACATGCACACAAACACATTTTTTTTTATAACACACATACCAACCACACTTAGACATCCATACCAACAAACCCACACAATTATCGTTGCATAATTTATCTAGTTAGCTCTATAATATGCCGAAGCAGAAAACAGGAATAAAGCGAGTATTTGCTTTATAGGGCTAACCTGAAAAAATGGCACCATCTGATAAAAAATAGTAAAAATGTCAATTTTGAAGCCTTGCCAACAGAATGAAAGCCCATTAAAAAAGATTGCATCATTTTATAGTTAAACGGCACAGGGATTAAAAAATGCAGTTTTAATGGGTTTCAATGGGGACATTTTTGTCCAAAAGGCGCTGAGAGGAAGTATTTTGTGTAACTAGTGCAAAATAGATTTTTTAAAGGAAATGGTGATGAAATAGTAAAATTCCAATAAAAATACACACCCGTGCCAAATTTTATGCAGTTAGCATTAACACAGGCAAAGTGATCAAAAAAACAAAACTGAAAAGGACAAAAATGTCCTCAAGGATGCACAAGGGTTAAATATATATATTTTTATACCAAGTCCATTACAATGCAATCTTGTTTTGTGCAATATACACTGCTGTTGAATAGTTTGGGGTCTTTAGGGTTGTTGAAAATTCACTTATGCTCACCAATTCTTCTGTTATTTTAGCAAAAATATAGTAATATTGTGAAATATTATTACAATTCAAAAGAACTTTTTTTTTTCTATTTTTCAAAATAATATTATTTAATATTTTCTTGGAAACCATGATACATTTTTTTTCTGTATCTTTCATGAGTATAAGTACAAAATAACAGCATTTATTTGAAATAGAAATCTTCTGTAACATTATAAATGACTTTACTGTCACTTTTGATCAATTTTATGCATCCTTGCTGAATAAAAGTATTAATTTCTTTGATTTTTACTGAACCCAAAACTTTTGAACAGTAGTGCAAACTGCAAACTGTTCTGATGACTGATTTTTCATTCATCACATCTAACCATTGTCTCTGGATTTTAGTTTCCAAACCAAATACTTCCAGGGGAAATATGGGAATTTGGACTCCTCCTTGATTTCTTTTGGTCCCTGTCAGACTCCCACACTGGGGTTCTGTGTGGAACGTCACGACAAGATCCAGTCCTTCAAACCTGAAGCATACTGGGTCGTACAAGCAAAGGTGAGTTCTGGTCTTTACCACTTGAATGACAAAATCCAATTTTAGAAATTTGTTTACATTGCATACTTGTTTTTCTGTATTTTTTGTTGTTGGTGCAAACAGGTTTTTAAAGGAAAGGACAGCCCACTCACCTTGGACTGGGACCGCGTTAGAGTTTTTGACCGAGATATTGGTCAAATGTTTGTCAACATGGCAAAGACTGCTAAGGAGGCTAAAGTATGTATTTGTATCTCAGTTATATGTCGTTTCCTATTTCAGTGATGGCATATGTGCTAAAGCACTTCAAGTGTGACTGCATGAGTTATTATGTGTCTTTTCTTTGCAGGTTGAATCTGTGACTAAGAAAGAGAAAGCCAAGCAGAGACCTCAAGCATTGAATACAGTGGAGATGTTAAGAGTGGCCAGCTCTGCTTTGGGTGGGCTGCTTCCCTTGAGATATTAAATGTGTATTTGCAAATCAAAAAGCATAAGAAACAGGGTTTGAATGAGGAAAGAAAGACCAAGCTTTACACAGACTTCTTAAAGTTAAAGTTCACCCAAAAATGAAAGTTCTGTCATCATTTACTCACCCTTGTTCCAAACTGGTATGAGTTTGTTTCGTCTGCTGAACACAAAAGAGGATATTTTGAAGAATGTTGATGATAATCCAACATTTGACATTAGCCGTTGATTTCCAAAGTAAGAAAAAAATACTATGGAAAATATCTTCTGTGTTCAACAGAAGAAAGAAACCCGTACAGGTTTGGAACAATTTGAGGGTGAGTAAATGTTATAGAATATTAATTTTGGGGTGAACTATCCCTTTAAGTGTATAAATCCAAGGAGGCAATAAAACCAGCCAATAAATTTTGGCAAGTAATGACTGGTCATGAAATTGAATTTAGATTATATGGTCAAGAACCTTATATGTTAACTTTTTGGCAAATAAATAACGACAATTGTATAGCATTGTAGTATTATTCACAAAGGAATAATTAGACTGAAAATGGTAAACACTCTACCGTTTAAAAGTTTAAGGTCAAAGAAGTTTTTCAAAGAAGTCTCACCAAAGCTGCATTTGTTTGTTCAAAAATACAGTAAAAACTGTAATAGTGTAAAATATTTAAAAGTGCTGTTACTACTGTTTTCTATTTTAATATATTTTAAAATGTAATTTATTCCTGTGATGCGAAGCTTAATTTTCAGCATCATTACTCCAGTTTTCAGTGTCACATGATCCTTCAGAAATCATTCTAATATGCAGATTTGCTGCTCAAGAAACATTTCTGATTATTATCAATGTTAAAACCATTTGTGCTGCTTAATGTTTTTGTGGAAACCGTGATAAATTTTTTCAGGATTCTTTAATAAATGAAAGTAAAAAACAGCAGCATTTATAAAAAAAAAAAAAAAAAAAATCTTACTGACCTCAAACTTTTGAACGGTATATATATATGATTTTATCTGTGTATTTCTCAGGAATGGGTCCCCAGCATACCATGCAGATAGCAGAGCGTCTCTACACACAGGGTTATATTAGCTATCCTCGCACAGAGACAACACATTACCCTGAAAACTTTGACCTGAAGGGCACCCTCAAACAACAGGCCAACAGCTCCTTCTGGGGTGAATCGGTGAGCTTGTGCCCTTTCCAACGCCCTGATGAGATCATCTAAAGAAGAACTGTTTTTACACCTATTTGATAAGCTTTGTTTTGTGTCTGTGAAAAAACTCTTTAATGAGCAATTAAATAAATAATTAAAAGTGATTAAAATTGTCTTATATGTGTGTGTTTGTGTGTACAGGTAAAAGCACTTCTCTCTGAGGGCATTAATAAGCCGAGGAAAGGATCGGACGCGGGAGACCATCCTCCAATCACACCCATGAGAGCCGCCTCTGAGAGCGAGCTGGGTACGACCGTCAGACTGCATATTTTCACATTTAATGTGTTACATCATGTGTGATTTTGAAAGGTCAAGCAGAGAGATGTTAGGGAACACAACCAGGTCATTCTATGATTCAAATATGGCGTTGCAGGACAAGATCCATGATCCTGTTTCTAATTATTGAATAAAAGAAGAGAAAATATAGACTAAAATATCTTCAAGTTGAGCTTAATTAGCTAAACACTACTGTTCAAAAGTTTGGGGTCCGTAAGGGTTTCTTTTTAAAGATATTAATACATTTTAGGATGCATTAAATTGATCAAAAGTGACAATAAATCTACTAAAATATTAAGCAGCACAGCTGTTTGCAACATTGATAATAATAAGAAATGTTTCTTAAATTAGAATGATTTCTGAAGGATCATGTGACACTGAAGACTGGAGTAATGATGCTGAAAATTCAGCTTTGCAACACAGGAATAAATTACATTTTAAAATATATTAAAATAGAAAAAAACACTTATTTCACAATACTGAATTTTGTTAAAATAAATGCAAGCTTGGTGAGCATAAGATACTTTTTTTTTTTTTAAAACATTTTTAAAAATCTTACTGACCCCAAACCTTTTAACTGTAGCGTAACTATGTTGTAACTAACGTTTTATTGAGTAGGTACTTATTTTGAATATGTAATTACTTAACGTCTGCTAAAAAAGTATGCACCACATTTGCCATACTGTCATTATCATGTGACCCTCAAGCGTCCGTTACGTCGCTTCACTGTCAATCTTAAATCCTCTCCCGTGGCCTCATGGGATAGTAAATTGTCCATCGTAAGCACACTTCAGAATCTCGCTGGGAGGTTTGGGTCATCCAGGAATTTTTTAGCCTACTCTTTTATGTGCACTGTGAATTCAGACATCGTTATCACACACTGTTTTTCGCCTACTATATAGTAGGGAAGTATGTGATTTTGGATGCAGCCCATGAATCAAATCATTGCAGAAACATCCTAACATTAGAATCCAATCTTTAAAAGATCTAAGACAACAGAGCTATAAAAGGCCATCTATCTTTTTTTTCTCTGCAGGCAGCGATGGCTGGCGTCTGTATGATTACATCACACGGCACTTCATAGCGACGGTCAGCCCCGACTGTAAATACCTGCAGACCACGATCTCCTTCAGCATCGCCACTGAGAGCTTCACATGCAGCGGGAAGACGCTCATCTCTCCTGGTACGTGCATCATCAGATCAACTTTATTAACTTTCTTTTTACTTTTGCCATTTCTTTTTAATGATATTCTAGTGGAGAGGTGCTACTTATTAATATCTCTCTCTATCTCAGGTTACACTGAAGTGATGCCCTGGCAGGGTATTCCGCTGGAAGAGGCCTTGCCGGTGTGTGAGAGAGGAGACACATTCACGGTGGACGAGATCAAACTACTGGAGAAACAGACCAATCCACCAGACTACCTCACTGAGGCCGAGCTCATCACACTCATGGAGAAACACGGCATTGGTGTGATCCGTTTCATTAATGCTTACAATGCTTAACAGATGTTTTAGAAAACAAGTTCACAGAAGAGAGGAAAATTTACTTATTTACCTAATCCTCTTCATCCCGTGTGAGACATAAGGCCACAGAGTAAACTTAAACGGGTCATATTATGCATTTTATCCCTGACGTACACTTTTTTATATTAGTTTTTCACCCCCTCTTGGTCCGTTTATTGCCACTGTACACCTTTGGGTAACTTTATGTGTGCAGTATCATAAAAACACTGCTAAATTAATCACAGTTATAAAGAATTCACAGTACAATGAATTCTAAAAAGTGTTTCATGCATATGCATGATGTTTTTTTTTTTTCATGCATGCGTATTTTTTATCAATAGGCTATTTTATATGTTGTTACAAGTTTTAGTGCATGAATGAATAAACATACAGTTTAAAATTTTGGGGTCGGTAAGATTTTAGTAAAAAAAAAAAAAAAGGCTACATTTATTTGATCCAAAGAGCAGATAAACACTAATATTGTGAAATATTTAGGGCTGTTGATTTAATGCGTTAATTTAGTTAATTAGTTATGGGGAAGAAATAACGCGTTAAAATTAACAGATTTAACACACTCGCCCCACCCAAGATCTACGTAGTACACCTAACATTTCATAAAGTTGATTAGTGACGAACATGATGCAGGGCAACAACTCACTACGTGATGTAGCCTATAGAATGCAGTTAGCCCCTAAAATTAAAGATATCATAAGCCCCTGTAAGAGTTTTTGTCTCATATTTATATCATGATATAGTTAAGCAATAGGTATCGCATGAGTAACGAGCACAATATTAAACGAGTGCTGTTTTTTCCAGAATAGCACGCGTACAAATGTGATACTGATTTTTTACAACAGTTCAATGAATAAGAAGTTAAAGGGATTGTTCACCCAAAAATTAAAATTCTATCATCATTTACTCACCCTCAAGTTGTTCCAAACCTGTATGAATTTCTTTCTTCAGTTGAACACAAAAGAAAGATATTTCGAAGAATGTTTGTAACCAAACAGTTGACGGCACCATTGACTTCCATAGTATTTTTAGAAGTCAATGGTGCCCCACAACTGTTTGGTTGTGTGAACTGTATTAAAAATGTTTTTCCCACTAGGTACGGATGCCAGTATCCCCGTCCACATTAACAACATCTGCCAGAGGAACTATGTGACGGTTGAAAGTGGCCGCAAACTCAAACCCACCAACCTGGGGATCGTTCTGGTTCACGGTTACTATAAGATTGGTAAGGGGAATATTTTCAACCACAAGTATTTCGTTAGTGTGTGTCAGTAGCCTAGTAGTTAAAAATTTGGCCTGGTAACTGAAACCCCAAAAGGGGCTGTTCATGAACGGGCACTTCACTGAGATGTATCTGCAACTGGTGTGCAATAAGTTACTTTGAAACAAAGCGTTGGATAAATAACTCATTTGTATATGCTTATCCAAGTGTATCTGTGTGTGGGTTAGATGCAGATTTGGTTCTTCCCACAATCCGGAGTGCTGTGGAAAAGCAGCTCACTCTGATCGCTTTAGGAAAGGCAAACTTCCAACAGGTCTTACAGCATACTCTGGACATCTTCAAGAGGAAGTTCCACTACTTCGTGGACTCCATTGCAGGTAATGTCACATACAGTGAACCTATGAAAAGAATTGAATTATTTTCTTATTTCGGTGTTTAATTAAAAATCTGATTTCGAATGTTCTGAGAGTGCTCTGTTCGGACAGGAAATTACGCATTCTGCGAAGCCCCTAAAGGGACATGGTGATGAAATAAAAATATGAAATGGGAGGAAAAAATATATTGCAATGCTTTTGCGTTCTCTCGCATTTTGAATAAAAGTTGGGTAATTATATTGCATATCATTTGCATGCAGCACGGAGCCGCTATCAATATGTTCAAAATCGCTTTTGAATGCACTTTTTTACTTTCCTTTTCTAGTCCGTGATCACGTATACTCTGTATATAGAGAGTGGCGGTACTGACCACACATTTTACTAGATAAGATATTTGTCAATAATGTTCACGAGCTGTTACGCATCATCCTGTCAGTCATATCTCCTTACTATCTTCAGTGATCAGTGAAATCATGATGTACTGTAATGTAGCCGACCACTGCAGCAAGTCTAAACACATCCCTTTAGTTATATTCCGTGCCTTTCCCAATTCAGATTTAGGTTTCGGGCACATTCCTAAATGAGATGCTGTTATAGTTTTTGAATTCATTTTTAGTTTTATTTTCGTTTTAGTTAAAGTAATTCTGTTGTGTTTTTGTCATTTTTAATAATACTCTTTTTGTAAATGTGTCTAGTTTTTGGAATTTTTTTTTCATTTTTTTTTCATTTTCATTTTTTAGTTATTTTAGTACATCAAGTCGAACTAAATGAAAGTAAGAAATGTTGCCTCTGCAACTAGCTGAAATAAAATAATTTTAATTTGTATTGTTTTAGTTCGTTAACTCTATGCATTTAGACCAATTTTATTAGGGATTGGCTTAAACTGTTTCTCAATCTATTTAGAGAATTTAAAGGAATAGTTCACTTAAAAATGATAATTCTGTCATCATTTACTCACCCTCAAATTGTTTCAAACCTGTATGAATTTCTTTTGTTGAACACATAGGAATATATTTTGAAGAATGTCGGTAACCAGAAAGTTGATGGTCCCCATTGACTTCCATAAATGTATCTTTCTTTTGTGTTCAGCAGAAGAAAGAAACTCATACAGGTTTGAAACAATTTTAGGGTGAGTAAATGATGACAGAATTTTCATTTTTAAGTGAACTGTTCCTTTAAGGCTGCTCCCTGCCTTCTTAAAGTTTAGTTTAAATATGCAGTTTTTTGCCTAAATTTTGTTTGCTCTGAGGTTTTGCTAATTATTCACTCTTTAAATGTTTATTTAAAAGGCATGGATGAACTGATGGAGGTGTCCTTCTCTCCCATCGCTGCTACTGGGAAACCACTCTCTCGCTGCGGCAAATGCCGTCGCTTCATGAAGTACATCCAGGTGTGTAAGGACTCACACTGCCCTAACAGACTTAAAATGCTGGCTTTCTTATTCAAGGGATTTTAACATGTAAATGCATTCAACTGATCAAAAGTTACAGTAAAAATGTTTATAGTACTATTTATAATATGCTTATGAACTTTTTGTTCATCAGAGAATCCTTTTTCTTGAGCAGCAAATCATCATATTAGAATGATTTCTGGAGGATCATGTGACACTGAAGACTGGAGAAATGATGCTGAAAATTCAGCTTTGCATTACAGGAATAAATAACATTTTAAATATATTCGAATAGAAATCAGCCATTTTGAATTGTAATATTTCACAATATTACTGTTTTGCTGTTTTTGATCAAATAAATGCAGCCTTGGTGAGCAGAAAAGACTTCTTTCAAAAATCGGTAACACTTTACAATCAGGTTTCATTAGTTAGCATTGGTTAACTACTTTAGTTAACATGAACTAAGAATGAACAATACTTCTATGGCATTTATTAATCTGTGTTAATGTTAATTTAAAAAAAATGTAAGATATTATTAAAATCTAAATTGTATTTGTTAACATTAGTTAATGCACTGTGAACTAACATGAACAAACAATGAATGACAGTATTTTTAAGTAACATTAACAAAGATTAATAAATACTGTAACAAATGTATTGCTCATTGTTAGTTCATGTTAGTTATAACATTATAGTTAATAAAACATTAACTAATGTTAACAAAGAGACTTTATTATAAAGTGTTAACAAAAAATCTTACCGACTTTTGAATAGTAGTGTATGAATTCATAGTGCATCAAAATCATAGTGCATCAAACTTTAATTCAACTTTAAAACACATCTTTTTATTCAAAAGATCAAAGAAAAGCCCATTTCCCTTCGCATGACTCTTTTATGGTTTCATCTCTTTGTTTTCACAGTAGACAGATCATAACTAGCATGTACAGACATTGTGTTTTAGCTATTTCTTTGCCAACATTGCCCTTAGTTTGAACTGTTGACAATAGGGTAAAATGGAAGAATGTTAGATATTTAACAAAACACGCTTGCCTCAATATGGTGCAAAGTTCAGTTCTGCACACTCAATTAAAGGATTGCAACACTATGTCTTGGGCTTTGATCCATGACCCTGACCCAAACTGATTGACCTATGTTAGCATTGTGACACATCACAGAGGGCTTTGGCCTTCTGATGACAAGCCTAAAACTTTGACCTCTCAACTACCACCACACCTTAGTTTCTACTCTACAGTTCACAAGTTTGGGTCGCTTTTTTACATTTTTGTAACGTCTCATCCTCACCAAGGCTGCATTTATTTGATAAAAAATACAGTAAATATTGTGAAATATTATTAAAATAACTGTCAGCATCATTACTCAGTGTCACATGATCCTTCAGAAATCATTCTGATTTGATGCTCGAGAAACATTTCTCATTATTATCAATGTTGAAAACAGTTGTGATACTTAATATTGTTTGTGGAAACCATGATACAATTTTTTTTTTTTTAAATGTCTTTGCTGTCACGTTTTATCAATTGAATGCATTCTTGCTGAATAACAGTATTTTATTGTAAGTATTTAATGCTTTGTACATCAAAAATACCTTGTTTAAAAGTCTGACGTCAGGTTGAGAGGTCAGTGATGTTGAATATGCACAGTGAGTAATGCAGCCAAACTTCAAGCTTTTCCATCCCAGAGCATTTACATCTACACTAACTTTGATCCTAATTACCATCCGTGTAGCCGTTGCGTAAATCACATGGTTCATATATTTTTCCGCTGTGACGCACTCTGGGCTTTTAGACAGACTCTCATCTCTCTCTCTTGTTCTCTCCGCCTATACCCGTGCACCTGAAAATGACCTTCAGCGAGGAAGCTTTTTATCTGAATGTTCTCCTGTGTCAATCTGAATGTGATATAACTCAAATTATTCATCAATGCCCCTCATCATTCAACTACAACCTTAGACTGTCTAATGTTCCTGTTAAATGGACTGCATGTCCAATGCTGATTTTCTCGATCCAAATGTCCTGAATGAAGTCTTTACACAGTATAGAGGTTTTTGCTGCTTCTACTTCATTGTGGACAGTACAATCTGTGGAAAATTAAGTTAAAAAAACTTAAATATATTGGTAAATCATGCTGTAGTATCAAATGTGGTCTAAACTGTCATTTGTAATCACCCCAGGCTAAGCCCAGTCGTCTGCACTGCTCTCACTGCGACGAGACGTACAGTTTACCTCAGAACGGAGCCATTAAGCTGTACAAAGAGCTCAAGTGTCCTCTGGATGAGTTTGAGCTGGTGCTCTGGACCTCAGGGTCTCGTGGAAAGAGCTACCCTGTGTGTCCATACTGCTTTGGGAACCCTCCCTTCAGAGACATGAAGAAAGGTAGGAGAGACTAAAAAAGCTGTTTCTCAAATCAAATTGTTTTTGGCTGGTGCTTTTTATTTTTAAAAAAATAAAAAATTCCCCCACATATTCAGTAATCAAGATCTGATTATGCCCTGGTTAACCTTAGCATTTTCATAAAAAGTGATGAAGATTTTTTTTGCATATTGGTTGGATAAACAATCTTTCAAGTTAATGAAAATAAAAAGGAAGGGATTGGAGACATTGCCGCAGTTCTTCTGTGTTTATGCTGTCTCCGTTTTTTCTATTTCTTCAAGTAATCCCACATGGACTCGATGTTTGTGAGATCAGATCTCCGTGTGTTGTTAAAATCTCACTGGATTATACAATAATGGCAAAAGGAATGTTTGGAAATGTAAACTGATATTTCCTACTGACACACTACAGCAAAAGATGTAAATAACTGGCTTAACTTTTTTTTTTTTGGTGAAAATATTAACGTGCCTAAGACTTTCGCACAGTATATTTATATGTCATGTATATGTATGTATGTATATTTATTTATTTTAATATAACATATATACATTTTATATAATCAAAATATTGTGGTCAGTAAGATTTTTTTAAAATAAATTAATATTTAAAACAAATATATATCAAAAGTGACGGTAAATTGAGACAATACATTTTGAAAAACTGCATCACGGTTTCCACAACAATGTTAAGCAGTACAACTTTTTTTTTAACATTGATAATAATAAAAAATGTTTTTTTGAGCAGCAAATCAGCATATTAGAATGATTTCTGAAGGATCATGTGACATGAGTAATGATACTGAAAATTCAGCTTTGCATCACAGGAATAAATTACATTTTAAAATATATTCAAATAGGAAAAGCTTATTTTAAATAGTAATAATATTTTACAATATTACTGTTTTTACAGTCATTTTTAATCAAATAAATGCAGCCTTGGTGAACATAAGAGACTTCTTTGAAAAACATTAAAAAATCCTACTGACCCTAAACTTTTAAACAGTAGTGTATTTAAAATAAACATGTAAAATATAAAAATGTAAGCTTTTTATAAATTTATTATAGAGGTAAAGTAAAAACATCTGGGTGGGGGAAAGGTCCAAGATTCTTCAAGATAGAGAAATTCTGGCAAATGTAACCTTTTAACACTTGTGTTGAAACAGGAACAACTCTCTTAAAAACAAGAAAAGATAAGAGTTCTCCTAAAAGAATAGCCCTTATGTAATTTCTCTTTTTCTTTCCCTCAGGGATGGGCTGTAACGAGTGCACCCACCCTTCCTGTCAGCACTCCCTCAACTCTCTTGGCATCGGTCAGTGCGTTGAATGTGAGACGGGTGTCCTGGTCTTCGATCCCACCTCGGGCCCAAAGTGGCGCATGGCCTGCAACAGATGCAACGTGGTGGTGCATTTCTTCGAGCACGCCCATAAAGTGCAGGTGTCCCAGGACAGCTGTGAGTCCTGCGAAGCCTCTGTGGTTATAGTGGACTTCAACAAGACGCGCTCGCCATTGCCCGATGGTGAAACGCAGCACACTGGCTGCGTGTTTTGCGATCCTGTGTTCCAGGATCTGGTGGAGCTGAAACATGCCACCATGCGGCATCCCATGCACCGGGCCGGAGGAGCCCGCAGAGGGAGAGGGAAGGGGAGAGGGAGGAGGCCTATGGGGAGAGGGAATCCTAAAAAGCCTAAAGACAAAATGGCTGCCCTGGCAGCGTATTTTGTATAAACTGTTTTGTAAAGCTTATTTGTCTTGCAGGAGAAAATTAACGCCAGCTTAATTAGTCTCAATGTGCAAACTAAAAAGATGAAAATGGCAATAAAGTTTTTAGTTAAACAGAGTCTGTGCTGTTTTGTGTGTGTGTGTGTGTGTGTGTGTGTGTGTGTCTGCTTATACATTTATTTATTTAGCAGACGCTTTTATCCAAAGCGACTTAGTCACCATGAAATCAAAACTGACAAATCTTGTTTTTTATGGATTATTGCAGTGTTTATTATATATTATTTATCTATGCTCATCATCATTTTTTGAGAATATTTAATCAACTTCCCCTCCCACTTGCAGCGACATCTTTTCTCTGATGACGTGTTTAATGGTGCGAGGGCGGGACAACTTGTCACTCACATGAGATCCACCAAACCAATAGCAAACCACAACCATCCAGTCAATGCGTGATGGACTAAATCAAGTCCCGCCACACATTTTTACCCCCTCGTTTCACTCAGATATATCAATATCTCAATAAATAAGAAAAGACTATTAATTTACTATTTAAAAATAAAGTTGCGTAATTTATCTATACATGTAATTTATTGTCTATACATGTAGCTTCTTATTTTGGCCAACACACATCTATATGCAACAATGTGCAACATTAATTTTATACAATATAATATAATATAAATCACAATATAAATAATACAATATAAATCACTGTACATAAACTTCACCGAAACATATTAAACATGATCCAAATAAACAAATGCCTAAAGTAGCAAAAAAAAAAAAAAAAAAAACATAATACTGCTGTTTTTTTGGACATGGTACCACAGCAAAAGCATGTTTCTGTTTATATGTACCATGGTATTTCCATTTGATACCATCACTGTAGCATGGTATTACAACAGTGCTTCTTTTGAAAAAATATAATAAAATATAAAATACTACTGAGTATTTTATATCTGACACTGTTAAAACACATTTCAGTCACATCCATGCTAAAAATATTGTCTCTATCAAAGCACTCTTGTACTCAAGAATTCATTTCAAACATTTTTGTTATGATTATATGCATTTTTTAACATATCATGTAATATCTCTATTAGGGCTGTTTTCGACTAAGGATTTTCATAGTCGAATTTGATTCGTTAGATTTTGCCGTAGTCGACTGATAGTCGAACCTTTTTTTTTTCTTTTTTTTTTTTAGATAGCAGCTAGATTTTTTCCATTTCAAACAAAAGAGCTAAAAAACACATATATATCACACATATATCATAACATTTCATAAACATGAGGAGCAATATGAGAGAGAAATTTGGTGATGGTTGTTTAGGTACATTAAAACCACGTAAAGCTTTTTCACGCCCATGAGAACCGCGTGGAGTCAACTCACAGCCGCTCCGCTGCCCTGCTGAAAATGTGAAGCAGAAACGCTTAATATCAGATAACGTCCATAATAATTGGATTCTGGGTTCGATTTTTTGACCATTTTCAGTGGTTATGAGGAGCAATATGAGAGGGAAATTTGGTAATCGTTGTTTAGGTACATTAAACAACGTAAAGCTTTTTAACGCACATGAGAACCGTGTGGAGTCAGCTTTTTAACGCACATGAGAACCGTGTGGAGTCAGCTTTTTAACGCACATGAGAACCGTGTGGAGTCAACTCACAGCCGCTCCGCAGCCCTGCTGAAAATGTGAAGCAGAAACGCTTAATATCAGATAACGTCCATAATAATTGGACTCTGGGTTCGATTTTTTTTACCATTTTAAGTGGTTATGAGGAGCAACATGAGAGGGGAATTTGGTAATCATTGTTTAGGTACATTAAACCACGTAAAGCTTTTTAACGCACATGAGAACCGCGTGGAGTCAACTCACAGCCGCTCCGCAGCCCTGCTGAAAATGTGAAGCAGATTTTTGAATACATTTTTATTTATTTACATTAGTAAGCTACAGGACATCGTCTTTCAAAACATGACCTGCGCAAAAGCGAAAAAATAAAATAAAAATGGTACCCAGCCCTTCTGAAAATGCGAATGCGTCTCTGTCCCCAGCACATTTCAAACCAAACTGACGCCCATGTATTCGACTATGAGGTTCATAGTCGAATCAGACCTCTCCGAATCGAATCGTCGAATCCTCGACTATTAGAAGTCAGCCCTAATCTCTATTATATCTGTAATATATAATATCATGAGACTTGTTCATTCAGAGTATATAATGAACAACATTTTACAATGTTTAACTTATCACATTATGCAAACCATGTCCACGAGTAGAGAAAATGTATATATATATATATATATATATATATATATATATATATATATATATATATATATATATAATATATATTTTTAGAGTTTAATAAAACAAAAAGAGTAAAGGTGCCACTTCACTTGTCTATCAATTTCATGTTTAGTAATAATATGACATGTATTAATTTGTTCATCTTAGTGCATCTTTGCATATACAATGAAAATAATTTATGAAAAGCTTGTTGCTATTAGAAATAACCTTCCATTTCTTTCCACATTGAGCAGTAGACCTTGTCTTATGAATATTAATTAAGTTAAGCGAATGACTGGACGCTCATTGGCTGGCCCATTAAAGCGAATGTATTAATATTCATAAGATGGATTTATCTCCGCCCAGGCGGCCATTTCGATCTGACAACCAAACGGATTGACTTCGTGCAGTTCTAACAAGTCTATTCCGCACCTCACACGTCTGTTCTTATCACTTGTATATCGCCATGTTTGTACTTCCTCTCGGTCACAGGGACTTCCGCAGATGGACTGGCTTTTGTTGTGTAGTGACTGAAAGGGCGTGCGTTCATGCACGAGCTCTTCAATACGCACTCGTCAGGGAAAAAGGGAGTGTCGGCGCATAAAGCAACAGCAACCATCCGTAAAGGTAAATACAGCACGTTTATGCACGTCTATGTTCTCTTTTATGTTGTTAATTAAACTAACCAGTTGCTATTTGTAGTTGAAGGCCCGGTTGTTCTGCTTCCAAATGGCGACAGTACGTGCAATTATTTTTCGTAAGGAGTCATGTTTAAGTTAAACCATGAGTCCTTGCAGTTGTGAATTAACCAAAGTTGTAATGCACTGCAGTTTGCAAGAAGTTCAGTTTTGCTGAGTTTGTAATGTTTTTGCGAAAACGTGAAAATCCGGGGGTAGTATGAATTTAGTGTACTGCATACTTGGATACATTCTGTGAGGTGTATCACAATGCATATGTTTCCTTTCGTTATTATTTAAATAATAATCAAGCATAAACTAAAAAAAAAAAAAAAAAAAGTCTCTCTGTCAAACTCTCTGTTAACCCCTTCCCAAACCCACGCCATTGGTTGAGGATGACAGAAGACCACTTCCGATTGTTCTGATTGGCTAACTGTCATTTATCTATATGTTATTCTGTACTATTACCTTTAGCAACATAATTGCTTTTACATACATTTACAAGTAGCCTAGGTGATTATGAATGGTTATATTGTGTTAATTTAATTTAATTTAATTTATTTATTTTATGTATAGAGTCAAACATCCAAGTTGCTTTGAACATCCCTGACTTCCTACCTTGGTAGAGGTTGCAGTTCCATACAATGAGTTGTGCGAATCAAGGCGATGCTGCAAAGTTTCTCAAGAGTTTTCTGGAGGAGTTTCCAAACCCACTTGGCCCAGAAGACCCTCTTCCCGTCAGTCCGCTTAGCCGCAAAGTGTCTCTGCAGGAGGTGAAGGGAGAGAGTCTGGATCTTGGCCTCCGCCTGCTCTCAGACAGGTTTGTTATGTGCATAATCTGAATGTCATCTAGGTCAGGGGTTTTCAATCTTTCAGATGCCATGGACACCCATGCGAGGGACCCCAATCCTATAATTTAAAACGCAGCTAAATATTTTCATGTATAAAGATGCCATTTATGCTGTGAAAAATGTATAATGAATAAGTGTAAAATATTGTTTGGAAAATATTTAGTTACTGTTATGTTTCTTTATTATTGTACTGTACTGTCATATATTAATTATATGAATAATTATTTATTTTACTTTAAAAGTAAACATAATAAATATGTGTAAAATATTGTTTGGAAAATATTTAGTTACTGTTATGTTTCTTTATTATTGTACTGCACTGTCATATATTAATTATATGAATAATTATTTATTTTACTTTTTTTAATTAATTTTTATTTAGTGATTAAATAAATATTTTAATCTTTATTTATTTATTTATTTAGATCTTATGTTTTATTTATTATTATTATGTTCTTTTCTTTTTACTAACTTTTCCACAATTTATTTTTTAAATCTATTTATTTTGTTAGTTAGTTAGATGATGTTCTGTTTTATTATTATTATTATTATTATTATTATTATTATTATTATTATTAATATTATTATTTATTTGTTTTACAATGCTTTCCACAGACTCTGCAGGCCCCCAAGGGTTCTCAATTTTTTTTAATTTGGATATTTTATTTTAATCATGTTTAATTATTTTAATAATTTTATTTATTTATTTATTTAGATCTTCTGTTTTATTATGTATTTCTTTATTTTTACACTGTTTTTCTCTAAATGCCCCCTTGTGGCCCCCTGATTGAAAACCCCTGATGTAGGTTTTTGCATTTATCTTTTCTGTTGGATGGCAGACTCTTCTCTCAGCTATGAATACGGCTTTATATTTGTGTTTTCATGTCCTGAATTTACTTCGTATTTTTTTTAAAAACATGCACAGGATTTTTAAAAGGCCCACAAGCAGGCCTGAAATGTTGCGCCACCTGTCCTCTTTAACCAGAGGAGCCTGTCATTCCTCTCATTCCTGTCATTCCTGCCTCTCTCTCCCACTTGCTTTCTCTCTGTAATTTGCAGACAGTATTTGTCCCAGATCAGCATGTTGCACTATGCATGAGCTGATTAAGAGATTTGGTGCTTTTTTTTTTCCAGTGTACTATCGGTGGCTATCCAAGCATTAAGTGAAAGCGTTGGTGCAGAAGTTTTAAAGTTTAAATTAACAATGGAGTTTTTGTTTAATCTCTTTCTGTATCCTTTTCCCTCTCTCTCCCCTGACGCATTTCTCAGGGCAGACTTCCTGTCTGTGGAATCACTATTGTTATACCCACTTCCTGACATTTAGACTTCATTTCCTCTTTGTCGGAAGCTGTGCCGAATGTAGATGTCTGCACAGTGCAGATTTGTCAGGCTTAACCCTTTTCGTGATATGATATAGGTCAGAGATGCATGACGTTACCGCATTTCTTGTCAAGTAGGACAAAAGGGAGTTTCTTTTCTCACATCTTGTTATGTTATTAGATAACATCTCACGCCGCCAAATGCTTCTTGTGTTGTGTTATGAGTGGGTGGTCGGGCTATTTGCCAATTGTAGCTCAAGCAGGCAAAGTGCTAAATCTGATCTAAAAACAGAGCAAATTCACTTGTGCAAGATGTGCTTTTTACTCCAGTTTGTGAGAATCCACAAGTTTTTTAGAGAAAAATGAACTTATCACAATATTATTCTTTTTTTACATTTGTCAGTCAAATTTTACCTTTACCTAAACATGCTCTGACTGTGTACACTACTATTCAAATGATTTTTTTTTTCTCCAAAGAATATATACTTTTATTCGGGAAGGATTAATTAAATTAAATTGATCAAAAGTGACAGTAAAGGCATTTATAATGTTACAAATGAATCTATTCTACTTCAAATAAATGCTTTCTATTTATCAAAGAATCTTGAAAAAAATTTTTTTATCATGGTTTCAACAAAAATATTAAGCAGCACAGCTTTTTTCAACATTGATAATAATAAGAAATGTTTCTTGAGCAGCAAATCATCATATTAGAATGATTTCTGAAGGATCATGTGACACTGAAGACTGGAGTATTGATGCTGAAAAATTAAGATTTGCCATCAGATAAATAAAATACACTTTCAAATATTTAAATAGGATTCTGTTACTTTAAATTATAATAATATTTCACAATTTTTTTATTTTTTTTATTATCTTTTATTTTGATGAAATAAATTCAGCCTTGGTTAGCATGAGAGACTTTTTTCATTTTTTTTTATAAAAATAGTTCCGACCTCAAACCTTTGAACGGTAATATAAGTGTGTGTGTTATTGTCACACTGGTGACATGAGATTATTATTTAATTTTTTTAAAGAAATGCCCCATCCTGGCTGGCTGCAGCGATGTGCAATGCTGCTGTCACTGAATTGCTTAAAGATGACCTTTCACCTCACTACTGCCCCAAAGATCTTGAACAGCAACCGGAGGATGATCAGGGAGTTGTTTGTGAGTGATTCACTTGATTTGATTCTTGTTCTTTTCTGTTTATGACATTTTGGGTTATTGTATTTTGTGTGTGTGATTGATTAATATTATATATATATATATATATATATATATATATATATATATATATATATATATATATATATATATATATATATACAGATACAGATGTGGTCATAATTAATGGCACTCCTGGTAATTATAATCAAAAATGGCTGTAAAAAAATAAATCTGCATTGTTTATCCTTGCAAAAATGCAAAATGCAAAATAAAATTGCAAAAATCTAACCTTTCATTGAAGTAAAAGAATTGAAAGTGGGGGGGGGGGGGATCACATTATGAAATAAATGTTTTTCTCCAAAACACATTGGCCACAATTATTGGCACCCTTTTTATTAAATACTTTTTGCAATCTCTTTTTGCTATATATATGATAACAGCTCTGAGTTTTCTCCTATAATGCCTAACAATGCAGATTTATTTTTTACAGCCATTTTTTATCATATTTACCTGGGGTGCCATTCATTCTGACCACAACTGTATATATATATATACATATACACACAAATAAAAATATAAAAATACAAAAAATGTATAAAAAATAGCATATTTTGCCCCAAACTGAAGTCTTCAGAGGCCATGCATTATTATTTTTCCATCTTGACATGAAGTTATCTTTAGAAAACAAGATTGGACATTTGAAACATAAACATCAGTGACTAATAGGCTGCAAATCATAATCCAAATGAATTAATAAATATTAGTAATTTACAATACAAATTTAAAGGTGCAGTAAGCGATTTCTGAGAAATACTGGGGACGGTCACATGTCGCATCTAAAAATGCCGGCTGCACCGCTTTCTCTTTTTTTTTTTTTTAAAGCGCGCTCGGTGCCTGCCATTGCTAAGCAATCATGAGCCGCGTTCTCCATGAAGATGAAGAAGTTTCAGCAAAGGATAAATGGAGGTGAGCAATAAAAAGCCCATCCTGTACAGCTGTGATCAGCTGTTCGTCCATCTTTGCTGAGCTTCCAACGTTGTTACGAAAAGGCAGAAGCTGGTTTTCTGTCACATGACCTGCGGTGCGCTTGCGGCATTCTGAAAAGTTACTTATTTTTAATCTCACTGCGGCATTTAAAGTAACAAAAGAACAAAAGATGCAACGTGAACAGCCCTACTATAGCTAACATTACAACAACAGCAAAACCAATGTTACTCACGTATGGAGCAGAAACAACATAACCTCGCCGTCCGTTTTCAGGCCTTCACGCTTAGGTATTTTAGCGCTGGAACGCTTTTATTATATTAACACGGGTCCTAAAGCTCTTGCTTGACCATAACCCTTCTTTTCCCAGTGATATTCCTCTGACCTTTTCTCTTTTATAATGTCTCTCAGCCATCTCTCTTTCTACAGTCTTTCTTCAAATCAGAGTAATGAGAAGTGCCGTAAACTGAATCATGCCTGTCGCACAATTGTCCGTGACTTCTCTTATAAAACAGCTTTTTTTTTGGTGTAAACTCTAAAAATAGATCAATCCAAAAAGAATGTTTAAGAGCAAACATGTTGAAGGTTAGCCGATGGGCTGTCGCTCTGTTAAATAATAAGCTATTTCCTTACAAAAGCGGTTTGTTCAGCGTAGTGAAGCCTCTCTTCCATTGACATCCATTAAAAATAAATAAATAGCCAGCGTTAGGTTTTTTTTCGGCTAAGTTTGCTGGCCTTCAAGTGGCTTTGCTTGGTCAACAGCATTTTTTCAGAAATCGCTCACTGCACCTGTAATGCTCTGAGTGGCATCGTCGCCCTCTAGTGTTCAAACTAAAGTAGTACATGAAGGTGCAGTTTTTACATTAAGTTTGAAAACTTATCTCTCCTTGGTAAAGTTCATGCCTGTGTTGTTGACTCTTTACTTTATTTCAGTCTGAATGTATGATTTCTAAACTTCTATTCAAACAGTGTTGTATAATGATGAGTGTATGTGTCTGTGTGACCCTTTAGTGTTGCAGTCTGAGCCACTACAGCGCCTCTTTATAAATAAATTGAGAGAGGTGTGTGTGGCCTGGCAGAAACAGCTGCCCAGTCCTGGTTCTTCCCCTTCACTGACACACAGCTGCTCTGTTCACGCCATTCGAAACACTCGCAGGAAGATGGAGGATCGTCACATGATCTTGAAAGAGTTTAACCAGCTTCTGGGATTGAAGGTGAGGCTACCACATATTACCTCAAGACTTGAATGAATGAAGGAAGACCTGCATTGGGTAGATCAGTTGTAGGAACAAACATGTGCATACCATAATATACAGTACCATAGCCAAACAATATGCATATTTCATTATTTTTTTACATTTATTTAGGTTTTTATTACAGTAATTTCAACATTCCCTTACATTTGGATGGTACCTGAAATATTAGTAAAGACAATCAACAATTGGATGTATTGGCTGAAAGACAAATAAATAAATAGGAGAAACAGAAATTACATCCATAATAGTAGTAACAAATATAAAATATTAAAAAAAGGACAAATAAGACATCAATTGTGGTAATTTGCTATTACAGTAATACAGCCTTTTTTTGTAATTCAATAAACAATATAGTTGTATATTTATTACTCAGCCGGTAGATTAGACCCCCCTATCAGTTTCCCCAGAACCATTTTCTGGTTATAGCTTTTTTGCGAGCTATCAACAGAATCCTCATCAAATATGTATCAGATTTGTCTTGTAATTAAACATTTGTACAACCAAAGTATAGAGTTAAAAAACTAAATTGAATGGGTACCTTGAATATACTCCCTAAAATGTAATGGATTTCATGCGAATATTTCTGAACTTTAGAGGTATATTTCACTATATAGGATGCAAAATGCTGTATGTACTGTATATCCGAATATGCAGTATTCATAAGCTGAACAATACCGAGATAATATTGGGAGTTAAAAAAAGTTTTCTATTTGGACTGATGTTTTTGGACATTTAAATGAAATAAAAAGGTGATAGTAAAAGGAGTCAATTTTTATTTAAAGGGATAGTTCACCCAAAAATGAAAATTCAGTCATTATTTACTCACCCTTGTTGTTCCAAACCTGTATTAATTTCTATCTCGTGCTTAACACAAAAGAAGATATTTTGAAGAATGTTGGTAATCAAACAGTTGCTGGTCCCATTGACTTCCATACTAGAAAAAAAAATATTATGGAAGTCAGTGGGGAACAGAAACTATTTGATTACCAACATTCTTCAAAATATCATCTTTTATGTTCATCATGAGATTAAAACTCTTTTAGATTAAAGTCCAACTGAAATCAAAATTGACCCTATTTACTTTGTTAGCGCATATTACCAGTGTTGTGGTGAAAAATTAATCCGTGCAAGTTACACAGAAAAAAATTGTTTGCCGTCGTAATCTTTAATCAAAGTCTGAAAAGTTACTTCCGGTCTGGAATGGCTGATGACGTAGGTTTGACGGCTTGGGTTTGGGAAACGCTTAACCACTCCCCTCTAACCGTTAGTCTGCTATGAGCAGAGATGGAGAGGAGGAGCGCTGGAGTAAAACCCTGCCCTCTGTTCAATATTCCTTTTCACTGGGAAATACGTCACAACACTGGAGAAAAGTTGTTTGCAACTTCCGGTTCACGCGGACTTTAATAGGTTTGGAACAACTTGAGGGTTAGTGAATGATAACAGAATCTTTAATGACTTTTCTGCTTGGACCAAAATTGTGTCTGAAGAATGACTCTGATTTCCGTTTCTCTTCTATAGGATGGTGTAGATCGAGAGTATTACGCAGTGTTTGATGGACATGGAGGAGTGGATGCTGCCACATATGCTGCCACTCACCTGCATATCATCCTGAGCCAGCAGGAGGCGCTAAACAGCCATGCTGCCACAGCCTTCAGAAGCAGCTTTACACAAACAGATGATATGTTCAAGATCAAAGCCAAGAGAGAGGCAAGAACAACCAAAAGATGCTTGCATTTTTATTGAAAATCATATTGTCAGCATATCAATTAGAGTGCTAGAAAAATGTATATACCAATGGTTTATTGGCAAAATATATAAAAAATCAGCTGTTTACAAATCAAACAAAAGTAACTGAAAACTTATTGAATGAAACCTTCAAAACAAAATTAGGAATCGTTAAAATAGCATAAATTTTAGTATGATCTCAGACTTTTGAACCAGACTGTATGTGTAACGTATAAACGAATCACCACTTTTAAACATGCACTATACTATACTACTAAAAACAGTATTCAGTTAGCTGACATTTGTGTTGGCTTTCTTCAAAGTGTACACTTGTTTTTTTTATCAGCCTACCTGCTTCTGAAAACACGGCACAATCAGGTTTAGCGGTTAGATTATCTTTCCCCTTACTTGTCAAGCTGGTGCATTCTGTGGAAATTCACGATGGAAAGAAATCTTTTCACACCTCTCCCACTTCTTAAGATGCAACCGTTATGTGTATCTAATGTTCCTACGCTGTAATAAATACAGATAAATATAGTCCATGTTCCCCCTGTGGTTAAATATATGGTAAGAAAACGGAGCAATCTTGCTGCAAGTCTCTGTCTGCCTCCACAGGAACAGATATGAGTAAACGCTTTCGGTTTCACTGACACGGACAGTGCAAGTAAACAAGAATTCGTTTTACTGTTAATAATTGACATGCACTTGACAGTTTATATGGGCCAGTCAATACCACTCAAAGCCTTAAATTATACCAAATTAGTTGAATGAAGTGTCATGAAATGGTAAAAACTTAGTAGGTTTGTAGAGTAATTTCAATGTCAATAGCAAATTAATTAATTGGAAGTTGTTGTTTTTTTGGGGGGGGGGGGGTGCATTGTGAGAAAAAGCAATTAATACTTGATGAATAATATATGAATAATTCTGGGTTTTTTTATGAAATAAAAAAATATGAAATTCTACAAAATTATTTTATTAAATTATATTTAATTTAATTCATTGTCTTATTCAGTGCTGTTAATCTTGAATTAAATATCACAATAAAATTGATTATTTGCTATTATGCGCTAATTTTTTTATTTACATTTAATTTTAGTGCAGTTTATTTTGAACATAAAAGCACTATTTAAAAAATATTAAATATAAATGGGTACATACATTTTTCATTGTGAAAATATTTACATGACAATTAAGCACCCGCTACAAAAATATATTGTACAAATGTTCATTTATTATTTTATTATTTTTATCAATTCTATTCCATTTGATTAAATGCATTATTTAATATTGTGTGGTTAATTTTTAACATAATAGCACAATAAAAATGAATTGTGATTTATTTGCTAAATATTGTTATTAGAATTAAGTTTTAATCGATTGACAGCACTAGTATTTGTAAATGGGGATAGTATTTGCTTTTACTAAATTCAGTTTATGCTAATTTAAAAATACATTTTATCTCAGTACTGTTTTAATGTTATGGTAATGTTAGTAATGAGATATAAAAAAAAGAATAATAATGTGGCACACTCTCAGTGACCACAGGATGGCAAACTAAACATTGCTTTGTTTGTGTCTCCTTCAGCGTCTGCGCAGCGGCAGCACTGGTGTGGCTGTTTTACTGACCTCTGATCAGCTCACTGTCTCCTGGCTGGGCGACTCTCAAGCTATGCTGGTTCGACAGGGAGAACCAGTGACCCTAATGGACCCGCACAAACCGGAGAGAGAGGTACGAGACACTACAAGCCACTGCTGACCAATAGAGACTGAACCACAGGGCCGTATCAGATGCTCATCCGTTCTCTGTGAGCAGCTGAAATGTGAGACAGAGGAACTGACTGCTGACATGCTGAATCAATATTAGCGCTGTATGCTGCATACTTACTACAGCGACTGAATGCCAAAAGCACCAGGACGGTCTTTAGAGAGGCAGTGACTGACTTCAAATCCTTGTTTCTGAACATATTTTGCATGCAAAATAAGTATATAATTAGTTTGTAATCAGGTAAATACAGGGGTATGTAAAAGCTCCAGTATTTTGACGTTTTGTGCTTCTGTGCAGGATGAGAAGAAAAGGATTGAGGATCTGGGTGGATGCATCGCTTTCATGGGTTGTTGGCGGGTAAATGGTACCTACGCCGTTTCCAGAGCAATAGGTGAATGTCTTAGCCTTAAAACAACAGCAAACCAAAAAAAAAACATTTGGATATTTCACACAGAATGTGTTTTTCCTTTCCATACTGCACTAGTTTCAATGTAAACACATGCTAGTGAGCGTCTTTAACCGCTGTGCTTACATCTTGCGACTTTTGCAGCATCTCTCTCATGACACACGGCGCTCAAGTTAAAAGTAGTTAAACTTCTCGTTCCACTTACCTGCATCTTGCTTACTTAACAGTGTGAATCGCCCCTTAAGTAGTCACAAGTATGGCTGGCCGATATATTGAATATTCGCAAGATATTTAAAAATTCAACAATGTGAATGTTTCAGTGATTTTAATGTGCTTTTTATTTGTTAAGTGATAAGATGGACGCTTTAATAGTGTCTCTGATTTACATTTCAGTAGCAGAAAAGGATAATTTCAGTGTATCAATACAAAACACAGATTCAATACTTAATAATTGCTCAAAAATGTTCACGGAAATTATCTTTTTCATTTACTAAAATGTGTTAGTAAAATATATGTTGGTAAATATTACTGATTATTAAGATGCTGTGGGAAACAATTTGAATCTATTATAAAAAAAAGAGAGTAATTAAGTAATTCAGGGCAAATACATTAATATCAGGATAAATGGTGAAAAATATTAAGATATATTTTAGATTTATTTTATATTGTATTGTAAAATGTAATTTATTCCTGTGATCAAAGCTGAATTTTCAGCATCATTACATGATCCTTCAGAAATCATTCTAATATGATGATCTGCTGCTCAAGAGACATTTCTTCTTATTATTATTAATGTTAAAAACAGTTTGTCCTGCTTAATTATTTTTTGGCAACTGTAATAAAAAAAAATCAGGATTCAATAGAACAACATTTATTTGAAATATAAATATTTTGTAACATTATAAATATCTTTACTGTAACTTTTCCAGGCCATACTGATCCCAAATCTGAACGATAGTGTACTGTACAGTATATATAATGTATATTTTTAGCTGTATTACCCAGCTCTATTTATAGCTAAATTGATTAATTTGCTGCTATTGTAAAAAGTGTCTAATTTTTTTATTTTTTATAGTAATGTAGTACTTATTTATAGTAGTAGTATTTATGAATATGTTTTTCTTATCCTCAAAAGGTGATTTTGATCAGAAGCCATACGTCTCTAATGAAGCTGACAGCTCATCGGTCCATCTGAACGGGGATGAAGACTACGTCCTCCTCGCCTGTGACGGCTTCTTTGACGTGGTTCGGCCTGGGGACGTCCCGGGGCTGGTCCTGGAAGCTCTGAGGGAGGGCAGAGGCTCGGGGGAGGACGTGGCCCAAAGTCTGGTGGCCCAGGCCAAAGCTGCTGGATCCAGTGATAACATCACAGTTCTTCTGGTGTTCCTGAAGGAGCCGCAGCAACTTTTGACCCGCGAGACGAGCTCGAGAGCGGAGGAAGGAGGAGCTACGGCTGCAGCCACGGTCATCTGAAAGGGGAAGAAATTATACATGATAGAAGCTGATGGTCTTTACACCATCTCGAATGATGTGAGTTGTTGAGTTTGAAAAGATATGCGATTGTTGAGGTCATCCAAAACGAGTCCATTCATGCATTCAGAAGAAAGCACTGAACGTCAGTGAAAGGCGTTTCCTCGTTTTTTTTTTCCCCAAGAATGTCTGATCCTTGGTCATTTATTAACTCTCTTGTTGCTAAGTCTGATCTTGCCTTCATTTTTGTTTCCATTTTTTAACTCTTTGCCTTGTTTTTACCAGCTTATATTTACATTTACTGGTGCTTAATATCTCAAACTAGGTAAAACCTTTGAGACATGTAAAGAAAGTGCGATCAGAACATTAGTTTGTTGGTTGCGCTCCCAATTTGATACGACTGTTACAACAGAGAGAAAACTAATGTGAATTAGTTTGTCTTCACAGATACAGTATTGCATTGCGTTTCGGACCACATCGGCTTCGATAATGTAATAATCGCCCGTAAGGCCTTCAGCTCTTGACAGCAGATGTACTTATCCAGTGTTGTAGGTGGTTAGTATTTTTAAAACTGTTATTTATTTGAAAAAATATATATTTATGGCTGTACTGTACTGTGTAAACGCGCTCTTTCATGTGCCAAAAATGTATTTACTTTGCCAAGATCGTCTCTCGGTTGCTGAAAGCTACTGCAGTTTTTTCTAAATGTACAGTAAACTTTTATTTATTCATATCATATCCTTATATGTTTTGTTGCAGTGCCTTCTTTCCCTAAATATCAGTGTTAATACTGGTGCGTGTGTTGTATTATCATAGCCAGACTTTGCAAACCACACGTCCTGCATGCTGCAAGTCGTCTCGAATTACAGCCACTCAATATTTTGAAAGCCTCGTGATGAGTAGCTGATATAGTAGCACTGTCACTATAATGTGATAAGGCCAAGAATATCGCTAACCTAACGTAGACCATATGAGGAAGGTGAAGACAGAGTGAAATGTTGATTTGGTGTTTGTATGGGGAAAATGTCTTGTTTGTCCCTGGTAGGTTCAGTCCTATGCATTCGATATTTGAATAAAAAGACTGCTTGAGATTACCTTACAATGCACGTTATTCAGCATATTAAAAAATTTCCAAAATGTATAGTGGCATCCTGAAGTCTGAGACCACAATGAAAATCTGGGATTTAAAATATTAACACTACCTTTTTTATTTTTAAAGAAGTCTCTCATACTCACAAAGGATGCTTTTGTTTGATCAAAAATACAATAAACCAGTAATATTGTGAAATATTATTACAATTTAAAAAGAAAAATCTATTGTAATATATTTTAAAAATGTAATTTATTCATGCGATGGCAAAGCTGAAATTTCAGCATCATTAATATATTTGTGGAAACTTATAGCTTTTTTTTACATTTTAAAAGAACGGCATTTATTTGAAATTTGATTTTTTTGTAAGATTGTAAAAGTCTTGACTGATGCTTTTGATAAATTTAATGCATCCTTGCTAAATAAAAATGTTAATTTCTTAAAACAATAAAATAAAATAAAAATCTTTCTAACCCCAAATATATATATATATTATGTTTTAATTTCCTTTTTCTGTTTTTTTAGGAATTTTAAACAAAGAAAGTTGAAATATGAATTTGAAAAAGCATTTTCGCTAGTGGTCTCAGACTTTAGGACCTCACTGTATATTGCAAATGGTGTTAATTCCCTTATATTGACAAACAAATTAATTGCTCTTTCAGTTTAGATATGGGATGGTAATTCTGTAATATGTATTTTTCTGTTTTGTTTTCCCCTTTGTATCAGTTTTGTAATGGTCAATGACTGTAAAAGCCAAAAATCTATGCATATAATCAGCACGGTGTTCATTAGGAAATGGGATGCGCCATCGATGGGGAATTTTGTAACATCACAGTGGTTAATTAGGCTATAGCTTCCCCGTATTTAAATGCGCAGTGCCTTGTTTTTGCTCAAAATGTCATCGTTCTGTCATCATTTACTCAGCCTAATGTTGGTCTAAACCTGTATCACTGTCTTTTTTGTGTGTGTATGTGTCTCACAAAAGAAGATATTTTGAAAAATGTTGTTTTGGACCCTATTGACTTTAATTGCATGGGCAGTTAAAACATTCTTCATAATATCTAGTCAATGATGTACTGTAAATGATGCCAGAATTTTCATTTTGAACTATTGCTTTTACATTCACAGTAGTGCCAAATGAAATTGTTCATTCAAAATGTGCATTGATCTTAACCTCTAATGCAATGCATTTGTTGTACTTAGTAGTATTAATGTTGTATTGTTGTATTGTTAAAGGGTTTGAGCACTGAACTAGGCAAAAAAAAGATAAAGAAATCTTGAACGTATGCATCAGTAGATTTTGTGCTGATGTGCAATTTTATACAGACTTTTTGCCTGCATTTTTTTTTCACAGGACATTTTGTAATTGTTGCTGTTTGTATTTACTAAAAAGTGAACATGTACGTGATAAAGTGCCTTATCTCAATGTACTTTTTCAGAATCAGCTTTTAATCATTTTTGTACAGTCAACTTAACTGATAAACCTAAGGGATCAGACTGTTTTTGGACCTAACTTTGTCTCCTTACTGGCTAATGTTGTGTACAAGTAACGTTCCGTGAAGTTTTATACTGGATAAAATCATACCAATTCCACACTGAGTATACAGTACTACAGTGAATCGTGTATCTAAATGTTCTCGCATGGGGTAATGTTGATGTCAGCGACTTATTTTATGTCTGTTAAAACATAATAGCTGAATGTGCTGTCCTGTGGCATTTCCCTGCAATTCTGGGAAGCATCTCTTAAGCATCTTTTCATGGACTTGGAACCAATGATACAAACATTGGGCTTTAATCTCATATAATGTGAATAAAGTACTTTTCACATCTGTTTGGTGTCTGAAGTTTTTTTTTTTTTAACATTTTCTTCTGTGACTGCACTAGTGGTTTACACGCTTGACAGTTTTAGTTTAGCTGTCTCTAGTGTGGTTGGCACAAGTGGCTCAACTACAGTTTACCATGGTCTCCTCTCCTTTCACAGGAGCTTACAGTCTCATGAGAAAACTTGATAGACTGATTTAAGATTTGCAGATATAGCAAATCTAGTACACAGAGAAATGTAAAAGCATGATTGTACAGTCACAACAAAATGGCTACAGAGCAAAACTGAAGTCTTATTGGGCAAAAAATTATTTATTTGCTTTATGATGAAATTACAGCTCTCAAATCACCTAAATATATATATATAAAAACATCCTTTGAGTAGTGTTCAACGAATCACAAAACTCATGGTTCGGATCATATTACGTTTTTTTTTATTCAAATGCTGTACATATATATTGGATTTGCATTTCATTCAGCGCTAAACTTATTAATTTCACTTTTGATGTGAAATGGTCTTAACTTTTTTTGTTATTAAAAACAAGCAAGCCCAGCCCAGGTGTGAAAAAGTAACAAAAGTAACGCAACACATTACTTTCCATAAAAGTAACGAAGCATTTAGTTACTTTTTAGGGAGTAACGCAATATTGTAACGCATTACTTTTAAAATTAAACTTTCCCGAACACTGTTTATAAGTGCTTAAACTGAACTCAATCCGTGTTACAAATAGTCTCCACAACATGATAGATCTGTTTATAATTTCCTTATAATTATAAGTATATTCGTAATTTTGTAAAATCAGGATGATTAATCCCGATTTATCAACATATTATCCTCGTCTGACTTCGTAAATTAAGGCATCTTTAAAACCTCTTGAGAACTGAAGTGTAACTTCTATCTCTATGGTAACCACTCTCCGCTCCCTGTGCACACGTGATCTGCTCCGTTACTTCCTGCGGCAACACTCTCTCGCGCGCGCCACCTCTGCTCCTGCAGTCACAGTCAGTCTCACCACGCGCAGATTACTATCACTACATATATATGCTAGTCAACAACGTTCCAGCCGTACCTTTCCTTTCACTTTGACGCGAAGTCTTCGGTTTCGTTTAAACACGTCGTTTATACTGCCTCTTGCCGTGTTTTATTCAACCGAGGAGCTTTTTCCTGATCTTTATAATCTGCTTTGGGTAAGAAAAGCGCGTTTGTTGTGCGTGTAAAGGCAGCCCAGTTTCTCAGAAATGGCGACAGCTGCGGTATCTGCCCCTGCTGGCGGCGGCCCGAACCCCGGATCCGGTGCCGAGTTGGTCCGCGGTCAAGCTTTCGATGTCGGGCCGCGTTACAGTAACCTCTCGTACATCGGAGAAGGTGCATACGGCATGGTTTGGTAAGATACATTTATACTTGTAAACATGTTACCATTTGTTATCGTTATTTTTCCCGAGTAGCCTATTGTAATTATGTTTCATTTTCTTGCTTGGATTTGTTCATTCAATCACAGCGCTATGCACTTCTCTCGTTAACATGGACGTGCTGCTTTCGCTTGAAACCAGTTGCATGCACTTTTGTTTTTTTATGCTGGACTTTTAAGCATTTTCCCCGAGTTGACTGAAAGAGACAAGTTCACACAGAGTTTGACATCTGTCAAAGCAGCTCTGATCATGCTGCTATTGGAAATTCATTATTCAGTCATTTTGCATTGCATTTAGTTTTTAGGCTGTTTATTTTTTTTCTCTGTCAAACGTATTTTTCTTTTGTCTAACTATCTTTTTAATGGCATTGTAATTAAATGTACTTCCCACTAAATTTAATATCACAATTGCTTTGCACTGATTTGCAGAAACGTGCATGTTATTTTATGCACTCGTGCTGGATCTGTGGGTCAGTTCCAGTCTGCAAATACAACAATATTGTGCAGTTTTAGCTAAAACCAGACATATGGCATTGATTAAAACTTTATGGATGTATAGACGTGAAATTTGCGCAGTGCTTCTCCAGGAATGTCAAGGTGGCAGGGCTCTCCAGGGCGGCGTGGGCGCGGGCTCCCCAAGGTTGTGCAAAAGTGGTAGGAACAAGAGGCACTTGGATGCATTTCGCTGTTGGATCTGCCCACGAAAAACAGTTGAAATTGATAGTTCTTGAGTTGGACCTACTCTAACTTTAGAGTGGATGAGCATAGTTTTTTCCTAAAATAAATGTATCACCAGGTTCCCAAGACTTGCCGAATGTTACCTAATTTGTAAATCAGATATGTATACGGCTAGATTTATACAGTGGTGTTGAAATTCTATAACAAAGGAGAATTGTCATGGTTCAGTTTCAAGTTAGCTTTGTTACAGTTGAGAGACTGCTGGCTCAAATTTGCAGTCTGATCGCCCATCTGTTCTGGTGAGAGGAGTCCGTTGGCTAAACGAATGAGCTCATCGCTGGCAGGCCTAGTTTTGCTCTTCTCGCACGGATGAATGAATGGTTCACACCCACTTCCAACAGATACAGACTAGAACAAGCCACCCTGGGTTGACTGTCATATGGACGTGTAGGCCTGTAACATGTTGTGCTGAACAGGCTGTAACAGTACTGAAGCCTCCTTTATGCAGCCTTACTTTTGACTGACAACAACAGCCTTTGAAAAAGAGTTTGAGCTAAGAAGTATGTTGATTGATAATATAATTCAATATGATGTTATACTGGAGGAAAATAAATATGGGGATGAGGATAAACATGCATGATAGGCTTGCTGTCATTTATTAAGACAAGGTGTTTTAAATGTTGTACCCTTACAAAAAAGTATTTTTTTGTGTGTGTGTGCACTGAAAAAAAATGATTAGTTGAATTTACTAAAAAAATTATGGTAAGTGGTTGCACACAATTGATTTTAGCTACATTTAAACAAATGCATTAAGTTGAACTAAAATTGATTAAGTTCAACTTAATGCATTTGTTTAAATGTAGCTAAAATCAATTGTGTGCAGCCACTTACGATGAAAAATTCAATTCAACGAATAATTTTTTTCAGTGTGTGTATGTATATATATAGCCTAAACAACACACAAAAGGTTGTTGGGTAAGATTAGTGTTTTTGAAAGAAGTCTCTTACACTCAGGCTGCATTAATTTGATAAAAATACAGTGATATTGTGAAATATTATTACAATTGAAAATGTTTTTTTTTTGAATATATTTTATTTATTCTTGTGATGCAAAGCTGAATTTTCAGCATCATTTCTCCAGTCTTTAGTGTCACATGATCCTTCATTAATGCACATAAGCAAATTTTTTTTTTTAAGTCTGTTTTGAAGTACCATTAATATGAAGAGCTGCTGATGCCTACTCCGGTATAGACCTTAGACCAGAATAGACGCCATAATGAATTTATCACAATTGAAAACGAGGCTGTGAGGGATAGACGTACAGTGGCACGTCTTAGATTTCACAGCTCACAACTTTTGTGAGTTTTTGTCTACTTGGTTTTTTTTTTTTTTGGAAAGACATTTTGTCGACTGAACAATAGCTATGTTAAACAACACAATCCATGGAACGCACTGTATTCTATCCCTCACAGCCTTGTTTTCATTCCTGTCAAAAATGAAATAAGGCACTATACCCTGACTAAGGTCTATAAGAGTCATAATATCCTTTGATTCCCAGTGAGAGCGAATTGTAATAGTTCCTTTTAATTCAGTTAGTCAATTGAGGCGAACCCATTTTTGCCGTATACTACAGATACGGTTTCACTGCCGATTGGGAGTTCTGGATGTTCTAATGGATTTTGTCCATGAGGAAGCGTTTCGTGTGACCGCCATCCTGTCCTGTATTATGCAAAACAAGATATGCTGCTGCCAGTAATTTCGGCGAGCCAGTAATGCAACTCATAAACAATAGGCTGTCTGATCGCAATCAGACACCAAATCACCAATTTCCTTGAATACTAGAATATGAATGTTTACAGTTGCAGGAGCATTGCAGCAGATATTCTAAACCGATGACGTCCATGATCTTGGATCTGCTTTGTATACCAGACTCGTTTGTAAACACGAAACCGTTCCAGTAACTGCGACTGCGGGTCAGTTTCCTGCAATACCATCCACCGGCCCGTCATTCGTTGAGAGGCCCCCTGTGATGTAATAGCTGGAGAATGTGGAGTTTAGCTGTGTTACTGAGGGAGGTTGGGAACATGCTGGGTTTCAGTTTTAAACCAGAGAGCGAGTGAATGAGCGAAGTGAGGGCAGGAAATGGAAGGGAAGGGGTGGGTAAGTGGATTTAGGAATGGAGAAAGTGAGGCGAAAGGCTGCAGTCCATTTTGTTGTTCTGCTGCACTGAAGCGGTGATTCCCGCAAATCTGCTTGTGTGTGTGTATACACGCGCTTGTGCCCATTGTTTAACAGCATCTAATTACTGTAGGTGACGTTCTCTGTAGATTCACATGACAAGTGTAATTAAGCTGTATTATCGAGACTTAAATACAGCTTTTAGTGTTTTGGGTATAAATGGACGAGATGTTAAATATATTCTTGATATTGAACACGTTGTCTTGCAGATTTAGGATTGGCATAATGTTTGTGCCTAAATGCGTATGTTTTGCAGATCTTCAGTGTCTATGAAAGGGTCCATAGATGCTTTGAGATGCGTCCATAATCAATTTCAAAGCATCACCAAATAATTTGATTATGTATGCGCTAGGCTAGACCATAGGCTACATTCATAAGTAATAGATAGCCTACTTAAAAAACAATTATCTGGTAACACTTTATAATAAGGTCTCATTTGTTATCATTAGTTAATGCATTAGCTAACATGAACTAACAACAAGCAATATATTTTCACAACATTTATTCATCTTTGTTCAATTATCCAACTATCAATTCCCAATGGACATATTCAAGCCCCACCCATTTGTGTTTCTCGTCTGAGAAGCTGTCTCATCCATGCCACCTTTAATTTTAATGTTAACAGATAAAATTGTTTATTTTTTTTTGCATTTAAAGAACGCATTATTAAATGTTGATATTAATAATAATAAAAGCTGTTGTTCATTGTTAGTTCATGTTACCGAATGAAACATTATTGTGTCCTACCAATTATCTCTTAAACATTTCTGTTAAAAGTTTTCTGGTCTGATCACATATTCCAGAGATGGTTTTTGCCTTTGGCTCAAGTTTATGACTTGATGTAAGTTTGTTTTGAGAAATATATTTGCATCTTTCACCTAGATGACCGTCTGAATTGTAAAATAAAAATAGTGCCTCTTTCAGATACAAATTGTTAACTGATGTCTCTTATGATTTATGTTATTGTATGTTTATTGTATGTCTGTTAAATGGCTGCATTTCAGTTCACCTGACCTTGATCAGATGCATTTATTTATTAGGGGCCGTTCAATTGATGCTTGTTGGCTGTTGGCTCTGAAGACTGCAGAGATTATGTTGTGTGTGTTCTAATCCTTTGACTTTGACTTCAATATGTTTTTACTTGCCGGCTTAATTCTCAAAAGTGTTGCGACACTTATGTGGTGTGCTGTTATTGCAGAAGTGGCTCTGTGGGTAGTAGCTCTAAGCCATGAGGAGGAATGCTGTAGGATTGACTACCAGTTCCAGTTCCTCTGGGCATGACCCTGCCTCTGTCCTTCATAGTTTTTCTTGGTGCTATGGTCATGACACTGAAGTAAAAGCGATTGTATTTGTTGATTACTTCACTTAGCATGCATACATTTGTGGAAAATACTGGAGCATAATGCTCTAGTCCAGTGGTTCCCAACCTTTTTTTGTCTGAGACCCCCTTTTTCCCAAGAAAATATTTTAGGGCCCCCCTTCACAAGTTCACATTTAATGATATTATCGCTCTTGTAAACTTGCAGCAAGGATGACAGAATATGTTGTTTTCAAGCAAACGGTATGTTTACTACAACCAGATATGTTTATGAACAAATAATAGCCTATAATATTGAAAATACAATAACAAAAACATCAGTAGGCCCTTTGTAATTTAAAAACGTAAGCCTAGGAGTAGCCTATAAAGTGGCCCTATTTGAAATGCAATAACAAAAATATTCAGGTAGGTGTAGGTAAAAATAAAAATAAAAAATAAAATATATATATATATATATATATAGGCTATTACTAAATGACTGCTGTCTGGGACCTCAATACTTGCATGTTATTTGTGAGGCTTTATTTTTGACGCTTTTGGCGCTATAACGAGTGATAATAAACATGCGTTTATTAACAGAATAATGCGTCTTTCGGAAGAACATTGTAGCCGGAACTACTTCTCTCTGTGTACGTCTATGACGGGTCACGCAGGTACTAGGCTACTCCGCAGCTGCAGCGATCCGAACCAGTGTGAAATAGTCCCAATGTAAACACTTATCATAGGTGTACCATAGTGGTTTAGGATAAGACAAAAACACGGATTGGAAAATGGATTCATGATGAACTCGCTCATTATATACATTTTGTAAATTTTGAACAGAAAAAAGTTAAGGACTTTTATTTAATGCTCATTGCTCAAAACTATTCAAAATATGACGCGACCCCCCACAGAGCTCGCTGAGGCCCCCTTGTGGGCCGCGACCCCCCTGTTGGGAACCACTGCTCTAGTCTCAATTTTATTCTGCACGGTAAGTTCACGCCATTTTTTCCCCCTTTATTTTCTACAAATGACTTTCACTGATGTCATAAAAGCGTCCTTCCGCTAGTTGGGTGGCTTCTGGTTTATTTTGTGAAATTACTTTTGTGGTAGCACTCCAAGAATGAATGCTTTAAGTTTTCACACTTTCAGCTTTCAGAAAAGAGCCCATGATGCTTTGAAACATGTAATAATAGCACACAGAACATTCATAAGTAATATTTAAGACAATTATCTGGTAACACTTTACAATAAGGTCTCATTAGTTAACATTAGTTCATGCATTAACTAACGTGAAGTACAGCATTTATTCATCTTTGTTAATGTTAGTTAAAAAATACAGTTGTTCTTTGTTTTTAATTAGTTGCAGTGCATTAACTTTTTTAACCTTTTACATTTTCAAAATGTATTAGTAAATGTTGACAGTCAGTAACATAAACTAAGATTAATTAATAGTGTAGAAATATAGCCTAGTTCGTTGTTAATTCATGTTAACTGATGTTGGTAACAAATGAAACCTTATTGTGACTTTAGGTGATGTCAGTCATCTCAGTTATACTGTGCTTTCAGTAATATAACCACAGTTAGTTCTTCTGCTTATTAGATGATTATATTAATTTTTTTATATTAAGTTTGAGGGTAAGAGTTTCCTGTAGCTGTGACCATTAAACGCGTCACTCCGGTCTGGTGTAAAGGCTTTTCTCTCTATGGCTGTTTGCTTTAGCAGGCTGACTCACTCATTCAGAGCCATAGCTGTAATAAATCGCTATTCATTGCAAATAGCACCTCTTCATTCTTGTTCAAATTACGAATAATAATTACTATATTGACTGTTTGTCCACTTGAGCTTGAGTTCAGTAAATGCAGTCTGTTTGTGCATGTCGAATTTCCTGTGATGAGAATCAAATATGTTTCTGTTTTTCTTTGTGCATAGATAACAATTGTATGTTAGATTTTAGCTGAGACGGGTCAAGAGTTTTTTATGACTTTAAAATAACAATTTCTGGAGCACCTGTTTCTTGGTCTGCGAACATATATTATATTATATCATATCAAATCATGTCATATATCATATCATTAACCTTAGGGCTGCACGATTAATTTGTGACCACCATTTCTGCTTCTCTCGATTTTTCAAGCATAAAAGTCTTTGATATCTGCAAAACGTGAATCTCGACAATGTTTGCTATTGTAGTAAAATGCGCCTTAAGTTCTTTGCAGAATTAATACCTGTTGCGCCATAGCGCTTGTCTGAGACTAAATCTCACAGTTAAGATGGGTGTGTCTACTGCACTCTGCCGACATGGATAACTGACCTAACACAACATTTCTCTATGTAATTAGGAAATATAAAATATATGAACATATCTGGGATTATTATTATGAGATTATTAACCGACTCGTTAGGTAGCGTTTACTCATTGAAATCAGATGGTGCAGTGGCTTCATTTGTTATGATGTCATGAGCAAATTCAGTTCTTTATTATTAGGAAATTTAAGTTTGTAAGTATCGTGAATGGCAACTATTACTGTGCTAGAATGTGTCAGCGTGGAAGCACATCGTCTACACTGGGTGTAGTTGCACCTTGTTGTTGTTTTAGTTGGTGCAACAGCTGTAAATATTTATCGGAAGGCTGGACATAGCTAAGCCCAGTGTAGAGCTCAGCTTACCACCAACTTTTTTACGTCCAGCTGGTGCGACCGGCCCCTGATCCTCAACTGATGCCATAAGTCATTTAGACTATTGTTTGCCAATTGGTAGGGTAGTCAATGAGTAATTTTGGACAGAAAAACACACTTGACACATGAACAACTGATTACAAGTTTAATTTTTTAATGCATTTTGGGAAATATTAAAACCTAGCATAATTTGCACCAGGTTTGGATAGTCATATAGAGTGAGTCAGAGCCTGCACCCTTTTTCATCAGCGCTGGTTCCGGAGCTATAAGAGTTATAAGCCATGGATCAAGCCAATCAGCTACAAGGTGAATCACAACACTACAAACTTTGATTCGACTGTGTACTTAACGGCTTTAGTGAGGGAAAGGAGAACTACAATCCCATGAAGCATTGCCATAATCGAATTAAAAATGGAGAAATATAAAACTACTCATTTACAAATATTGATTGTGTATAAAAAAAATAATAGACTATATTTTAAGTTTATTGCATACATATATTTATATACACACACACACACTAGGGGTGTAACAATACATCGATCTAATGCCACTCGTAAAATATCGATATAAGGTACCTTTATTTTGACACTCCACATCCTCACAAAGTTTGTCAGGCGTTTATGTCAGCTGAGGACATTAACGTGACAGATTAACTGAGTGTTTTATTATATATCGTAGCAATTACTTGGTTTTGTTTAACTCTGAAACATGAAATGTGGAGTTATCTGCTTTTGCCAAAAAACAAACTTTTAATATATAAAAAACATACTTTAACTTTAATTTAGTAAGTAACCTGTATTTTTTTGAGTTATTATTACTTAATCAAAACAACTCAGCTGCAGTTTGATTGATAGTTATCTGTTTTTGCAAATTAAGAGGGTGTGCAATTTTCAAAGAGTTAATTAAACATATTTTTAATTAGCCTACTTAGTAGTTTGTATATTTAGTAGTTAGTAGTAGTTAGTAGTTACTATATTTTGGTTGCATTTGTGAGGTAATAAAAATGTAACTGGTTGTGTAAACTAATATCTAAATATCGATCAATCAATCGATATAGCCCTGAATCGAATCGTAATCGTATCGCTGAATTTTTTGAGGCATCGCTGGCTGAGAGAAGCGATATCATATCGTATCGTTATGAACTGTCTGATTTACACCCCTAATATATAAATATAATATAAATAAATAATAATAAAAATTTATATAATAATAATAATATATATATATATATATATATATATATATATATATATATATATATATATATATTCATACACAAACATTTCAGTATTTAGAGGGCGTAGGGAGATCGATTCGATACGCCATTTGCAGTGCTTCATGGGAATGGGCAAAACATAAGAGCTATTTTGGAGTGTGATGCTTTTTCGTCTCTGATTGGTGTAATTTTCTGTACAGCGTCATGGGTAATGTAGTTTTTAACCAGGAATTCCAGTGTTAAACAATTATTTTAAAAATAAGCTGCAATAATGCAAGCCGATTGCTTTAGCAGAAGCAAATACCATTAACAACCTTGTATCTCACAGAAAATCTGTCTTTAAAGGTTTATAAGTTATCATTTAAAATCAATGTCCTATGAATGTTTTTACTTACTGAACCCAACTGTTGCACTCTGTTGTATGTCCAATAATTACACTTTCTTTAATGCACCCTTGTGTGTGCACAAATGCACAGACAAATATATTAGTCAATGCATGCACAAGCTCACACATGCCTGCATTTGCACACATACACACACACACGCTGTTTGAGTGCAGGCTGTGTGGCTACTGCCTGGGCCGTGCCTCCATGCCAAACTCTGCCACGGTGCCAGTCTCCATGGCAACCCTTCTGCCAAGGACGTCAATCCGCCGTCACATGAACCAGTCTGACTGGGAGGAGTGTCAGAAGGAGCAGGCAAATGAGAGAGCAAAAGAAAGCAGAGAGGGAGACAGAGCACTTAATGTTGTTCTTATTTGCATTGTTGGTTATTTTTGCAGACTTTGACAAGGCATGTCAAGAACATGCCCATATCAGGGTGGAAAATAACTTGTTTCACGTTAGTAAAAAGTTGTTGAAAATCAATATGGTTAATTTATTATTAGTCGTGTTTGCCAAATTTCAAAGGCAATCTTCTCTATTGGTATAACCATTAATAAACTTCTAGTAATGCCTTATAGTTTAAACACTTAGGGCCAGATTTACTAACAGCTTGACACAGCACAAACCCTCTTTTGTCATTAAAAACTACTGTCAGGATTTACTAAAGACACACATTTGAAAAATGCGGACAGGTTTATTTTTGCAGCTGATGTTATTGTATATGCATTTGTTGGAGTTTCCCTTTCCGACGCAAAATGTATGGGAGGAAAGTATTTAAATGAATCATGCAAGGTGATTTATTAAGGTCTGCGGTTGTCAATTTCACTGGTATTTGCACCATTATTTACAGCCCCCCAAAAAAGCATGTCTTAAACCAGATGCTAATTTGCGCTGCCCTTGGTGGATAGTCATTATGGAAATGATCGGTGTTCTTTATTTTGCACGTCGTCAGTGGATCACGCTCAGAACTTTCCACTCCCGTCTGTGTTTTTATGGTTTTGCGCTCTCACTGTAATTTGCCCTGAGTGTTTAGTAAATCTGGCCCTTAATATAGAACCTTAAGTGTTCTGTCTGGCGCTTCATACCTTTTCCCATGTGGAATTATTTTATTGATTTAGTTTTAATTAATTAAATTTCTTAATTTTTAATTCATTTATTTTGTTTTCATTTTATGAATTGAAAATTCAAAAAATGAAATAGCACGTTAAACATGAAAGTATTATGCAATCGCTAAAGGCATGTCTCCTTATATAAAAACTTTTTGGAACTTCTTTGAAATTGAATCAAGAACCCTAGGATTCTATTTAGAACCCCAGTGAACCTGTAGCATCGTGGTGATGACTTTTGCCCTGGCAAATTCCCCTCATATTTCCTTCTTCAAATGTAAAAAGCTAGTTTTTTGGCTAGTAAGGCCTGTTTGATGCTTGTTCAGTCTCCAAAGAATGGTGAAACCGTTCAACCTAGTTAATGTCTTTAAGATTTTTTGGTTTATAGAATGTGAAAAGCTTCTTATTGGCACAGCTGTAAATGTGCAGGCGTTCTGGGTTAGGAACAGAAAAGAAAGGATTATCCAGCCTTGTGGTGTCCCGGCCCCATTTCGACGAGCTTTAGAAGCGCCTTCACCCTCAGAAGGTTTATTGAAATAGAAGCATCTCTGTTTTCAAGTATTTGAAGAAGCATACTAAAAGGATCTTATGAATCCACAAATAGACATGTAAAACACATAGATAATGCCATATTGCATAACACATCTAAATGGGTGAATCTTATGAAACAGAGCAACTGTCAACTACATTAAAATAACTTTGGCATGTTATGGTAATTAAATTTTGGGGCAAAAAGTGTGATTTAATTATTTATGTTGTTTTTATGATTATTGTTATTTATTAATTTATCCATTGATATTTTAATTTTATTACCGTAATGCAACTTATCTCATTCTCATTACTCTAATGTGAAAAAAAACACATTCAATTATGAAGTATTTATGCATTGTTATATTTGTTGTACTGCTTTTAACGTCTGCTGATTTTATTAGAATAAAATATGGTTTTAAAAAACAACTTCTGAACCCGTTGTGGTAATGAGAATTTGGGGTGAAAAAATGTGCAATGCAAAACATTTAAATGGCCTATATATTTATTTAATTATTATTTATTTAATTGCCTAAAGTAGTAGCAACTTAACTTTCCCGTTCACTCTAATGTTAACCTAGATAAATGTGTGCTATTATTAAGCGCATATCCAAGTGTTTGTGCAGAGTGTTGAAACTAAAGTATTAGCCGGCGCGATCACTTGCATTTTTTCCTGAAAATAGCGGAACAACTTAAAATAGTCCATCATTTTTGGTCATACAGATGAGAGTAATAAATCATTCAAAACTGTAGAGGGTCTTTTATTTGTGTAAACCCGCAATAACAGCAAAATGTTGTGCTTTTGTAAAGTGAATAGGAAAAGAATATGCTCTTTCTGCCGTCTCGAATCTCCGTGAACTGGAGCGTGTCACAAAAATGAACGGAAACTAGGCTACTTGCGTCACAAACATGAGAAATATAGGCCTATCTGAAGAAAACTTGAAATGTCTACTTTTGAACGAACCAATTCAAATGGAAAACAAATACTCTCTGATTATGTAATGTATAATGTAATCCGTGAAAGGTGCATTTCTCTCTAAAGGCTCTCCACTATACTGCGGAGATGGCGAGTCAGCATTGTCAACTTCATCTTTGCAGCCGACACTGACTCAGAAAACACTAGTTTATTAAATAATTGAAATATTTCCTTGCTATTTTTTTCCGACACATTTATAATCATCCGCTACTTTTGCCAGTGCTTTGTGACAAGCTATGCATTCGCTTGAGCGCAGCATAGGCATATTACGCCTATATTAAAGGTTTAATATTCCTCCCTAGTATATATTTAAGTAATTAAATTAATATAAACGTGCGATGAGTCGACTAATAGCTTGAATGAATTATTACTAGTCGACTAGAAAAATCTTTAATCGAGGGTAGCCCTGGTATTTATGCAGTGTAATGTTTGTTGTACTGCCTTTAACGTCATCTGATTTCTGATTTAATTTTTAAAAAATATGATAAAAAAAACTTTTGGGCCCATTATGTTAATGAGAATTTTGTGCTTGTTTAACAATCACAATGAAGTCACAATGTAAATAATTTTAATGGTCAAATAATTTAATTAATTAAATTTAATTATCATTGTTGTTATGATTTTTTAAAAATCTGAACTTGAAATGAGCTTTACCCAAATCACACAGTTCATAAGTTAAAACAGTTATACTAAAGCTTTTTTGAGTGGCTTTGCTTTGCCTTCTTGTCCAGTTGTTTCAAACAGACCTTCAGCTGCACCTCAACCGAGGGTTTGTGCTGATTTTCAGTCTTCAAGATGTTCACATGCAGCAGTCATTCCCCTCCACAGTTTCCACGCAGACCCTGCTTTATTTATAGACATCTTTATTATTTGGTGGCATGACAGCACGCCATTGGAGCGTCTTTTCCCCCCTCCTCTTTCGCACCAAGGGTATCTGGCATTGTCAGAGCATTGTGTAAATTCACTACGAACGTTCAGCCTGTCTCCGCCCCCCTCCTTCACATTACCATGGCAACAGCCTGTTGCATAACTCCTAACCACAAAGTCTCGCCTGTCCGTCTCCGTGGAAACCATGCCTCTCTCCCTTTTTCTTGCTGTCTTGCTATGTCTCTCCATCTCTGCTTCTCTCTCTCTCTTTGATGGTCTTTCTTAACCTCTGTGTAATTTCTCCACTTTCTGCCCTTTAGAGTGTGGTGTGTACAGTGCCAGCCAGATGCTCGATCCGTGAACTTTACACTTGTCAAGATCGAAATCTGCGTCAACAACAAAAAAAAACTCCAGACATATTGAGCCATTGTGTGAAAAATGCAAGTTTAAATGCAGCCGTTCCGTCATAAATTTTGACCTGCTTGACCATGTTTCTGCTGTGCAAGAGAAAATGGTGCAGATGTTGCAGTATCGCTGCACCTGACACAGATTTAGCATTAACAATGTGTCAGCAGTACGGAGAGTTCAGAGAAATAATCTGATCAGGTCATGGTTACGATGAAGTAGAGATTACATCTTCAATTCCTTTGCATTCATGAAGCCTATGTGAGAAGAAGAGTGACGCACCGTCACGCACGCAAAGCCATGTTATCTAAAGGTTAGGGGTGATTTACTGGAAAATGAATTATTTATTTATTTGAACTATTAGTAACTTTAAATAACTGTAATAAATGGTTTTTATATGGTCTAATTAAAAATGTTTTAATTTTAAAAAGTTTTTTTTTATATTTATTAAAATCCATCATTAATATTATCATCATTATTCTTTTTGAAAACTTTAGTAAGGTAACTAAAGTCACATTAAAACTGTCTTTGGAAATGTTTTTTAAACCTTTTTTTTTGTGTGTGCAACTTCTCAAATGCTTAAAATATTAATATCCATCATTAAAAATATTATTGTTCCTTTTGAAAAGTTAGTTAGTTAGTTTGTTAGTTAGTTGATATTTAACTTAAAGGTCACATTTAAACTGTCTTGGAAATGTTTTTAAACATTTGTTTTTTGCAACTTCTCAAATGCTAAAAATATTAATATCCATTAAAAAATATTATTATTATTATTCCTTTTGAAAACTTTTGAAAAAGTTACGTTTTTCTTTTATGTGAAGGTCACATTATGTTTTTGCAACTTCTTAAATGCTCAAAATATGAAAATGCGTCATTACCATTATTTCTTTTTTTTATATATACTTATATGAAGGTCATAACTGTCTTGTAATGTTTTTGTTTTTGCTACTTCTAAAATGTTTAAAATATGAATCATCATAAAAAAAAATGTACTTTAAAAAAAAATCTATGATAAATCTAAACAAAGAGTGGAAAAAATCCTAAGCCATTTTTTAAATATGTATTGTGTGAAAATTATATATATATATATATATATATATATATATATATATATATATATATATATATATATATATATATATATATATATATATATATATTAATGATATTATTATTATTATTATTATTATTATTATTATTTATTTTATTTTTTTAATTTTTACGCATTTTGATCATTCTTCAGTCCTTCAAACATAATTTCCACTACAACCCTTTGTCCACATTTACATTGTGTAACTGTTTTAAAGAAACTTTTCTAAAGTCCGCAGAAGTGCCCAAAATTGAAAAGTCCATCTACGTTCACATTGTCTTTTCCACTGTATTACACCTCTTATATTGTGTACTTGACACTTGGTGTCACTTGGTAAAAATGTCATATTTTTTGTGCAGTAGTCTTTGATGAATGAGCTATTATGTTTTGTAACTAAAGCCGGATTCACACTGTACTATTTGGGCCACGATTCGGCTGTCTGAGACAAATGTCGAGAGTCCTAAAATATTCCCCGGATCCTAGGCCAAAATCTGCTGAAATTCTGGCAGCATCAGAAGTTTTGAGCCACAGTCCTGCAAAACCGTCAAATCATAAACCAGAACCTGATGATGCAATTAACGAGACAACAACAAACTTGCTCCACTTTGCTTTCTTTCTTCTTCCATTTTTCTTTTCAAGACAAGCCATGATCAAAATTAGTGATAGAGATTGCTTTTGTTTGCCATGTTCACCATTTCTATGCCGAATGTAAATGCAGCTCACATCATGATGATGTAAAACTCAGTTTTTAACGCATACAGTCTGACATTAATGACATCTGTGATCCTACAGTGTGACATGGCTTACAGCGGGGATCATGTTCGTACAGTCTGACGAGCAACAGTCGTTAAGGACTGTTATAAATCGTACAGTGTGAACCCAGTTTGAGAGAAAAGATGCTTGATCTGAAGATGTCTCCTCTTTTGCTTCTTTTCAGCTCAGCGTATGATCGTGATAATAAAGTGCGTGTGGCGATAAAGAAGATCAGTCCGTTCGAGCACCAGACGTACTGTCAGCGCACACTCCGTGAGATTAAAATCCTGCTCCGCTTCAAGCACGAGAACATCATCAGCATCAATGACATCATCCGCACACCCACCATCGACCAGATGAAAGACGTGTATCCTTTTTATTTTAACCTGGAAATAAACAACGCTTTAGGATTTTGAAACAACTTTGCAATGCAGCATGAGCAAAAAAAGAGCAGCTGACTGTACAAAGGAGCATTGTCACTAATTTACTTACTTGATTATTTACTTAGAAATAGTGCTAACGCTTTACAGTAAGGTTACATTAGTGAACTGCATTAGTAAAAATGAAATAATAATGACCTGCACTTCTACAGCATTTATTAATCTTTGTTAATGTTACTTTCAAAATGTAATACATTATTAAAATCAAATGTTGTATTTGTTAACAGTAGTTAATGTAGTTACATGAACAAACAATGAACAGCTATATTTTTATTAGCAAAGATTAACCAACAGTAACTAATGTATTGCTCATTGTTTGTTCATGTAAGTTAATACATTAACTAATGATAAAGGGATACTTCACCGATTAGCATTAAGCTTCGTATAAGTAGAAACCCGCTAGTATTTTCGATTGACCGTGCTTCCCTCCCTCATGTCCCCCTGAGACGAGAGATTTCTGTATTGTGTGTCTGGAAAAACACCTCAGATGACGCAAAAATCATCATTTTTTTGTCCAGAGGCGAGAGACTACAGCCAGTAGGAGGAGCTCGTTCCGCATGTTTTCAACCCACCCATAGGGGGATCTCACGATAAAACGCCGTCTTTTCAGTTTCGAGTCAACTAGTAGCCTAGTTGTTTAATTTCTTCCGATACTGCCCGCTGTAACCGGTAGGCGTGGTGTGGGAGTGGCCTCAGTGGAGCAAGTGCATTCTGGGAGTTGTTGTCTTTCATCCACATGAGCCAAAAATACATTTTCTGGCTTTTCTCAGTCTAGAAGGCACCAACTTCTAAAATAATTTCACATTTCTACTACATAAATGACCCAATTTAAATACACATTCATCTTTCCAGCAGTGAAATATCCCTAAAACAAATGAGACCGTATTGTAAAGTGTTACCAATATTTCTAAGTAAATAATCAAATAAGTAAATGTGACAGTGATCATGTACAGTCAGCTGCTCTTTTTTTTGTTCATGATCATTAGGTTTTATGTTTATCAGTTCAAATGTTGCCATCATTAAAGCAAAAAGAGACATATTAAGTTGCATTTAAATTCAAATTCATTCAATTTTTCAGTTCAGCTTTTTAAATATACATGTTCAGGCTGAAAATACGGCCTCTGCCACAAACAACGATCTTTTCCAACTGTGTAGGCTGAGACAATGCAAAAATCTCTAGTAAAGAGTTAATTTTAGGACCGAAATCAATATTCGGTAGGCGTGTGGATAGTGAGAGTAGTTTTGTATGATCTTAATCGCTGTGTTGTTCTTGTGTGATTCGCATCATGCCAGAGCTGCTGCTGAAGGGAGTAGAAACAAGATTTACAATTTTCTCTCTTGTGCTTCTGTGTTTCCTGTTGAAATGAATACAGAACATATCAAAAGGCTTGTGCTTTTTTGTTGTTGTGGTGGTTGTTGTTTTAAATATCCAGGAGCTTTTAGTTTGTCAAAGCCTGAAATAAACAAAGATTTACTACTTATCATTGTTAGTAGGCATGGGAACTGAGAGCTGTTTAACTAAATCTGATTCTGCTCTATAAGACTGTTCCAGTTCTGTAGTGATTCCATTTACATGTTTGCACTTTTGAGGAATAAATCGCATATAAAAAAAAGGTCAAATTTTAGGATTAACTGGCATAAACACTAGCGTTCAAAAGATTTATATTAAAAAAAGTCTCTTATGCATGCCAAGGATACATTTATTTGATCGAAAATAATATAGTAAAATATTATTACAATTTTTATATTTTAACGTATGGATAATATATTTTATGAATATTAATATACTGTATTTGTAAATAAAATGTTTTCATGTGATCAAAGCTGAATATTCAGCATCATTACTCCAGTCTTCAGTGTCACATGATCCTTCAGAAATCATTCTAATGTTGATTTGATGCTCAAGAAACATTTCTTTTTATTATCAATGTTGAAATCAGTTGTGCTGCTTAATTTTTTTTTAAATTTTTTTTATTTTTTTTTTTACTTTTTTTCAGGATTCTTTGATGAAGAACAAAATAACAGCATTTATTTGAAATAGAAATCTTTTGTAACATTAAATGCCTTTACTGTCACTTTTGATCAATTTAATGCATCCTTAAATCTATTCATTTATTTTAAAAAAAAAATGACTGACTCCAAACTTTTGAACAGTAGTGTAGATATCTGAAAGCTTATAGACATTGAATAAAACCCCAAAAACCCTTTTAGATAGATGGGTCATTTCAGACTTAATCTGTAGAATTTGCATATGGTGAAAGTAAGAACATGAATTATTTTGAAATCTGATTTAAAGTACAAAGGTTGAGAAGATTCTCACATTAAATGTAATGTGTTTCTTCAACTGGCTGCACATACTGAGATCTCCAGTCTAAGTGTGTGAATGTACCATAAGCTTTTATCAGCTCTTATATGCAACCTTTTCTGAACCCCAAGCTTTGTGTTGGACCTTGACATTGACAAACCATAGCTACATTGTACAGGATCTGATGGAGACAGACTTATACAAGCTGTTGAAGACGCAGCACTTGAGCAATGACCACATCTGTTACTTCCTGTACCAGATCTTGCGTGGCCTGAAGTACATCCACTCGGCAAACGTTCTCCACCGAGACCTGAAGCCATCTAACCTTTTGCTCAACACTACTTGTGACCTCAAGGTGAAGCACACTGCGTTTTTAAGCCATCATGCCATTTTAAACACATTTAAAGGTTGTGTGCCATTTCTGCATCACCAAATGGAATTGAACAAATGTTTTCAGAACGCTACACCTGTCATTTATACAAAAAAGCACATAATTTCCATTTTACTAATAATATTTTCTATAAATATTAAATATGAAGCTATTCCATTTCACAAAACAGCTTGTCCATACAACATTTATGTAAATGTAAATGGAATTAAATAAAATGATCAAATATTTGTATAATAAATGTAAATGAAATTAAATAAAATTTGGATCATTTAATTGTATAATAAATTTTATACGTTTATATGTTAAGGGTTTTTTTTTTTTTTTTTTTTTACATTATTTATAAGTTAGTCATTTTAGACTTTTCTGCAGTTCCAGACATAGCCGTATAGTATGAGAAAGTAATTTAACAAATAAAAAATAACTCCCTTAAACAGGGTTTGACATTAACCTGTTTGCTCACCAGCCACTGTGGCTAGTGGATTACAAAGTTACTAGGCACTCAGCATTTTCACTGGCCACAATTTTGACATTATACCATGGGAAAAAATTGCTACATAGATATTTTTAAAGGGATACTCCACTTTTTTTGGAAATAGGCTCATTTTACAACTCCCCCAGATTTAAACAGGTGAGTTTTACCGTTTTTGAATCCATTCAGCCGATCTCCGCGTCTGGCGGTACCACTTTTAGCATAGCTTAGCATAGATCATTGAATCGGACAGGACCATTAGCATCTCTCTAAAAAAAATGACCAAAGAGTTTCGATATTTTTCCTATTTAAAACTTGATTCTTCTGTAGTTACATCGTGTACTAAGACCGACGGAAAATGAAAAGTTGCGATTTTCTAGGCTGATATGTCTAGGACTTTGCTGCCGTATCATGAGTGCAGCAGGCGTAATGATATGACGCAGCGCCTGAAAATAGTCCCCAGCTCAGTAACTTCCAACGTGACCGGGACTAAGTTTGTCTAACCTATTAGACCTATTTTCAGGCGCTGCGTCATATCATTACGCCTGCTGCACTTATGGTACGGCAGCAAAATTTCTTGATTATGTTTGCCATTTTTTTTAGAGAGATGTTAATGGTCCTGTCCGATTCAATGATCTATGCTAAGCTATGCTAAAAGTGGTACCGCCAGACGCGGAGATCGGCTGAATGGATTCGAAAACGGTAAAACTCAACTGTTTAACTCTGGGGGAGTTGTAAAATGAGCCCATTTCCAAAAAAGTGGAGTATCCCTTTAACATTATCTCATAATTTGGCAGCAGGTATTTTAGGCGGCTGTCACTTTAAGACCCCGTTATCTTGTTACACATGCGTTTTCTTTCTCAACTTTCATTCGCTTCAACATAACTGACTGTTTACGTGAATACTCGCCAAGGCCAGCTTTTTGACATTGTTTTGTGTGTATTTGACAGTTTAATCGCAATAAGCAGTGAAAACGAACTTAATTTAGTACTGCCTTTATGTGCCGCATTTTGAGTGAGCACAAAATCTGCAGGAATGAGTGAAAATATGCACAATTTCACGCCGAAATTCAAGCCCTTTAACACCAACAATATTCATCCAGAGCACATTAAATGAGTGAGTGAAGGGAGGCGGGTTTATGTGTCAACTTGCTGTCAGAGAGAATCATGAGAGAGCAAGAAAGCACAGCTAGTATTGTGCATCAATTCTGCGGAAAATGAGTATTAAGCGTTTCAGATATTTCAGTATCGAAAAATCTATATTTTTAAAACACTACATTGATTGCACTTACTTTATTTCAGATGCCTTTTAAAAGACGACAATTGAAAAATTTATATATTCTATATATAAAATTCAACCAGCTAAAGTGGCTAGTAGGAGTGACTGAGTTACACGCCACTGCTGAAATCCACCCGCATTTGGCGGGTGTTAATGTCAAGCCCTGCCTTTAAACCTTTAACTCCATTGTCACCACGTCATACCATTATTGAATTAAATTCACAGCAGGCTCAGCTAGGATATCGATGGATATTCACATATGTCTGTAACCTCTTTGTTATTGCTTATTTGATCTTAGATCTGTGATTTTGGGCTCGCCCGGGTGGCCGATCCAGACCATGACCACACCGGCTTCCTGACGGAGTACGTAGCTACACGTTGGTACCGCGCACCAGAGATTATGCTCAATTCTAAGGTGAGGTGTTGTCTCAAGCGTTTGTTTGGTTGCTCTGTGCGACCGTCAGTCAGCAGTTTGGTGTTCGGCCATTACATTCGTAAGAAATGAATTCTGGCAATGTCTGTGTATTAATGACATGTTTGTATTCTCTCTCCTGAAGTATTACTCAATGTTCAAATCCTTAGTTAGAAGACATATATACCATTATAAATTTTAAGTTGGCGTTTATCTTTATATTTTTAGTTTTCATTTTTTGTAATTTATGTTATGTGCTTTTTTTGTAATTTTAATTAGTTTTATATTACTATTTAGGTTTAACTTAATTGTAAGTTTTAATTGTTTTAATGTTTTCCGGTTTTAGTGTTTGAACTTAAACTTATTAGTTACTTGCCAAAACAACATTTCTGACAAGTTTTGTTGCCATTTAATATTTATATTTTGTTTTATTTCATCTTTATTTTAATGGTAACACTTTACAATAAGGTTTCATTTGTTAACATTAGTTAACTACATTAGTTAACATGAACTAACAATGAACACTAATACTTCTACAGCATATCTTGGCACAATCTTAGCATTGCTGATACACTTTAAAGATAAAAAGTTGCATCTGTTAATATTAGTTAATGCACTAAGAACTGACATGAACATTTTTATTAACTAACATAAACAAAGGTTAATAGATGCTGTGAAAATAGTTTGTTCATTGTTAGTTCATGTTAGTTAATGCATTAACTGATGTTAACATATGAGACCGTATTGTAAAATGTTACCATTTTATTTAACATGTTTTACATGTTAGTTAATGATTAAAACCCTGAATTTAAACAGATGTGTTTAATTTCTTATAAGAATAGTTCACGCAAAAATGAAATTAATGATTTTAAATATGATACAATATTCATGTACCATGATAATTCCTAGATCACCTTATCATATTACTATGATATGTACCCCCACAAAATGCATTATAAAAACACTTTTGTCTCTCTCTCTCTCTCTCTCTCTCAGGGTTACACTAAGTCCATTGATATATGGTCGGTTGGTTGTATTCTGGCTGAAATGCTTTCGAATAGACCCATCTTTCCTGGGAAACACTATCTGGACCAGCTTAACCACATCTTAGGTAAACATCCCGGTGGACTTTATATATTTCCCTGCATGCAGCCTTTGACGTCACAGCTCAGAATAGCCACTAGTAAAGGGTTTGGGTGTATGATGTCATTTTCCTGTAAGTATAGTGTCTTTAGTCACATGACATTTATAGCTGACTGGAACTCAAAAAGCAGATAGGTTTCCTGGGTATTATAGCATTTATAAACCTGTTGCCAACAAAGGAGATGCAGTCATATAGTCAAGCACAGCAAACCTGGAGCTAATTAAAAAATATTGCATTTTAAACCATAATCGCAATTTTTATTTAAAAAATTGCAATTCGATTTTTCCCCAAATCATGGAGATCTAATTACAAACTTTTCATGTGGAGTGTTGATGTTTAGGTGAGTGCTTATATCACATGGGACATATTCAGTACTAAACTCTACATTGTGTAAATTGAAATCAAACTCTTCTTCTAAATATACTGTTATATTTTTTAAATATATATATATTTTCCCACAGTTTTCATAAAGCTGTCCATCTGTAATGGAAAACATGCTCAACTCACTCTGAATAATTGATACACATTGAGCGCTCTTCAAAAGCTCAGCATAGGCCATTCATCTCTGGGTTGAAACATGATGCATTGTGGTCAGTTTTGCATCGTAAGACTGAGATAAGCATTTGATGGTTATCGCCAAGAAGGCTTAATCATCATTTCCCTTGCAAGTTGAAGCACCTCAGATGTCAGTCGCTTCCCTTCTCTTTATTTTTCCTTTCTCTGTCCGTTGCATGAGTTAAAAACTCAGTGTTTCCTGTCAGAGATGCTGTTGATTTTGACCCTGCAACGAGCTGATAACGTTGTCTATGCTGCTACGTGTGTTTGAGGGTGTGTGTTTTCCCATAGTGATGGCTCCTGAAGAGACAATCTGTGTAGTAACACTTTCTTCCATTAACATGTGTGTCTTTGAACCCGTCTGGCCTGTGTGAGCAGATGTTTCCCTGTTGATAACGCTACTTATTTCCTCATTTAGATTGCGTGTGCACATTAGCTTGGCGCGCTGGGTTATTGTTGTACCGTCTTTCATTCTCTTAACACTTCTCTTGCATATATTCAAATTGGAGTCCACAGCAACCAAAAATAAGTGTCATCTTGTTTTTGGGTTAGTAAATGTGCCATATTCTACAATTGTAGCATTTGTTGTTTAGTAATTTCAAATTAAATACTATAGGCTGTTTTTCTTACTGTACATCAAAGATTTCCACATGCAAATTATCTCCTTTATGATTGGCTAACCTCCATGTTGTATAGTGACATTGTCATCAATCACTGCTACTGAATAGTTATGTAAACATGAGCAGTTATATGTTAATGAGCTCATGGTTCTGATGTCAATACCATTTCAGAATGAACCATTTTTGCAGCTTAGTTTTCAGAAATGGTCTGAGTGACTGGACTCGGGAAGCGGTTTTGTGAATGTTAGGTTGTTTAAATAGTACACTAAAAAAAAGTTTTTTAAAGGTAATAATATTTCACAATATTACTATTTTTACTGTGTTTTAGATCAAATAAATGCAGCCTTGGTGAGCAAAAGACACTTCTTTCAAAAACACACATTCTTACCAACGTTAGAGAATATCAAATTCATATTTCAAAAGACTAAGGATAATCTTTTAGTGATGAGTGATGTTGTAAAGTATAAAACTTGTGAAAGTTGCAGTTGTTTTAGCTGGCCAGGATGGCAAGGAATGATGCAACAAAACTAAGCACATCTGAAAGAAAGGAGTGCTTCCCCTTTTCTCTTTTGCTTTTAGTCCCTTGAGCTCCTTGTTTATATTTTCATAAATTCTATACTCACTTTTGCTTTATCCTCTTGATTGCTTATCGTTTTTTTTTCTTATGCCCTTTCCTCCCTCTTTAGTCTAATGGGCTTTATTTGTCTTTTCTTTGTCCTGTAGGTATTTTGGGCTCCCCGACTCAGGAGGACCTGAACTGCATCATCAACATTAAGGCGAGGAATTACCTGCTGTCACTTCCTCTCCGCTGCAAAGTGCCCTGGAACCGCCTGTTTCCTAACGCAGATCCTAAAGGTCAGAGGTCACATCGACACACCTTGATTAAAGGAAACTAGTCCTCATATTTTTGGAGGCAACGCCACCTTAAATGCCAGTATGCATACTCACAATTGACTTGCAAGCAATTTTACAACTGGTATTTGAATTTCTGGTTATAACAATTAAAGGGGTCATATAATGCCATTTTTGTACAAGCTAATATGATTCTTTAGGGTCTAAATTTAAAGTTTGTAATATACTTTAATTAAAAATTCTCATTAGTATTGTAAGAAAACACTAATTTTCCCTGGTCAAAAACAGCTCTGTTTTCAGCACGCCGTTTCAGTGCATGTGTCTTTAAATGATAATGAGCTTTGCTCACCCCGCCTCTCTGTTCTGTGCGGACACCGTTTGAAATAACCATAACGCGTTGTTCATTATAAACGTGGGATTATGAATTATATTGAGAACGTCGTACATAGAAAACATGCTGTAATGTACCCTGAGTGTAAACCTTAGACACATTCATCTGAAGTGTGCAGCAAGGTTAGCAAATTTGCAAAGATTAATATAAATATTAATATAAAGGTTAATAAAACATTACACTCACTTCATCTGGAGGTTCAGCAGGAACTCGTTGGTACCGATCCGTTTTTTCTCCTGAAAGCATGGACGATCGTGGGGAATCCCCGTGAGGGAATCCCCGTGAGGTCAATCCTTTGGGCATATCCCTTCAAAAACAAAACTCAGCCACTGCATCTTCAACGGTTCGGATTTAGGAACATCAAAATGACTGCTGTGTTCCTTATTACACCGAAGAACACAATCGCAGACGCCATTCTGCTCATAGACAGCTCTCCAGTGAGGGTATCAACAATGACTCGCGGACCGCGGACTATGATGATTGACAGCTCATGGCGGGTCTGTGTTGAAACAATGATGTCAATCACCAATCGTGGGAGGAGCGTCGATTTTGTGACGTCACAAAATCGAACGGCTTGATTTCAGAGAGGGTCAAACATATAAGGAGATTTTAAAAAAAACACTGGATGGATTTTTATCATGTTATGATGGTTGTGTACAGGCACTGCCAACACACATTTCAGTGCAATCAACTTGTAAAAGTGCATGTACCATTATATGACCCCTTTAAAAGTTTTGCAGACGTGTGCTTATTAACATCTTTTAAAAATAAGTAGCATCCACTAAGTTTGTTTTTAATGAACTGGTGTGATATTTGGGTTTGATTACTGTCTAAATATTTGGCTCTGTTTTCTTGTAGCGTTGGACCTGTTGGATAAGATGTTGACCTTTAACCCTCATAAGAGGATTGAGGTAGAGGAGGCACTTGCTCACCCGTACCTGGAACAGTACTATGACCCCTCAGATGAGGTCAGTTCACTACTACTTTTTCTTAATTCCAGCAGGATAACTCTTGATAATAGCAATTTTTGTAAAACGTATGTAGGAAAAAATATACGCGCAAGCTTGTCGAGTGTATCACTTTTTCACAGACATCAGTGGAAAGTTTGTAGTTCAGTCGGATGTCAATGGCAAAGAAAGTAAAACGAGGAGGCATGTATTATTAACTTTAACTGACGGTAGAGAGAGAGCACTTCTGTTGCATGCTCTTTATTCCTGATCGTTCACTCAAGCACACGTGTCATTTGGATTAAAACTAAATTGTATGTGTAAGTAAAACATAAACCGTTGAGTTATTAATGTATAACCAGTGGTTCCCTACATTATTACAGGACATTTGCAGGTCAAAAACAGCTATTTATTTTATTTCTATCATTTCCTTGTTCTATTGTATTTATTTGTGCTATTTGTAATTTGATTATTTGTTCTTATTTTATTACTAAACATTTGAACTGCTGACCCAATCCTCATCAATGAGTCCTGCTGGAGAGGCTCTGTGCAATTAAATCAAAGATAAAATATGATTGAGCAATAGAAGGAACAGTGACAGTAACAAGCTCATACCATGCATTTTACCAGGCTTCATTATGCATGAAAATAACTAAAGGAAATATGTATTTGCTAAACAAACTAATATGATTGCAAAATCAATTAATATGATTCATATTCTTTTGGTTTCTCTAACCAGTATATTTAAAAATGACAAATGCAATGAAAATACAGGTATCGGCAAGTACCAAAAATGAAAGTATTAGTATCCGACTCGTTCTGGAAAAAGTGGTATCGGTGCATCCGTAGCAAGTACATAACAATATTAGTAAATTGTAATAGTAAAAATATAAATGTACAAATATTAAAAATGAAACGATCTGTTAATGGATTTAAAAGACTTTGGGATGGAATGGATATTTTTTTCTTGTAGGCCTATATTATTTTACGTTCTTATGTCTTTTAACATTTATTGATAATAACTAACCTTATTCGAATATAGGCAAAATCGTGCAATATAATATAATAGTAGGCCTATAATATAGGTTAATAATAATTTCTTAAATCCGCAATTTTTTTGTAATTCTTAATTCAAAATTAAATATAAATTTAGGTTACACTGTATATTAAAGTGATGTAGTTACATTGTATTTACTCGAATAAGTACTGGGTAATATTAATTAACTACTTGTACTTACTATAGAGTTACGGTTAGTTGTTGTAATCATGCATAATTTACTGTTATTACTATAGAAAGTGCATGTAGTAACGTGTAACTGCGTCACCTTAAAATAAAGTGTTACATTAATTTATTATTAATATCAGATTCTGATAATCCCAGGTTGTCATGGTCACACAGGTTTGTTTATGCATTAAACTCGTCAAGGATCTTGAGGCTATGACTTGTCACGTGGCCACATCATAAGGATATCGTTACCTCGACAAAATGACCTCGTGGCTACGAGTTAATATGACCTTCCCACCAATTAATGAATCATGGCCTCGGCATATTATGTTCCCATAGGTTAATATGAGCCAAAACTTAAGTGAACCGAACATGTCCCCTACCGGTCACAGTCATTTTGGGATTCTGGGTGACTGACTTTAATAAAGTAAAGGATAAATGTAAAAACTTATATTCTGCTGTCCTCTGCTTTCAAGAACACTAGTTTCATCATGGTCTCCGCTTTTTCATATCTTAGAGTTTATGGTGATCAAAGGTTGAGCGTTTCTAACATAAGCACTATGAAGTGCACTTTATTAGCCACATGACCACAGTAACCTTTGACTAGCCTATCTTAGAGTGTCTGTTAAGATGCGATTGGTGGTTTTAGCATGAATGCAAGATTACTGATGCTACCTTGTCATGCGTGATCAGTACATTTTCTGTATTTTTTGTGCCTTTTTCACAACAGCAGTTTTGTTGATGCTTATTGTGTCTATAACATCAAAACATTACTGACATTGTTGCATGGAGTTAAGCACCCGCCCTATTGCACAAATAGCTACACTGAACACTGTACTTGATGAATATCATTTGCTATTTGTGTGTAGGACTTTATCTACCAACACTGAAAAACAGCTTCAGTGAATAATATTGTTGTACAGGTTTAAGCAAAAGAGTTGTGTTTGAAGCATTTTATCCCATGATCCCATGCTTTCTTTATTCCTCACAGCCTGTTGCTGAGGCTCCGTTTAAGTTTGAAATGGAGCTGGATGACTTGCCCAAAGAGACCTTGAAAGAGCTGATCTTTCAAGAAACTGCACGCTTTCAACTAGCCTTCAGACCATAGCCTATCGCTCAGGTAAACTGAATATTTGCTGAAGCCAAATGCTTGTGTTAAATGGACAAAAGAATCAATCACATAGTGAAAGAAAGAAAGAAAAAAAGAGTGTATTTTGCATACCTGGAAAATAACCATGAACAAGTGCAAAGGATCCAATAATTTTGAGCTCTTTAAAAGGAAATTTCATTCTATTTCTAAACCCTTAAATGATTCGTAGCACACATGTAAGACATTTGACATTTTTAGTTTTTGTTCAACACTTGCAAATTCATTTCAAAACTATGCATGTATCACACCAATAGGACTACATATATTTGCACTGTATTTAAGAAGTGTACACTACTGTTCAAATGTTTGGGGTCTGACTATTTTTTGTTTAATATTTTTGAAAAGTCTCTTACGCTCACTAAGGCTGCATTTATTTGATCCAAAATATGGTCAAAAGTAATATTCTAAAATATTATTACGATTTAAACCAACTGTTGAGCATCATTACTCCAGAAATCATTCTAATACGCTGATTTGATGCTCAAGAAACATTTCTTATTATTATCAATGTTGAAAACAGTTGTGCTGCTTAATATTTTTGTGGAAACCATAATACATGATTATTTCATGAGTAGAAAGTTTGTTTAAAGAATGTTTATTTGAAATAAAAATAATTCGTAACAATGTAAAATTTGTAAAAGTGGTTTATCACTTTTTGATCAATTAAATGCATCCTTGCTGAGTAAAAAAAATAATTTCTGACCCCAAACTGTTAAACACATTAATAATGTGATTAGAATAAAGAAATAAATGTGTGTGTCAGTAGGGTAAAGACGTGTAATGTTTCCGGATGACTCTCGGGAGGGAGCAGCTGTTCCGAGGTTGTTCCTTTTACACTTCCTGGATTACAAAACAGTGCCAAGAACATGAATATTATTAGTATTAGTATGATTACTTGCATACTGACCCCAAACTTTTGAATACTAGTGTACCTGCTAATGTGTTTTATTTACTCTGAAAAGCCGATTTTTCAGATGGAATTTGATTAACGCTTTATTTTACAGTTTCTTTGTTACACGTTACATGTAGAAATAACTATAAATTAGACGGAATTACATGCAACTAAACCTAAACCAAACCCTAACCCTTTAGTAAGTGCATGCTGTTAATTAATATTACTCTGTACTTAAATATGTAACTACGCCTGAACAAGGACACTTTAAAGTAAAGTGTAACCGGAACTATTTGCATTGTGTTTTGTTTCGACCATAACTAAACCTATTTTTTCTGTCTGTAGGTGTTGGTCTGGATTCGATCATGCTGATGCTTCTGTCTCCACACCACTGTGCGCTGTGGTCCTCTTTTGGTCTTCATCATCACCATCATCATCATCATCGTTATCTCCTCCTCTTTCCTAAACCCTAAAACTACAGGCAAGCCTTCAAAGTTCATCTGACCCCATTTGAAAACATGGACTCCTGCGCCCTCCTGCTTTCTTCAAATCTCATGACAATGGATGAAATGTGTAGAGCTTCTCTCACACTCTTCCTCTGCATCTCATCCTTCTCTCTTCATGCTTATCTGTGTGAAAGTGTGCCTGCGTGTGTGTTTATGGACCCATCTCGATTAACCCTTTTTCTCTCAGTCCTCTGATACATAAAAAGAAACGTCTATGATTGTGTTAGTGTCGTGCTTCTTTTTAGCCTCCTGTTAATATTTCCAACAAGCTGCTTTTCTAAGGTGTCTGTAAGCCATTCTGAAGTCCCACGGAGGTCAAACAGGGAGAGAACGAGGGCGCAGATCTCCTCTATTGTTATATATATATATATATATATATATGCAGTGGACAAGCATTTATCCACATTGTGCATCGCCAATCTCCTCAAAGTGCATAGAGCTCTAAATTTGCCACGGTGTCTTTTTAACGCTTTAATATATTTTCATAAATGCAAGTATGTATTTACTAATAACCCCTTAAAATTGCTTAAATCTTTAATTTATCAAATTATTTTTTGTACATTTTAACTCATCCAATCAGATATAGAATATAGAAATGTATAAAAATATAAATTTGTACATTGATTTTCAATCATAAACCCTTAATCACTTTTAGAAAAGACTAATCTGTTAAATTTGCTTAAGAGCCAAAGAAAAAGGCCGCTTTGAAGATGTTACGACACCACTGTCCAAAAGGTGACCACATTACCTGCAAAAAAAAAAGTGCTATGCAGGTGAATGTATTTCCCAAAATCCAGGTGTTTTTGAATCTAAAGATGCACGTAGGTCCATTTAGGAACTGGACTTTATCACTTAGCTAGGTTTAGAGGAACTTCTGCCAGGGACGAAGAACAATCTCGTGTTTTTTCAGTCATAACTGGTAAATTTCGAATCGATGTCTTTATTATAAACGTACAGTGCCTGCTCTGCTCATCTGCATTCATCCTTTCTTTTTGTATATTTCTTTGTCTTTTTGCTTTCCCTGTCCACCCCCCAGCCGCCTTGTATCAATAAGACTGTGCCCTTGCATGACTGTTAAAAAGCTTTCTATACAAAGAAAATGGAAGTGCCACACTGCTGGGGATTCCGCTATTGGACTCTCAGGTTTTTGTTATAACCTACCTTTTGTGGTCTCATATTTCCTATATAGAGTATTATGAGTTAAAAAAAAAAAACGTAAAAAAAAAAAAAACCACTCCTTTATTTTGCTTGTACATTTTGGTTGCACTTCTTTAAAAATCCATGTTCCTTTCAGTGTTAAAAAAAAAATCGAGATTAGCTTTTTAGATGACCTAAATCAGTCAGCTCAACCAGAACGTCAGGTTTAATTCCATATGGAAATTAGGGGACTCTAGCCATGGAAATGCACCTTTTATTAATCCATTTCAATCGTAAGATATTTTCTGCTCGTCTGCTAGACCCAGACGAAATGAGAGAGAATGTCTACCTGCGACTGTATGTGCTATGATGCAAACTTTTGTGCAATTAGTGAGCGAGATAGCACTTGAGCGTTTGTGAAAATGGAGCTCAGTCGATGTCTTAGATACTAAGTTATTGATACTGATGTGCGCACATGTGCATGGCTTTTGCGAAGTGTTTCTTTCCCACACTTGCTTTTTTTTTTGGTTTACTAACTCCACGTTACTTTCGCCTATAGTATCTGGCAAGGGGCCACCTAGTGATCAAGGAGAGAATGGGCTATTATCTTAAATACATACATAAAAAAATAAAATGGAAAAAAATTGCAAAACTCTGTAAGATAGCTTCTGCCGAATCAGTGTGCAGCCTGTCTGTTTCTGTGTGCCTTTATGAATCACGAAAACATTTATCGTGCAGCTTTGTTTTGTTGGGGATAAGTTGTGACTTTTTTTGCGGTATACTCTTGAACTTATATATATACATTTATATATATATATTTAAAAAACCCGTGAAAACCAAAAAAAATAAAAAAATCTCAATTCTCTATGTAATTTTAAGTCCTATTTGTCACACCTTTTGTGATTTTTGTGATTTGAGGAAGTATAAAGAAAAATAAATACACCTTTTATTTTTGCCCTACTTGGTTTGATCCGGTTGCATTTTGCCTTCAGTTCTTGAAAGTTCTGTGCAGAACTGTTTTTATTGTAAAAAATGATTGTCTAGTGATTTATTATTAATCTTGTAAAAAAAATGTCTCTGTGTATTAATCTCCTTTTTGTTAGCAATGGCCGACTCTTGTTGTGAATTTCACTTACAAGCTTCGAAACTCCCGGGATTCGGACCCTCGGATGAGTTTCAGAGGGTGTCAGTAAAGTCACTTGGGAAACTTGTGATTACAAACATTTCAAAAATATATTAAAATCTTTTCAATCTATTGAAAATGGTGACATTATGTCTCAAAGGCTTGTTTTTACTGCTCAAAAAGACAGCCAAGGTTCGTTACCGATTGTGATCTCTGCATCTGCCAAGTCATGTAACCTAGAAACAGCAGAATAAAACAAATTGTATTATATGTTTGCCTCATGTCTTCTTGATATTACTGCTAGTGTTTCATGTGTTGGACTGTGTATTGGCCAATCTTCAAGTCTACTACAAATGTGTTGAACATACCAGATACATCAGAATCATGTTGTCACAATGGGAACCTGCAATCAGCCTTGACTCGAAAGTAATCTTGTATTCTGTAGAAAACAGAAATGCTATAAATTTAAAAAAGAATTCAGATTTGTTTTGGCTTTAGTACAATGTCAAATAAAAGCAACTCATTTCGGAAACAAAGTATCTAAATAGTATTTTTCTCACACATTTTAAGCATTATATATCCATGAAAAAATATATTTTATGAAGGGGGTCCCTCACAAGGTGATCTTTTATTTTTGAGTTTTTTGTTGTTGTTGCATTAATTATTCTGAAAATGACTATTAAAAAGGTCCCTGCTTCAACAGAAATGTCTCAGTCTAGATCAATCTAAATTTACACTGCAAAAGAGGCACAGAAGCACAACTGTGCTGGCATTAAGGTGTCTTTACACAGGCTTTTTTTTGTAATGTTGCTTAGTCAGAGGTGGCATAAATGCATTTACATAGCAATTTCTTCAACTGTATACTTTGACACTAGGTGGGTCAGAGCAGGCATAATTTGCAGCCTTAAAGGGATAGTTCTCCCAAAAATCTAAAGTCTGTCATCATTTACTAACGTTCATGTTGTTCCAAACCCCTAAGACTTTCGTTTATCTTAGGAACACAAATGAAGATATTTTTAATGAAATTGGTTTTTAATGAAATGATAGCTATTTCTGTCCCTCCATTGACATCTACGCAACTACCACTTTGACGTATCAAAATGTTTACAAAGAGATCATAAAATGAATCCATATGAATTGAGCGGTTTTAATAGGCCACATTTTCTGAAGAGACACGATCGCTTTAAATGATGAACAGATTGAATTTAGGCTTTTATTCACATATTGATCCGTGAACATGAACAGAAGTGTACTTGACGTGTGAACAAACCCCATTGGTTCTTGTGGATGCTCAAACGTGCTGCGTAACACGAGAATTCATTGGTTCTCACACGTTAGGCAAACATGCTTGAGCTTCTGTTTACACAACTGATGTGTAAGATGATGAATGTTTAATGTGAATAAAAGCTTAAATTCTATGTGTTCATCATATAAAGTGATCAAGTCTCTTCAGAAAATGTGGACTAAACCGCTTAATTCATAGTTTTACGATCTCTTTATGAACTTTATGAACCTGTATTGTTCAGGTTGTCTGTAGGGCAGCGACGTAATACTCTGATTCCATTGTGTTGTCTTGGTTGTCACGGCAACAGAAGTGCTTCTTTGCACCCTTGATTGAGTGAATAAGACAAGATAAAGTGCAGTGATGTAATAAAACAAGGATGAGCGGCTGATTTGGTTCCTGTGAGAGCCTGCCATCCATGACAACCAGTGGCAGTTTGATGAAAACTATTTAGCCATTCGATCAAAATAAACGAGTCTCTGCGTTAACCCTCAGCTAACAGCGCTGCTGATGTTCTTGAGGACAAGCACACAGCAGGATAAATGCTTTCCTGTGAGAATGTGACATGCATTATAACATAACAATTCATCATACATGCTTAGATCCTTATCCAACACTAATGCATGATGACTAATGCTTTATTTGAACCGTCGACTGTCAATAGGCAATTACAAATATGGGAGACTGGGGCAAGTTGTCACATTTCTTTTTTCTTTTTCTTTTTTTTTTAGGGTTAATTTCTGTTTAGACACATCTGTCTTGACTACAAAAAAAGGATGCCTTTCATTGAAAATGCCTCCTGTAAAACAGCAGTGCATGCTGTTGTCACAATTCATAAAAAAAAGTATTTTGTAGAACAGCGGGGCATGTTGTCACAGTATGGGGTAAGTTCTCACAATGCAAATAATTATATATAATATCTTTATATTATTTTTCCTCACACATTATAAGAAGGAGGTACTGTATATGAACATACTATAGCTTCCTGTATATTTTCTGAAGGATGTCCCTTACAAGGGGATCTTTATTTTTGAGCATAATAGTCTAAAATAGTCTAAAAGTTACTATTAAAAAAGGTCCCTGCTTGAACAGAAACGTCTGTCTAGTTGTCCTTATCCAGTTCTTCAAGTAATGCTGTAAGCTAAAACAGTACTATATAATAATTATTATCATCATAATTATTATATTATTATTAATATAACTGTAATAGGTTGCAGTTTAGCACAGTATTTTTGTGATCATAATGAAAATGTCTGTTGCGTTTGGAGCAATTGCAGTGTTGGTACATTAGATGGCGACAGAGTTTAACTATATTAATAATAAAGAATTGTTTTCATTCTACGTAGTTATGCGTATTATTGACCGTAGTTTCTAAACTACAACTGCTGATGGAAAATGTAAGTTAGATTGGGTGAGAGGATCGTTTGATTATTTTACGTATCGTTTATCATATATAGAGTATTTTGCTATGTGTACTCAAGGACTCTGCTTCCATTTCGCCAAACAGTTTTATTTATAATTAATAATAATCACTAGGGCTACATCATTACTATCGTTACAAAATATTTCCATTATAACTTATGACCTTGCTGTTTACTTTAAAGATAAATATAGCACCAACATCCGGGCCTTTGCACTGTTTACCTGAACCACGTGTTATGGCTTTAAGGACTGGAGCGCGCTGCCGTGCACGTGTCTCTGCAGTGAACGCGCATTATCGAAAACAAGCGAGATGCTGTGAGCGCGGGCTCTGTGTTTGTCTGGAGCGCGGAGCCTGCGGCGATTGGCTCTGTGAGCGATCTGTCTCGGCAGCTGATTGGTTGACACAAATAATTCTCAACCTGATTAGTTGTCATATTTGCGGAAGAGAATGCCGTCATGATTATCCTATGTATTCTCAAATATTTTCGAGGGAAACGTTCAAATTAAGCAAACGCAAATTAATCAAATCAACCAAGATGACGAGGTGTATTTTGCGAGTCAGTAAGTGTACAAATACAGAAATTATTAAAGAAAGAAATACGGAAATTTAATGAGAACATTCAGTGGTGACTTCACAAATTATCTTAAATAAATTACGCTTATTATAAATTTGTCTTATTATTTCCGACACACTGTGCTGTTACCTCAAATTCTCCCTAGCAGTAACAGTATAACTCTTTAAGTTTATTCAGAAATAAATCAGAAACTATCAAGATGCGAAATAAATATTAGTGAGCTTAACAAAGTAATTATTTTTATTAGGCCTATATGTACTTTCTTTTATATTTTCTTTTCTCTTTTTTTTGCAGTATAGCTGATATTTAAATTTAAGTGAACCACAACATGCTTAAACTGATTCTTTTTGAATTTGTGTGATCATTTTCAATTAGGCTAATCATAATTGGATACTTAGCCTACACACAGCAGTGAAAAAAACTATAGGCAACATTTTTTGCATTCTTTAAAATTGCAACTGCAACTGTATTTTTACATTCTTTAAAATTCAAATGGAGCTTTCCCAAATTATGATTTTTTATTTTTATTTTATTTTTATGCATTTTGAAAAAGGTCGCGTGCTTGTTTAGCTTGCAAAATATTTGTGAATGAAGACGGGACAGATGTAAATGTAAGTGAGCGTGGAGCGCACACTAATAGCGACCTCCGCCTCGTAGCCTACGTGATCGCATCACAGTCTCATTCAAAAAAAAAAAAAAAAATCCGCAGAGAAGAGTGTCGGAGCGAAAGAAATATGAACACAAGACTCTAAACAACAACAACAACAACAACAACAACAACAACAGCATCTTGCACCGTCGTGACACATGCGGACACCACAGCAGTGCTCCTGAATGAGAAACCCTGCAGTGGGGAGAACAACTGATCCACGGCCACCTAAAAGGTATCGCATTCTGCGTCGTGCAACATTTGGCATGTTTTGTTTTTAAATTCGATGATATTTTCCTGTGTAAACACCCGAATGTGTGAGTTGCTTTAAGAGGACTCCATAAGTGCCTCAGCGAAGGTCACATTGGAGTGCTGTGTTTTTATATCCCTACAGCAGGCAGCAAGTTAAAACACGACGCTGTCAAGCGTAACACTCTGTATTTTGTATTTTATATGGTGAGCTGGGTAATAATTGCCTTGAGTCAGTGTGAAAAGCTTTACTGTGGGTTACTATGGCGCGGAGTTATAAAATGGGACGCAGAATGAAAACATATGACATCATCAGGACAGTGGTGGCGACGCGACAGGCTTCCTTATTTACCCGAAGACTTGATCATATTCCACGAATTCATTCGCTTTTGAAACTATTGATGAGTATTGATTATCGTCGGAACGCTGCGTCTGTCTGCCTGTGTCAATAGGTAATGGGTTATTTATCTGTCAGTGAATATGATGACTATGACACGCATGTCAATATAGTAAGGATAAGTTTTACTTTATGCATTGCATCTGCCGTTATAGTTGTGCACAGTTACTAGAATACTGGGTTGTTTTTTTGTGACCATCATTTATTTTTAGGCAGTCTCTTCACTTATTTATAAGGCGTAGCAGATGCTCTCTGACGCATAAAGATGGGGCCATTTCTTTAACGCTGTCAGGCTGTGTATCCCACCCTTACACAAGTCCCAAACCATTAATTAAGCAATATTGCTCTGTGATGACTCTTGCTTGATACGTTGACATGAATTGCATGTTTCACATGTGGACTTTGTGTGGGTGTGTGTATCATAATAAAAAGGAATCGGTGACATTATAGGGCTCAAACTACAGACTATTCTAAGAAACTCAATTCAATTTGTCAAATCTAAACATTTAAATCCATTACACTTCGTTGAATTGTTCTTCATTGGGACATACAGCTCTCAATTTTGAGAGCTGCCTGGGGACATAATGCAAAACATGGATACGATGAAGTCATCATCTTAACCTATATAATCGTTGAGTTGCATTGTATTTATTTACACATCCGGGATTATTTTCGCTTCAGTGATGGCCACGCCCTCGCAGCCCTGCTATTGGCTGCTTTGCACGCCAGTAATGCGACGCCCCGCCCACTCACAAAGCAGCAAGTCTATCACACAAACACAAAGAGTGCAACAAAGACTAGAGAAATGTACAGCCTAACCGACACACAAAACTGTCAGATAGTCTCAGTTTGAGATCTCAGACGGAACCTGCACCGAGACAAGACAACCAGAACCAAAAATAAATAAAAAATATCACAAATCATACGTTGAGGGGAAAAAAATATCAGCTTCCCTATAGAAAATCTATGCCAAACTTCGCATTGAGATCCAGTTCAAGTGGTAAGTTGATGAGTTTCTGCTCATGTCAAACTAATATGCTTTTATATTTGATATGTGAAAACAAGATTATTGTTTTAGAACGATTATTTGTACATGTACACAAGCTCAAAACATTTCCTTGTCTAAATCTCTCGTCTGCCTTTGAAAAAAATGTGGAGTTGGATGCATGCACGCGATTTGTAAATGAATTGCACGGTACAAAAACACAAATATCGTATTTGGTTTGCATAAAGAATGACAATTTATCGTTGGCATTAGTGTTTGCAGATATCGAGACTCAAATTTGGTCTCTGTCACTGCGCTTCCTGGTTTTGTCAACGCACGAGCCTTTGTTTTGTATCCACGTTGGTCTCACGGTTTCTTTGTTGTTTGCTCTAAAGATCCCGCTGACAACAATCTATTTGCACCTTTTGTAACTGGTTGCCTATTGTTGACGCACTGAATTGCTTTTATGAACATCTTGCTTTAGTTGTTTGTCACATAGAAGCAAAACAAAAGAGACAAATAGATGCGTATGCGGAATAAGTTGCACTGAATAAGTAACTTGCTTAGAATTATAAGTGATTAGTAGCTTAACGCGACTATTCGAGCTTTTAAATAGTTAGATTTGTTATAGCTGTTATTGTTTTTCTCAAGCCATCATACTCATGATTAGCCTTATCCTGTCAGGTTAACACGCGCTCATGAGCCTCCTTTGTTTGTCTGCTGTTGATCTTCCTTCAGATCGACCGTCCTCTGGTTTTATTTCAAAACTTCAGCGCTTTTACAGGGTGAGAAGTTATAAACATATTATAACTGAACAGTTAGAATCATATTTTCATCGCTCAATTTCGAAATGTTACAGATGTGTGTGTTCTTTCTAATTAACTTGTCTTTGACGTGTAATTTGCGCGAGCACGTTAGTGCTTATTTTTGTGTTTAGGCTACATTATAATTTGTAGCCTACTAATTACATTAAATATAGGGAATAATCTCGATATTTTTTCGTGCATATTTACGTGATTAATAGATTTGTAAGATTAAAAAAATAATAATAATATAGTACAGAATATCTATCGATGTAATGTTTACTGGTAAAGTTCTCATTTCCACCGAGACGCGTGCCACATCGAGCGCTGCGCGAGGTCTTGTTGTCTTCGTGCACGCGCGACAGTGTTGCCAACTCCGCTTATTATAAGCGAATTTGTGTTTTGTTTACGTAAAGTCGCTTATAATTTTGGGCCTTTTTGAGGGCTTGTTGACATAATACAGTTGCATATTTGAGATTGATAACATCACAATGACGTATGATCGACTACTAATAGCAGCAGATGTCAAATAATCCCACTTGCTGTACAAAGAATCCCAGTGTATTGTTGAACAGTTCCTCTTTAGTCATCCGCGTCTGCTTTCCTCAGATTCTCTAGATGTGTGCGTGTGTGCACGAGTGAGATTTATTCATGGAGTCATTTGTAGAGACATTTAAATGGTTAAGGAAAAGGATATGGTTCTCGAAAAGACATTTTTAGCGTCAAAATTAATTTTGCATTGATAATGTATGTTTTATGCAAAACAAAAGCAGCATGGGGTTTCTTCTTAAGACTTATTTTGGTTAGGTAAGTCAGAGTGTGTTTTTAGCGAGATCTGGCAACCCATCGGCGCCAGAGCGCTTTGTTGGTCGGCATGGTTGGAGCTTCCTGTGCTATTGCGGAAGTGACTGTTTTCTTTAGCATACAGTGTTGTTGCCCCCTCATTAGCGCATTATACAGAGTTTCCTGTTATTTTCTGTTTGTCTGTGTGAACAGCATGGGAACTATGGAATGATGAATGTCAAAAAGAGATGGTGTTTTAGAAAAGCCACATATTAAAATCGGCCAGTGCCTTAAAGGGATAGTTCACCCAAAAATGAAAATTCTGCCATCATTTAGCCTACTCACCCTCAAATTGTTCCAAACCTGTATCCATTTCTTTCTCCCGCTGAACACAAAAGAAAATATTTTAAAGAATATGGATAACCAAACAGTTGATGAGCCTCAATGGCCTCAATAGTATTGGCGGAAAAAGTCATTGGGGTCCATCAACTGTTTGGTTACTGACATTTTTCAGAATATCTTTTGTTGTCAACAGAAGAAAGAAATTCATACAGGTTTGGAACAACTTGAGGCTGAGTAAATTATGACAGAATTTTCATTTTTGGGTGAACTATCTCTTTCAGTGTGAAATGCCTTTAATTATTATTATTGCAGAAAAGTTCCATGATACAGTGGCATCACATGGCAATATGGTACTTTGATAGCCATGTTCATGTACAAAGGTTTTGCATGATAATCAAAGGAAGTGCTGTAGCTAAAATCATTGATGTATAAATAACCATCCACAATTAGTTCACTGCTTTAGTGTTATTTTGGCTTTGTAAAAAGGGGGCAGTCTGGTCTGGTAAATCAAGATGATTTGAATGTTATTGTGTTATAGATGAAGCGTTTGCCACAGTGGCAATAGAGCTTAGCTTGGTCCTCTTGGTGCACAGGGCAACTAGCTGCCATTTTTGACATGCTTAAACAACTTGTCTAAAAGTGAATGTTAAATATGTGGTGTTCGCTGGAGGGAAAATCTTTATTATTCACACTTCATCAGTCTCACAGGTTGATCAGGCTTAAGCTGTCAAGGGTGAAGAGGAAATTGTTTTCTTTTGCTTTTATCTGATTTGAGCTGCTCATTTGCATACAAATTTTTTTTTTTTGCCATTCTAGGACAAATTGTTCATGCTTAAAAGAAATAGTTAGTTCATACAAGTTGAGCATGGCGTTAGGAACACCAAGGACATGGGATTGATTCCTAGGGAATGCATTGAATTGAAAATACATACCTTAAATGCCATGCAAGTCGCTTTGGATAAAAGTATCTGCTAAATGCCGAAATGCAAATGTAAGTTCAACCCAAAAATGGAAAACTTTGTCGTCATTTAATGGTTACTCTTTCCATGCAATTTTAAGCATCAAATAGGTTGCAAGAGTACCATAAAAGTATCATAAATGTGGGCAATATAACTCGTGAACTATATTCAAAGTCATCTGAAGTCATAACGACCATAATTTTAAGTAGTTATTCATCCACCCTTTTAGTTCAATTTTGTTTAAATGCGACGGATCATTGAGTTAGACTAAATGAAGGGAAGTCGGATCAAGAGAACCAAGTCCAGTCCAATTCTTGAAAGATTCCCTCAGACTGATTTTGTGAACTGGATCACTTGAGAGCCGACTCAAACGAATGTTTTTGTGAAGCTTACAACTACTTCTGTGGTGCTTTTGCTCTGGTTCACATTCATCGTAATTGCATGGAAAAGTAACCAGTGCAATTTCTCATTTTGTATTCCACAGCAGAAAGACAGTCATAGGGTTTTGGAAAGACATGAGTTGAGTAAATGATGAAAATCATGAGGATTTTTGGGTCCTAAAGGTCAGTTTAAGATTACCCTAACTTTTTATAGCTTGGTAGAAGCCAATTAATAATGACTTTCTCCATCCTCCTTTTCTTGCCTTCTTTTTCCAGGTCGTATTTTCTCCTGTGGTGTCTGTGTGGAGCGTGCCACACACCCACTCCACAACAACGACGGCTTTTGCTTGCATCTTCCAGTGTTTCTTCTGTCAGCAAGTTCAGCAAAGCTGCAACTCGTCTAGTGCCAGCCCAGAAGAACCCAGTGAAGAGAACCACGACTGTGAGATGGTCAAAATGACAAAGTCAAAGACTTTCCAGGCCTACCTGCCCAACTGTCACCGAACCTACAGCTGCATCCACTGCCGGGCACATCTCGCCAATCACGATGAGCTCATCTCAAAGGTCAGTGGCGACTCTAATGGACTTACAGGCAGTGTTGGGGAGTAACTGACTAAAAGTAGCGATGCTACTAAATTAACATTATTCAGCACTGTGATCATAGTCCAATTATTGTGGCTTTTGCAGTAACCACGGGATTTCAAGAAACACGAGTTGAGAAGAACAGTCCTCACATAAAAATATTGATACCAAAATGAAGAATCTGAAATTTTCTTCTAGAATGGTCATTTTTATCAAGCTCGTACATTTAAGTTCTGTAATTTCACTTAAATGACAATTAATAGGTCATTTTCATTGCCATTTAAGTGAAATTACAGAACTTAAATGTACGAGCTTGATAAAAATGATCATTCTAGAAGAAAATTTCAGATGGCACTTAGAGGCTTTTGCATCTGAACTCTTCAAATACTTAAAGGAAATGGTTAGTTCATACAAGTTGAGCATAGCGTCAGGAACACCAAAGACATGGGATTGATTCCTAGGTAACGCGTTGAATTGAAAATGCATACCTTAAATGCCATGTAAGTCGCTTTGGATAAAAGATTTAAAAAAATTATTTACCTAGTAATTTTACTTCATTTGAAAATAATAAACAGTGGGGGGAAATGACAGCTCTCATGTACATATGTATATGTGTGCGTAATACACTAGATAACATTTTTCTGTTACCTTGCAGCATGCTGTAAGTCACGTCTCTGCTGTGCTTAGACGGTTTTTGTGTCTCCTGACAGCACTCATAATAGGTTTACCAGCCTAGCTGACGTACGGTTTTGTGTATGGTATACTGCGATACCACAGCAGACACTTTGCATCTTGTTTGGTGGATTTAGCAGGATATGTTCACACACGAGGCACGTGCCACTCTCCCAGATGGCTAAGCTGTTAACGCTACTGCAAGAGATGATCCACTTCTCAGTATGCACAGCACCTGTCAGGATCAGTCGGACCCTCTTGTAGTTCTGGGAACAGGTGGTTTGGTTAACCTGTTTGATTTCTTGTTTTCCAGGCTAAAGGGATTTGAAAATTAGATTCTTAAGGCGAGACACTACAGGTGAATTGGGTAAAAATTGTAACTAGCAGATATCACCATGAAACATTCCCAGTTGATTACCTACATTAAGATGAGAAAAAAAATCTATTACAAGTTTTCTGTAATTTAATGTTTAAATATGCAAATTAGGCATTATCTAATTAAATATGCGCCAATTTGCATATATTTTAAAAAACGAAATCTGAGTATTGGTTAAAGCCAGGTTCAAAATTCTTTTTTCATTGTGTTCACATATTAGATGGGAAAAACAGAGGGATTTATAAATATCTACTTTTGTTATCCTGTAAATCAGAATATACTGTCAATAGCCTTAAAAAATGATTTTCACCATGTTTTCTGGAATCAAATGTTATATAAATCAGGCTAGGAATAATATATTTACAAATCCCTCTGTAAATGTCTTCATAATATACCTAGGTACAAGACTGGAAAGTTTGGTGTATATAGGTGCTACTGAAGTGGACTTGGAGTATGAGAGAAAAGTCATTTTGAGAAAACGGGCTTTAAAGATTTATATCAGCCAATGAGATTACGTATTTAGAGTTAAATCCTCCCTTTTTCTTTCACGATTGGTTGCTGATAAAAAGGAAATTACCATATTTGGATCCGACAGCATTGTACAGGAGAGAGAGAGAGCTTTCTAACGTTGTATGTGATGACAGGGAGCAGACAGCGATCGAGGAGCAGCGGGATGATTTACAACGCCAACTTTTGTTGAATTTAGGAGAAATCTACAGATGCAAACAGACAAAGTGTAGTAAAATAAAGACCTAAATGTGTATTTCTGACTTTTTTTCACCACAAGTCTGAAAGAAGACATGTTATTGAAGACAAATATCCCAAAATCTCAAAATTGACCAGTGAAAAAAAACTATGTTTTCGCCTGCCGTGTCTCGCCTTAAGATTACAATTATTCCTAAAGCCGGGATAGTTCAACCAAAAATGAAAATTCTGTCATCATTTACTCACCCTCAAGTTGTTCCAAACCTGTATGAATTTCTTTCTTCTGCTGAACACAAAAGATATTTTGGAGAATGTCGATAAGCAAACAGTTGATGAGACCCATTGACTTCCATAGTATTTTTTATCTTTCCATAATATTGAAGTCAATGGGGCCCATCTACTGTTTGATTACCCATATTCTTCAAAATACCTTTTGTGTTCAGCAGAAGAAAGAAATTCAAAGAGGTCTGGAACAACTTGAGGGTGAATTAGAGTTCTCAACGGGTCGGGTCGGCCCGACAAACCCGACGGGACCCGCGGGTTCGGGCCGGGTTCGGGTCGAAAATATAATCAAATGACTCGGGTCGGGTCGGACCTCGGGCTTTATCTTTTCCGTTCAGTAAAAAAAAAAAAAAAAAAAAAAAAACATTTATTATTAATCGCTGCTGGTCACTGTAAAGAAAGTCTGGCTGCTGTAACGTGCATCATGGAGAGGGGCGGGGGCAGACCTGACACGCGTGCAGTGCACGCCTTTAGCCTGGAGAAGAAGATGGAGTTGGTGAGAAGTAAACTTGCCGCAGGTGAATTCACCGTCGCTACTACAGCCTATTTATATATTTAAAGTGTATTGTTTCAGTTGTTTGTATTGTTTGTATTGTTAAAAGGCGTGAACATTAAAGGTTGATTTGAATTCCCGTCTGCTGGTCATGATAATACGTGTATGAGAGAAAAAAAAAAACCGACGCGGCGTCGGGCCGCGGGTTGGGTTCGGGCCGATAATTCATGTTTATGTGTCGGGTTACATCGGGTCCGGGCTTTAAAAGCCACGGGCCGGGTCGGGTCGGGTTGTAATTTTCAGGCCCGTTGAGAACTCTAGGGTGAATACATTTTCATTTTTGGGTGAACTATCCCTTTAAGAAAATATCTGATAAATTTAGAAGTTTTCTGGAATCCCTTTTTGGAACATTCTTATGAACATTATCTTTAAAAAATTCGTAGCTTCTTAGGAAGAATTTCATGAATCCATCCACAGTTCGATTTGCTTTCTCATTTTTATAAGAAAAGAAAAGGTCTAATTAAAATTTTTACAAACAAAAAGAAGCCACGTCACATACAGTAGCTGCTTTATGGGTCGGAAATCTGAAGCTGTTTGACGTGTCCTCCAAGTTTTCATGAGTTGCCAAGTGATCCAGCAACGTTTTATTGATCATTTTGACCTGAGGAATGGAATGTTGGTTAACTTGTATTTCCATTACATATTTAGAGACTGTTATTGTTGTTGTTTTAAGGTCATAGATTATGTGGATATGCAGTCATGCAATCCTGTATTGTATTAAGATTACAAAGAGGTCAAGGCTAAATGTACATACAGTGTTTCCCAGAGGATTTTGTGAGAGTATGGGGACTGGACCTCTGTCCTTCTTGGGGGTCCGGGGGCATGGCCCCTCGTAAGAAAAAGTTTCTGGTGCACTTTGAGAGTTCAAAATTAAGAGCTCCAGCCCATGTTAAGTCTGCAAATTGAACAAAGAGAAAAGTCTGTGCATTGACTTTGACTGAACTTTAAAGGGGAATCAACCCTCTCTTTAGTCATGGTATAGTGTGTCGGTCTACATTACATTCACACTGGTGTTATAGCAAGCCAAACAATTAGAATATAATAATAATAATGGTATATTATTATTATTATTATTCCTATGAGAGAAATAGCCTAAATTAAACAAATGCAAATGAATATTTAATAAGTATATAATTTTACATTATGCTGCAGTAGGGAAATTATAATACTATTGTTAATTAGAATACTTCTTCACTTGCAAGAGATAAACCCTTGAGCTTTTATTTTGACGGGAACTGCAATTCTACCAAACTACCATTTCTGTGAAAATGGGTTTACAAATGTGTGTCTCATTACAAATCTAGTGAAATGCTGTAATCATCTGCCCATAAACATTTTGGAAATTATGCAGATGTGAAAATAACCGTTGCCCGCTACGTTCCCAAATGCATGCTAAACTCACATGTGGAGATGGAGTATTTTACTGTGAACTGAGCCATTCAGAGACACGGAAAACATTGGTTTCACTTTGAAACAGTCAGTGCAGACAGACTATATACTTATTAAATCAGTCTTTTTTGATATTAAGAAACACATTTCCATACAGTATATCTAAAATGTACTGTAGAAATGTATGAATCATATGACCACCAAGTTGGTGATGCATTGCAATCTGTATATAAATACACACAAAATCTAAAATAAGATCTGTGGAGAGCAGCAGTCCCTAATACCATGCCCTCTTTACACGCAGATTAATTGACTGACTGTATGCGCCCATGCCAGTTAGACAGATCTTTTTTTGGACATGAAGGTAGACCAGGGGCAAACTTCAGGACAAATAATGGAATTTCACAGTAAGCAAAACAAAATTCAGCACAAGCTCCAGTGCGTTCATCCTCCAGAATCTGTCAGATAGTCTCTTTTCCTTCATCCAGCAGGCAAGGGTTGTTTGTGTGTCCAAATAAAAGCATTAATGCTCTTAGCACTTGGAAAACACCACATGCTCTGGGGAGGTGTGTCGCTCTGGTGAGGAGAGGTTCTGCTATACTGTATGACTGCACTGGATTCGCCTGCGACTTCCTTTCTCTATCTCATCTCCTCCATGCCAAGAATTACCTCTAAGCTGATTATGTCATTTCGTTGAGGGTGATAGTCTGGGTCCAGCACCTTTCTCCTGTAGCTACTCCAAACCTAAGGGCTCATTTCATGGCACGCATCTTTATTTCATTAACAAATGGACGTGCTCAATGGCAGGTCGTATATTATGAAAGGTACATTGTTTCTGCGCTGACATCTGTGAGGAGATTTTAAGGGCAAGAATTGACATTACACAATGAAAAGCTCAACAGATGTCCCTTACATATCCTGACATTTAGACGAAGCCTAAAGATGGCTTTGTTAAAGATGACCCACTAGTGCTGGGCGGTTTGACCAAAAATCAACATCACGGTTTTTTTCTAAATTATACCGGTTTCACGGTTTTTACCGGTTTTTTTTTGTGTGGTTTTTTTTTCTCAAGCATGATGGGTGTTTACCACATTTTCTACTGAGTGAGAGAGGAAATAGTGCAGTAGATTTACTTATAATGCCCTATTTTATTGTCATGAGTGAATATTATAGAAAAAATCCACACTAATATTAATAATACAGGTTTGCAAGGCTGTTTACAAAGAGGTGCCAGCAGGACGCGCTTTAGGAGCGGCAGAAACAGTGGTTTCCCCGGTAACGGCTGTACACAAAGCAGCAACGCTCATAAACACTGCTTTATCAGGAAAGATAAAGAAAGATTCAATCGTAATAACAAAGAAACTTTTCTAAAGACCGTCAGTTCACTTCATATACGTTAATACAGTATAAAAACACGCGCGCCGCAAGAAAAAAAGACTCGCACCCCCACACGTGTCGTGCCCATTCTAGCCAATGCTTGTGTTTCAGATCGAAGCTTCCCAGAAGCGGCTCTCCGCGCCGCTTCGCTAAATATAGGCGCCTGGTCTATTTTGACGCACCACGTGGAGGACGGAATAAAACCTTGTCGCAGCTGTAATGCGCCGCAGACGTGTGTTGTAAATGAGGGGTGAGACTGTGTCGCGCAGCGCCGCGTTCCGATTAAAGCGACATACACCGGTTTTGCGGTATATTAAAAATTCATATCGTAACAAAAATAAACACCGGTATTCGGTATGAACCGGTAAACCGCCCAGCACTATGACCCACTTTGTTTCAGAATGGAGGCCTTTGTTAGCGCTTAAAAGTGGAAAATGTTGTGTTTTTTTGTTTTAACTTTTAAAGCAGGCCAATTTGTTTATGACGTACTTTCACTCTTCCAGCATTGCTGAGACTTGCCATGTCAGATATCTTTCTCAGTCTTCTCGTTGTTATCTTTCATTTAATGCAATCATTCTTGACATTTAATTGTGGTGAATTCGCCACTGAAAGGATGCATAGCGTCCTACTAATGCATTCTTTCATAAACTAGGAGGTGAGGTATGATATCTTGCCAAAAATTGGATCAACATTAGAAAGGATTAGCAGGCATGATGCTAGCCAATAAAAAGCAGGACTTGCATGCTGAACTATTGGATTGGCATCAAACGTCACTGACGGAATGCGGACAGTATTGTGGAAAGGCTAAGCTAAAGCTTTATCAGTAAGTCATCGTCAAGCACCCTTCTGACTCACAGATAGACACCCCATCTGCTCCGGAGATGGGACATTGGGTCGTATAGCACTACATCAAGATCTTTATACTTTAAGCAATCTAGTGTAAGTCTAAGTGTCTAAGTCCTTATACTGGGTGCCTCCAAAAAAATTGCAGCATTATTATTTTACCTTCTAAGATATGTTATTTTGGTACATTTTTCAAACTGCAGTGATTCAGCAAAGCAGATATTAATAGCTAATATCCAGGGGTTTAACAATGTATCGTGTCACAATATATCGCAATACAAAAATGCAACAATATGTATTGTGTATAGTTCACCCAAAATGAAAATTAGTGTGCGTGAAAAAAGTTTTTTAGTGTCAGTACTTCATTAAACTGCTATATATAATGCAATGGGGGAATATTTGTGGGTCCTGCTAATGTCTTATGTTACCAGTGGCCTACATTATTTCAAATATATCTAGTCCGTGAAAGAGTGTAAGCATATTTTGTCTAAAATAATTCTGTTTTCAGATTCAGAATCATGAATCTTTTTATTCTGGTGTCTCTATAGTCCTGTGCATTGGGTTTCCAGCACCAAGTCCAAGCCTATTCATTTCCACACCCAATGTAATACCAAATTTAGCATTTTAATCAAGAGTTCATTTTTGTTAACCTTTATGATATCTTTTGAGTATCGCAATAATATCGTATCATGAGTTCAGTATCGTGATATGTATCGAATTGTGACATGAGGGTATCGTTACACTCCTAAAATATATATATATATATATAAATTACACAAACGTATGTGTATGTGTACACATGTATATAAATATTTATTTACACTTATTTGCATTTATATTATATATTTATTTGCCCAAAATCCACTAATAATATTTGAAAATAGAAAATGTATACCATATATTTACATGGCTATTGATTGATTTTGTAAGTAATACCAGGCAGAAAGATTTTTCGAAAACCGGTCAAAAATCGTCAGATTAATTGACCTAAACAATGCATTGCTCTATTATTTGTATGAAGTTCCAAATGTACAGTAGGTTCGGGAGAAGCCTAAACATTCAGTCCTGTCAATCATCATTACGAGCGTACTATATATGCACGTCATCCCATTGACAAATTCTTCCAGCAGCCCTCCTCCTCCCCTTCTCCTCCAGTAAATGATCTCTATCCTCTTATGCACAATTCCATCATAGGGGGGTTTTAACTCAAGCCGAGCCTCAGGTTCGAGCTTCCTCCAAGGACAGCAAGCCAAGTTAGTTTACTATTAACCTTTGCGACTAAATGGGCATGCGAACTAGTGAATTAAGTGATATACGATGTAGAAAGTGGGGTAGAAATGAACAAATCTCATTACTGCCAAATTATAATCCCAGAATGCATTATGTCAAATTTAGTGAATAAGTAAAACCGAGATGATGGAAGGAGCAAGAAAAAAGTTGATTATAAATATTTTTCTTTTAATACTGAAAATTATTTAAGCGTGCTATGTATTTTTATGCTTATCAGAGTATTGTCCGATTAGAGAGATGCTGCTTGTGTAGGTTTATGAAGTTAGGATGCTGCCCATGTTGGCGCCTTTATCTGGAAGTGTTATTTGATGGGTTGCAGGTTCTGATCCCTTTTCTGTAAATCTCCCCATTTCTCCTCCTCTGTATTTAAAGTGAATTACCAAACCCCTAATATCAGATGTGCCTCATAACTGCTCCCACAATCACGTAGTGATTGAAAAGAATTAGAACAAACCCAGCATTGACTGCAGTTTGTCTCTGAGCCAGGTGCCTTTGATGAGAACAGTAAATGACCCACTTGTTCTGTTTTAACAACAGTAATCTCAGGTTACGTTAGCCGAAGAGTTTAAGGCCAGTGAGAGAGGGAGGAAAGTCAGCCAGTCAGTGCTGAGCAGATCTTCAGCCAATAGATAAATGAAGGCAGTAAAAGAATGGGTGGTTTTGTTTTCAAGCCAGGTGGAAAGTTTTAGCCTCACAATAAAATAAGCCTGCGTTGGAGGAACATTTTGCATAAAGACCTGAGAGATGTCTGTTTTTTGATGTTCTACGGTTGTGGACCAAATATTCTGACTTTAAAGTGTGTGGATGATGCTGGTCAAAGTTTATGATGCGAGCATGAATCAATAAATTGATGCCATAAATCTACTAATTGGTATTTAAAGTGATAATACACATGCTCCAAATCTCCATTGGTTCAGAGATTTTTCAAGTATGTGTGTCGTTTCAGTGCAAACTGAAGTATATCATTTAACTATGCACAGCTGGCTTTATCTGTATATATGTCAGAATGCATTTAATTTTTCGTTCACATACACTACCATTCAAAAGTTTGGTACGGCATGATTTTTGTAATGTTTTAGAGAGAAGTGCCTCTTATGCTCACCAAGGCTGCTTTCTTTTTAGTAAAAAAAAAAAAAAAAAGTAATATTGTGAAGTATTATTAGTTTAATATAACCCTTTTCTATGTGAATATGTTTTAAAATGTAATTTAATCAAAGCTGAATTTTCAGCATCAGTCTTCAGTGTCACGTGATCCTTCAGAAATCATTATAATGCTGATTTAGGGCTCAAGAAACATTTCTTAATATTATCAAGTTTGACAACATTTATTTGAAGTTAAAGAAATTTACAATAATGTTACAAAAGATCTTTTCTGTCACCTTTGATCATTTTAATGCGTCTTTGCAGAATAAAATAAAATCCTGTAAAAAACTAACTTTTGAATGGTAGTGTATGTTTTATGCATTATTCCCTGTCTATATTCTAAACTGGCACACAGCTTATGTTACCATTTGATGTCTTAATAATATAGCTAGTTGCCACAGTTCAGATACTTGCCAAGAGATTGTTTTAGATTGATGTGAATTGTCAATGTGACTACTAGTTAAAATGTAGGTATCACCTACTTTGGTCCGAGGCAATCACAGTTTGACATCTGAAAGTCAATTATGCCAAAGATATTTGTAAAATGAACAATGGCTTCAAAATGAATGTTGAATTCAGCTAAAGTTAATTCTTGTATCTGTTTGAGCAGTTTGCCAACTGACCACTGGAGTCACTAAAATGAAACCACCAGCACAAGTATGCATAGCTTTGGTAGAAAGTTTTGAAAGTTTTTTTGTAAATCCTGATGAAGGAAATTGTATTACCTGTGGCAAAAGCCCCTTTTTTGTATATGCAGCTTTTATGCATTAGGCCCCACGGACCAAACCACCGTTTTAAAATAATTGATCTACACTTCATTGCATCTGCAGATTAACCCAAATAGCCTTGGCCCTTGTCACGGGGAAAAAACATTAAAGTGTTCATTAATCGCTTTAAAAGAGAAATTTGTGTCGAATCCCAGGGATCCCTTATGTGTGGCCTGCTGTTATGGTTACAGTAGTTCAAAACCAAGCAACACTTACCAAGATATCCTCAAGGCATGTCAAAAACCTTAAAGAAACGAGTCACGTGGAACACTAGTCATTTCTCCTGCAAAAAAGTAACTGTAATGAATGAATTATTAAGAGAAGCTCTGAAACATTTCAGTCTTAAACATTTCATACTCTGAATCGGAAGCTTGTATAATACACTTTCTGTTAGCAGTTGCTAATGTATCTCTTTGCGTATTTGCACTGAATGTTTCCCAGGACTGTAGCGTGCTGCTTTTGTAATTATGACATAATAATAGAGGCAGATCTGTAATTAAATCTCAACGATCTGGCTTGAATGCATTCTCTTCCTCCTAAATGCACAGCTTTTGCCCCTCCTCTCATTCCCATGTGCATTATGCACACACTGCCATTGTAACAACAGCCAGATTTACTTGTCCCACAATGTTAAACGACACAGTTGGGGGCCTTTCATTGTGTCAATGTCCCTATAAAATTACCCGTTTGCCTTCAGCGTGAGCTGGTTAGACACTCCTCTTAGAAGAGCACAGACAGCCGCTGTGGGCTTTAACGGTCTTTATTAGGCTTGTAGCTAAACTCAGGTCACCGGCAGTGGAAAAGTAAAGCCGATTCGCCCATGCCCCAGCTCCTGCGACCGAGGATGACAGCTGGTTACCAGGAGCACACTGGCCTAAATCCAACCACCCACACCAACAAGCATGCGCTGCTTTCGGAGAAAACTCATGGATGTACATATGTGGATAGTTTGAAAATTCATGGGTGTATGCATTGGTGGTGCATTATTTTAACCGTTTTCCAAAAAAGCTTTCCTAATCTGCAAAGCATCGCACTTGTTGTTGGTAATCCATATTTTTAGCTGCTTTGTCAGAGCACTCAGTGCTCCATCCATGAATACGTCTGCTTAACCTTTGCACACGACTTACTGCTAGAACATACAGACCGACTTTTTATGACTAAGTTCCCTTGTGTGTTTTTTCACAGTCTCCTCTCAATATTCTCACCATCACTGAGTGCCGTTATTAGTGGTGTTTGCTAAGGAAAGTGTCACTTTAATTGTTGCATATTCTGAATGTGAACATGTTAAAAAGAAGTGTCTTGTAAAATCCTTTCCAAACTTAGCAGTTTCAAATTAAAATCAATTAGTGTGATAATGGCTTATATCAGCCAGCGAAAAATCTATGTCGGACGGTCGACCACTAATAATAATTAACCAAATAATATTTAAAGTAAGTTGTGTTGTTCCAAACTTTATAGTATATGAACAGTATTTACATTTTATTTGTATGCTGTTCATTGCTGCTTTTGCAGTGCTGTTTGTGTACGTGCATGGCTGAAGTATTCTTGCCCTCATTAGACTAAACTCTATTATCGGTGTTATTAGGGTGTGGTAGATGCTAAACAGGTTAATGCTTTCAAAACCATCAGCAAAGAGAAGAAAGTGGCCAGAGAAGAGATTAAGGAGCTAGAGATACTGACAGAGAAGAAAGAAGGACGCAGACAGCTTTAAAAACACCTGACACTTAGGGGATTAGTTCAACCAAAAATGAAAGTTCTGACATCATTTACTTACAATCATGTTGCTCCAAACTTTCTAGACTTTCCTTTTTTTTTCTGTGGAAGACAAAAGAAGCTCTTTTTAGGGGTATGCTGATCATTCCTCATAGTTATATGAGATATTCCTCATAGAGATATCAAGCTTATAGTGACTTGTGCACTATTTCATTTTTTTAAATCATATCTTTATGTGAGTTCAGATGCCCATTCAAACGGAGGCACGTGTCCCCTTAGATTTTTGAGCCCAAATTGATTTTAATGCAGCTTCCAAAAGACAAAAAACCTAATATTTTTTTTAATTTGATAATTAACCCTTTGAAGTAACCGGGGTGATTAGAACGCTCAGTGCGTCACATGATCAACTGCTAAATTAAAATCTGCATTCACACATTGGCTGCTGAACCAGAGACAGACATACTCGTGCTTGTCATATAATACAATTGTTCAGTGTTTTCAACCACATAATGTTTATTTTTATGTTTCTGACATTTAAATACAGATATGTACTAGCAAACATTTATAGTTTGTAAAATATTAATTATGTCTAGGAAAGTGGCAATAATCAATAATCACCCCTGAACTAAATGACTAAAAGAGATTTGTTCATAAATTATATTGAACATGCCAAGGAAGTACAGCAGGTTTCAAGGTTTTTGTTCTGAAATTTAGGAATCTGAGTCTTATGGATCACTTATGATGTGTTTTAATTAATTCATTTGTATTATTTATTTCATTTCATTTATTTATTTGCCATTTTTGGACTTGACAGATTTGATTATTTTAAAAAGAGTGGCCAGGAAATTCTTCAAAATTTTACCTTTTTGTGTTCCACAAATTAAAAAAAAAGAAAAGAAAGACAGCCATACAGGTTTGGACCAGCATGAGTAAATGATGACTTTTCATTTTTGGGTGAACTATATCATTGAACACTGAATGGAAACCCAACAGAAGCGACTCCATTCAGTGTAGCTTTATCTCCATTTTTATGAGGAGGAATAAAAGCACCTCTGTTCCTTCACTGTCTGTTAGTCAGCTCAATGTGTGGAGCTTATTATGTAGAGTGTCATAAGCCCACATACACACACATTTTCTAAAAGAGAAACACTGTTTCATACTTGCACACACATATGCTAAGAACCATTTATCAAATGCACATGTTGGCCTGTGACCAGAACTTGGCTGTCAGAACACCGTGTATTTCAGACAGACTTTCCATGAACACACACACACACACACGAACAAACATAGACAGAGCACCATAACGCCCACACGCACTCTCTTTTAATGCCTCTTAGTGAATCGTTCATGGAAAACCATGTGCGTGTCCGATGCATTTGTGAGTGTGCGAGAACTCTGATCTGAACATTATCTTCATACATAACATTATATTTCTCTTTTTGTCTCTCTAGTCATTCCAAGGCAGCCAGGGACGAGCCTACCTCTTTAATTCAGTGTAAGTAATTATCTCATTCACATCAACAATTTATAGCATTTTCTTGTTGTGAATTAAGACGATACACTATTGTTTAAAAGTTTGGGGTCAGTAAATGTTTTTTTTTTTTTAAGAAATTACTATTATTCAGCAAGGATGCATCAAAAATGACAGCAGCAACATTTATAATGGCACAAAGGATTTATATTTTAAATAAAAAATATTACGCAGGCATTGACAGTACGACAATTTTTAACATTGATAATAACAAGAAACGTTTCTTGAGCATCAAATTAGAATGATTTCTGAAGGATCATGTGACACTGAAGACTGGAGTAATGATGCTGAAAATTCAGCTTTGATCACAGGAATAAATGACATTTTTTAAAATATATTCAAATAGAAAACAATTATTTTAAATTGTAATAAAATATTTCATATTATATACTATATTTTTGATCAAATAGATGCAGCATTGGTGAGCATAAGAGACTTCTTTCAAAAACATCAAAAAATCATTCTGATCCCAAACTTTTGAACGGTAGTGTATATAAGGGAGAATGTTTCTGGATGTTATTGCAAAATAGACCCAGATGGAGTGCAAAGCAGAGGGGTCTTATATCACCCAGAAGGGGTTTATTTTGCGAAAATGACCGTTTGACTGCACATTATCCCTTATATCTCTGTCTGAGACTCATAGAGGAACGGCTATAGCTGTTTTGCATATTAAAAAGAGCTGTAGGCCTAAACATAGCACTGCTATCTAATGATGCGAGTTGATGATTCATCATATTTCAGCATTGCGCTACCAGTGTGTTTAAGCTAGCGCTCTGGTGTGTGTGAGATATTACGATGATAAAGTCGAGGTTGACTGTTCGTGTTAGTGACCTGTGACATTCCTCAGGCAATTCACAGACTGAACAGCAGAGCACAAGTGTTAAACACTGCCAGTGCAAACGTATAGAGGCTGCTGTCATCACATGTGGAAGTTTCGGCTTCTAATGTAAACGCAAGAAAGATTATTTTGTTAAGAGAGCTTTGGTGTCCCTTGAAATATTCTGAATGCTGAAATGAACTGAATAACACAATATTTACCTATACAGAATTTCTGAAATTGTATGTGAGAATTGCATTGCAACAAATTTAGTTGGCTGCAAAATTAGAAAAAGCTTGTTTATGCACGTCTCAATATTTACAGATATATACTACTGTTCAAAAGCTCAGTAAGATTTCAGTAACACTTTTTTTCTCAAGAAATTAATACTTTTATTTATAAAGAATGGGTTATATTAATCAAAAGTGACAGTAAAGACATTTATAATGTTCCAAATGATGGTGTTCTTTTGAACTTTCTATTCATCAATGAATACATTTTTTCCCCAGAAAAAAATGCATCACAGTCTCTACAAAAATATTAAGCAACACAACTGTTTTCAAAATTGATTATAATAATAGGAAATTTTCCTGAGCAGCAAATCAGCATCACAGGAATAAATGACATTTTAAAATGTTAAAGTAAAAGTTATTTTAAATTGTAATAATATTTCACAAAATGTTACTGTATTTTTGATCAAATAAATGCAGCATTGGTGAACACGAGAATTCTTTCAAAAATCTTACCAACCCTAAACGTTTGAATGGTAGTTTATTATTCATTATGTATTTAAATAAGATTTGACTATAACATCAAAGCCAGCTCATTATGCATCTGATCCCCACCTGCTAATTTAAATAATCTTTTGCTTCTAAATTTGTAACTTTACTAACATTGAGCCCCATTAAAGACAAGCAGAAATCATTCGTAAATCTATTCTCATGTCATTTGCATTTAATTGAATGCTGCAGTTTGTGTATGTATGGTTTGGCAAACTTCTTGTTCTTAGTCTTTTTTTAAATGCCAGTGGATTTATGTTACAATAAAATGTGGCAAAGTTACCCTAGCTGTACCCAAGTCTCGTTTCACTGTGATGCTGCATGGCCGCTGGTCTCTTCACATCTGCTGTAGTACTGCTTCTGACCTACTTAGTGGTCATCCAGTAAAGATTACCCACAATGACTTTCAGGAAACAGGTCAGTCACATTTTGACCACTGATTAACCTCTTTTCCCTCAGTGTGAATGTCGGTTGTGGTCCAGCGGAGGAGAGGGTTCTCCTGACAGGTTTACATGCTGTGGCAGACATCTACTGTGAAAATTGTAAAACCACTCTGGGCTGGAAATACGTAAGTTGACTCTCCTTCCATTACACACAAATTATAGACTATTATTTTAAACTCCTGCATTTCTATTCCTTGCATCACAATACAAGCTGCTTTTTGTTTCAATGTGTTGCACTTTGCTGTTATGTGCTTGTCAGAGAGCTTGTTCTGCAGTTGCAGTGACAGCATTTGGCAAATCTGAGCTGTGTGGGTTTCTTTATTTTTGTCTACTGATATCCTGTTACTTAGCTGGGCTCCAGTGACCAGAATTAACATGCCTTGCATTGACTTCTCGCTGCAGTCCAGCACAGATATAGCTCTATATATGTCTTTATTCACAGCTCAATTACGGCCCACTTTGATGCTGTTAGTGTTCGCGCTGTTGTGTTTCCATATGCAATCTTAACAGCAGACACTTAATAGATCAGTACCAATAACACTTCATCATAACCTTCATTGATAAATCCTTAGACACTATCTCATAATATAATGCTCGCACATGTGATGTGCATTTAAAATAGTTTGAAATATCATGAAAATAATACTTTTATTTAGCAAGGACACATTGCATTAGTGAAACAGTAAAGTACATTTAACAGTACATTTTAAAATGTACATATTTTAAGATAGAAAACAGCTATTGTAAATTAATAATCTTAAGTAGTAATATTTCACAATATTATAGTGTTTCTACTGTATTTTTGATCAAATAAATGCAATTTTTAAGAAACTTATAACTTTTAAGAAATCTAACCAACCTCAAACATTTGAACAGTATGTAACTACTGTAAATGTGAAATATGGTTTAATATTGATTAATGTAAATTTGGATCATCAATGAGCTACTTTAAATGCAAAATATGTAATCAAGTTGTCAAATATATTCCAACCTATTCAAAATGCCTTCACTAATTGGATGTTAATGTGAGAAAAAGCAAAGGTGTATGTATCTCTGCTTTGGAAAGCATTGGTATATTGTTAATAAATTAGCTTTTTGTAAACTATTAATCATTTCACCTAAAACTAACGATAAAAGAAAGCTCAGTTTTTGTAGATGGCGGGTATTTAGGCTTTATATAGTTCTCTTCCTGATTAAACAGGAGCTCTAATCGTGTCTCAGGATTGGTTAAGAGGGATTTTACATCATGACTCAATCTTGTTAGTCTTCAGGTCTCCACATGTTTGATTACAGAGCCACTAGTCACTCTGGAACACTGATCACAGACCAGTTTTTCTTAGCTTTTTCGTCATCATCTGATGAGAACCTCTCTGGAACTGCTCTTATTTCAGGAAGCTGCAAGTGTAGAGTTATCATCCTGAGGCCGATTTCAGTCCAGATGAGTAATGGACAGGTGTGAGAGGAGGTTCAAAAGGGGTTAAAAAGACCATAATTTCAGCATACAAGTTTATAACATTGTATTTCCCCCCTATTTATTATTATTTTATAGTCATATTGATTAGAAATGTTTTGGCCACATTGTGTAGCCTTACAAACAAGCACAGTAAACCTGGAGCTTATTTTTTATTTGTTGAAAAATTAGCATTTTAAATCGCAATTATTTTTTTTTTTATCAGAAAATCGCAATTCAATGATTATAATCTTGTAATTCTTTCTCCTCCATTTTTTTTTTTTGACAAAAGTTGCCAGCCAGCTGCAGCATTTTTGATCATTTTCTCAAAACTTTTTGTTGTAGAAATATCTAAACATACAACATATCAACAGATATGTTTGACAGATTCAGAACGATAATCAAATACCTCTTCATGGGTTCAACATTTCATCAAGTAACGTTTGGCAGTTTTGATTTATATGCTTTTTAATGTTTGTTGATCATGTTAGCTTACATACTGTACGCGCAAGCAGTGCTTCCATCGCTTGTTTCTGCTGCTGCTTCTCCGCTTGTTTTTCGATCCCGAGATCCTTTGCTCTTTCAGAAGATGCGTAATAGCGCCCCCTACCGTATAACAGTGAAAACATGGATTGCCGGAAAATTCCGTCAGTGGCGGGGACAGAGTTAAGAGCATGAAAAGTGGACAAAAATATTTTCTGATTTCAGTAGTCAACACTTGCTTTGTGAATTTGAATTATTATTTTTTTGGTTGTAACATTTGTCTGTTTTTGTCTCTGTTACAGGAGCATGCATTTGAGAGCAGTCAGAAATACAAAGAAGGCAAATTCATCATCGAGCTGGCTCACATGATCAAAGATAATGGCTGGGAGTGACCTCGGCCTACTTCCTCTCTCTGCTCAGTGACCTTTGGGCTGCTCTGTTGTGGACTTTGCCGAGTGACACCACCACACGCACACGTACACAAACGCACAGACACGCGCGCGCACACACACGCCAACGTCAACCATGACACATCTAAACTGGGTCATCACAAAACTCAAAGACAGAGTGACGGAAAGCGTATCAAAGACATCTGCGGTCACTGAAAGACTCTCTAGGACCTTTTCGGAGATGTACATGTCAACACTTTGGGATCCGAACCTTCTCCTTTCCCGTTGGACTCAGTTTCCGCCCCATTAACTGGTTTCGGTGTGCTCGGCCCTCCTCGTAAGCTGTCAACAGTATCCAGAAGACAGTCTCATTTTTTTCGTTTGACATCCTCCGCTCTTTTTGTGAATAAGCGGGAGGTGTGCGCTCTAGTGTGTATACTTTCTTTTCGACGGGAATCTGGAGTCCTCCCTGGTGGACTGATGTTACTGGTTAGCATTTTTCTCCTTCTCCGAGTCCGACCCGCCCCGATCGTCTTTCCGTTCGCGTTGGGGTGGCGACCGACACGATTGACATGCGTTAGAGGCTATGTAGCAGTATATTTTGGATGGGGTGGGCGTTCAGCATTGCAGTGGCATAGCGTTTTTTTGTATTTATGATCTCCCTTGCGTTTTAACCATTTTATTTCCGAATCGAAACGTTTCTTTTCTTCCTCGGATGACTTCACTGTGCAATTCGCGGGACACTCTGGTACAGCAGTAGCGTCTTGACCCCCCTACAGGAGCTTTAGTTGCCTCTGGTGCTTTTGGTGAGATTACACAAACACGCGTCTTTGAGTTGGCATTTGTGGCAGGTTCCATTTTTGCAACCGTACTATATACGAGAGGAAAAACACAAGACGAGCTACAGCCGGTTGGATGCACTGGACATTAGGGGAAAACTGAAACTAGTGTCCTCCTCGGAACAATGTTTGCATTACGTTTTCATCCCCCTTCACGCCAAATGATTTTACAAAACTATTGTTGTTGATATTACAATCATGTGTATGTTCATTGCTATGTGTAATTTATGTGTTAAACCACATGTTAGGACATGCACACGCATGTTAGCTCTGTGTGTTTTACGCATTATGTTTATGGCATACTTGAATGCAGTTACTTTGTTTGCACTTTGCAGAGGCCTTGTTCATGGGTTTAGAGGCAAAAGTCTGTCCATTGAATGGCCTTTTTTCATTGATAATAATCGAATGATTGTATGAGATGCTTTGAATGATTTGCAGGGTTGGGTGGTTGCTGGCTTGATCATCTCCCTCTCGTTTCAAACACACAAAATCTGCTGCTTTCGCTTCCGCTTCCTTCCACAGGCTGGCAGACCTGTTCGCCACGCTCGCGATTCGTTCAATTTGATGCGCGCATCAGAAACCGGCCTCAAATGTAACAATCAGACACCATTCAAAGTGACGTCACGTGATTCTTTTGCTGCTAATAGAGATAAATGCAATCCAGAGCTTTCACTTTTAAACCTTCTGCACTTTACCCGGACTGTCTGAGAGCATGCGAGCCCATGCGTTCCTTTTTGTAGCTTTTCTCCGAGTCTTTGCCTCTAAGCAGCATGAATCTTGTGCCTCTTCAAAAGATTAAAAAAAGAAATCTCCCTCTCCTGTTGTTGTGCGGCGCATGACTCCGAGAACCCAGCACATCTACTAGAAGCGGGAGCTCGAACTCGAACTTGGAAACGAACCTCACAGAGCCTCTATCCACTCGAAAGTCTATACCGAAGCATAATATAATCCAGTATTTTTTCATAGTTCTATGTCAAAGCTAGAGATGTTATGAAACAGTGGTTGTATCCTGCAAAGTATATAAAAGGGGGCGGGGTGGTTAGAGCGGGAGGGGGCGGAGCTTACTTCCTGTAGAGGTAAAGAGGGGAATTTAATGTAGATTTCTATCAAGTATAACTATATATAATGAATGATATGAATAAATATCGAGGTTTTGTCGTGCTTATGGGCGGGTGGGACGGCGGGCAATAGTAGGACGAGTGGCGAACCCTCAGTCGGGGTTCGTCACCGATAAGGTCAGTCAGGTCACGTGACCTTTGAATCAGTCAAAGACAATGCAAACAAAATAGTTGTAGATATATCTTACTTGAAAGATGATACAGAGTTACAGACAATACATTGTCCCTCTCACACAGTTTTGTACATAAAGTAACATATTTAAGGTTTTATACATATTTCTACTGGGTTAGTTTCTCTACTTCCCCGACTTGAAGCACTTTTGTTCACTGTACCTTTGGCTTTATATGTGTGTGTGTGAATGCCGACAGAGCGAGCGAGTGAGTGTGTGGATGCATGTATGCGTGTTCCCTTACTTTCCTCACTTTATTTGTAGCCGTTTTTGCTGTTGTTCACTAGTTCCTCTGTGCTGTTTCCTTTATTACACTTCTTTTGCTGTATCACAGCGTGTTTTGATGTGTGCTCTCTTAGCTTGATGATAAGCTTTGTTTTTGTTGTTTTGTTTTTATATATTAAAGTTGATTTTCATCCTTCGATAGTTTCCTGTCGAGAGCCTAATAGCCGAAAGTCTGCTGGTCGTGTTTTAGCGTCATGGTCAGCGGTGAGCTGGATTCACCTGCCGAAATTTCACAATAGAAACGCCGAACCCAGACCGTTTAACAAAAAAAAAACAAAAAAAAAAACAGCTTTCCCTAAGACTTTCAGAATCAGAACTAGATCCAAACCAGTGTCACTGTCAGTGTGCAGTCTGTGCACCAAAAATCATGAAACCTTTCAGCCGAAAGCGTTGTTTTTAACATATAGTACCAATCTGGAAACTGAATCACTTGGTCAAACCAAAAAGTGAGTTTGTGGCCTCTCTGAATACCAAGTGGGAAATTAATTGAAACAATTTTTAATTGTTATTTGTCTTTTACAGCAACATATTGAGGTGTTGGCGGTGGAAAAGATTGTTTACTTCCCTTTTTTGCCGTTTCTTTTGGTGACACTGGTTTCAAACGTTTCTAGAGCTGTTCATTTGAGATTTGTCATTGAAATGACATCTAGTTTAGGCGACAGTGGTATGCAAAGGAAACGATTGTATAAGTTTGCAGAGTTCTTTTCTTAGGACTGTTAAAATATAAGGTCTAAAGCATGTTGTGTTTATAATGGCTATATTAAGTCGTGCCTGGTTTTCTTTCTTTTTTTCTTCAATGCAAAAAAAAAGCTTTTTTCTTCTTTTTACTTGATTACATTGCTTTGCATTCTGTCCTAGTAAAGAAAAGTCACATTTGTCTGTTTTCACTGTATTGTAGACTATCCGATATCACAATAAAGCTTAAATGGTATTGTGGATTTGTTGGATCTTTTTTTTTTTTTTTTTTGATTTAATATCTTAAAAAATAATCACAAGTGTCCTTCAGCTGTCCTTCGTAAAACTGATCAAAAAGCATTTTTTTCATTACATTTTCTAGTTGTATTTATTCTCCTGTTGATCAAGGAGAATGGTCTATTGACACTCACCAGCTTTGCATGTTGGCTTAAAATTCAAAAGTCGTGGCATTAAAGCAATGCGTTGTCAGAAACATTAGGCAAATGCTTTTATCACTTCTGAGTCTCGTTGCCCATTTGCATTTGTATTGCTATTGCTGATATATAGTTAATATCTGATATCACAAAGGTCTAGATTCATATCATAATCTATTATGCAGGCTATTAAATAATTGAGCTTCAGTTTAACTTAACTTGGAATATTCCATTACATTTAGTTTATAAATGTATTTACAAAGTCTATGGGTGATTGTAGCATAGTGGACGGATTGACAGATTTTTAAGTAACATTTTTAAATTTTAAGTAAATTAGTGCTGTATGCATAGTCATTTGAAGTGAAAGTTTCCATGTTTAATAGATTTTTTTGTGCATGTCGGCATGAATTGAAGGAATGGATTCTATCACACATTTCTCATACTGACAAATGTTTTAGTGCTACACTCTTAGCAAACAATGGCATAATGGGGTTCTATATATAGCCAGCGTTTTACTGATGTTTTGATGTTTTACAGGTTACTTTTTTTTTCTAATGATAGAGTATGTTTATGAGCTTTAATTAAAATGAAAAATTACTAAAAACTAAATCCATGATGGGAACCCCAATTGTATATTAAGTGCCTGACAGAACCCTTTAAGTTTCCCTATAAGCCATTTTCTTCTTTCCTCTTTTAAACATTTATTGTCGACCTATAGACTTCAATGGTGTATTTCCTTTCAAATCTTTTCTGTTTTTATAAATTCAGGCACAAGTTGAAATGACTTACTGTGGTAATAAACAGCATGCCTTTAATGTTGATAAGAGAAGGTTATATTGAAGTAAAAGCAGATATCGAAGTTGAGTTGTACACTAAGGAAAACAAAGCATTTAATGATGTTTAGTCAGACCAGTAAAGCAGAGTTTTAATGTTAAAGTCCTTTGACCTGATTCATTGACCTGAAACCCAAGTCAGTCAGTGTGGACTATACGTCTGTATTCACACTAGACCTGTTTAGATCCTCAGGCTAATAAGCATATGTGTAATGATTAAGCTGTGCAATCACTGAGGTAATTATTCTGTAATCCTGCAATCCTCCACCACTAATGTCAAATCTGAATCTCTACTGTATATGCAAACTTTAGTCACTATATCTTTGCATATACTTGCTGAAGCAATTTTTGTTATTTTGCAACAGAAAAAAAATAAATCTAAAAGCAACATTGGAAAACTGAAACCGATTCAGATCTGTGTTGGGAGCAAATCATGCAAAACCACCCAGGTAAAAAATGTTTGAGCCAGTATCAGTACTAAACATGCACACAACATTTGAAAGCCAGTGTGTTTTTTTATGCATGGTTAATATCACTAGATCATAAGAAAACAGAACTTCTTTCTTACTGTGTTTTTTCTCCTTTTATCATCAAGAAGCGTCTGCTCTGAAAGTTCGAGGTTGGCTGAACATCAGATTTTAATGTTCAACACAATAGTATTCATGTCTAGGCCTACTAATTTGTATGTCAAGACGGCAAGAGTTCAGTCATTTGGCAATGGCTCCATTACTTTTCATTTACTTGGAAAAAAAATTGTCCTGATCTGACATAGGTATTCAGTTAACAGCCGAACACGACAATCAAGTGTGTAAATATGGTCAAGTGACACACTAACGAGGAGCACAGGAGTAGGAGGTCTGGAGGTCGCCTTTGTCTTATCAATGGCTGGCATGACTCCAGATGGGGAACAAAGACCAGCGATGGCCGTTGAATAAGGTGCCTGGATAAACCAGATAAGATTTGATTTTCTCTCCCTCGCCACTGAGGACGTTCAACCTCTCACTCCCTTTTTTGTGCTAAGAATATTCTGTGGTTTCCTAGCGACCGGCACTTTATTGCCGTGCGGCATAGAGGCCGTTTAAGTGTTTTTAGTTACTGACTAACAGATTTGCCAGTCTTTAAATAAAGACAGATGAAGAGTTGCATGAGTAACTTAATCAAAACAATGGCTTAATGTAGTTTGGACATTCGTTTTATGGCTAAAACTAAGTAAATGTTTAGTATCCATATGCATTGTGGGTAATGAAAGGCCTGTTTTTATAGTCTTAATATATTAGGGTGTTTACGCTGAATTTAAATAAGGCCATTCTTTGTTCGTGCGAGAGAGTTTTCTGTCTCTATGTACCAGGTGTGACATGATCTCCCTGCTTCCAATTTCAGCTTTGAATGATTTATTTCCAGGACCATGTGCGAACACTCACGCACGCATTAACATGCACTCTAATGCATAATTATTACGTGTCTACGAGAAAGATGCTTTTCCTGTTGCCAGCAAACAGAGCACAGTTGAGTAAGGGTGAGAAGGTGGATTTTTAAAATATATATAGGCTATAGCAACTCTATAAAACAACGTGAGAGATCATGATTTGATTAGTTCTAGTCTAGCGGTTGCATTAGCTACAATGGCTTATCATCGTGAAAAAGCAACCGTTAGATTGTGTTGCCTTGCTACACAGGGTGCTGTTTCCATGGTAACCTTCAAATACCAAAATAATGGTCAAATTTATTTAGGTAATCCAGAAGGGACTGCGATTTTTGCCTCGGGAAAAAACACCAACCATTCACACAAGTTCATAAATGTGTTCGCTATCTCCTTCATTAATGTTTAAAGGGATATTCTGAGTTAAAACACCAGGGTGTATAACAATAGAAAGTCTTAGCTCTCAAAAAAAAAATTGTTTGTAAAAGCATTTAGATGATAATCAGACTCATGAAGCTCATTTTTAATGGCACTTATTCAGTAAAAATGTTTATTATTTGACTGCAAAATTATCTAAATCATAATTTTTGGGTGGGACTACTTTTCTTGGCGAGTTAATTTCTAATGTGAGTTTGCTCCATGTAAACCGTATTTTTGGGATAGTTAGTCTTAGTCTACAACATTTTTGCTAGTATTCCTGCTTATATCTTGTGAATAAATTTGTCATATTTTCATAATAATCTGTCATGTCATGACTATCTAAACCGGTATCACATTATATGTGCAACACCCAGCTCATGTGAAGTCATAAAAATTCAAACAAGATATAGTATGAGTTGATTAGTACGGTAGGCCTGAAAATTTACTACAAATAAAACCAAAAAACATTGCCACGATGTTATTCACTCATGGTCCCATTTCAAAAGGCCAATTTAGACTTTACATCTCAAATATAAAACTTTTTACAGAAGAATTGATGTATTTGTATATCAATGCTTTGACAAAAATACAAGGTTCACATTTCTGCCTCTAAAACTGAAGGAGAAGTTTTTTCCGAGATAACTAACTGACATCATGTTACAAATCCTGTAAATGTATAGCTGAAGTGATATTAAACCCAGAATATAATAAGAGAACCAGAATGCATGTAGTTTCTGTTTTGAAAGAGCACATCACTCGTGAGGATTTTGATGACACAGGTTCACTAAAATATCCCGTTAGATGTCCTGTGATTGGACACCATTGTTTATTGCTCTGACGTGTTTTTTCTGCCGTTCTCTTTTTTCCCTTTCTCACAGTGGCCATTTCATTTTAAAGCAGGTTCACTAAAAGCAACAAGAGAATAGTTTTGTTTTTATAACACTGCCTGGTTTGTGTGGTAATGGTCTGAAAGAGGACATAGTCACATTCATTACTGACTGACAAACGTTCTCATCACATGCTCTATTCTTTCAGATTTCCCCGTTTGCCCCAGCGTTACTAAACTGGAGAGGAAATTATGATTTTTCTGGCACAAGCTCAATCCACTGTGATTATTTTTCTTGAAGTGCACTGCATTACATCACCAACTTTGTTGCGTAACAAGACTAAAGAGACATATGACTAGTTCCTTGTTGTTTGGTTTCCCATTGAAAAGATTCTCAACTTTCTTCTATACAGCAATGAGGTACATAGAAAGTTATCAGATCTCTGCAGAAGACTTGGATCAACTTATTGTGACAAACAAACCAAAGAAAGCAAGTCATACAGGTTTGGAACAACATGAGGGTGAGTAAATAATGACACAATATGTATTTTGGGGTAAAATCTCACTTTAAGTGAGATTCTCAGATTTATTTTTACTGGGAAAAGATGTCAGTATTCTGAATAATGTCTTAAATTATGCTCGGATTTGCCAAGATAACATGATTTCAAAATGAACTAATCAAATTCCTCCAAGAACAAATTAACTGAAGTGTGCAAGTCACAATTCAAGTCTCATTTGTACGTCTCTGACGTACTTTTAATACTTCTGATCGCCGTTAAGCACTGAGGAAAGGGTGTCCTGTGTGTTAGTGTAAGTGAAACCTGTGTGTTCACCCATACAGGCCTGCACACAGAGCTGAAGGTCACCGCAAAAACAATCAATGAAACATTGTCCGCCCATCAATACAGCATTGACACTGTACATATACACTCATTACACACAACAGCAAAGACTGTCACATGAACACCACTGCGTCAAATGTCACGTTACCGTAAACAATAGAGTTGCTTCCTGAAAACCTATAGATTGTAGGTGTTGCAACATGAGCATGTGCGGGACTCACACGTGTCTCTGTGTTCTTCACAAACGCCTGCAGCTAAAAAATACTCTTTAAAGGGATAGTTCACCCAGTAATGAAAAATCTGTCATCATTTACTCATCCTCATGTCGTTGTTTACCACAACTGATGTGTGAGTTGATGAATGTTTATATGTGAATAAAAGCCTTAATTCAGTCTGTTCATCATATGGAGCAATCTGGACATATAAATCAGGACTAAATCGCTCGATTCATATGGATTAGTTTTACAGTCTCTTTATGAACTTTTTGAAGCATTAAAGTGGTAGTTGCGTAGCTGTCAATGGAGGTGCAGGAAGCTCTCAGATTTTGTTTAAAAATCTTCATTTGTGTTTCGAAGATGAACGAAAGTCTTACGGGTTTGGAACGACATGAGGGTTAGTAAAAGATGACCGAATTTTTTGGGTGAACTATCTCTTTAATAAAGCTGGTAAGTCCCGCCCATCCGTAAAACCCCAAGTGGACCTCTAGGGCCCTGTCCCAAATGGCACACTCCGGACTTGTGGACTTCCTCAGAGTCCACACTTTGGTGACGTCATGTAGTGCAGACCTATAGGGCCCTTGGCGCGAGTCCACGAGGGCGCATTGAGAGGTATTTTTGGGACAGACTCGATCGTCACGCCGGAAATAATGGCCTGTTTTTTTTTTTTTTTTTTTTTTTTGCATTACAATATAAATCATTACAATGGAAATAATACAAAACAATGAACATGCACATGTGGGGATACAGACAAAATGAAAGTAAATAATAACAGTAAATAAAATATTTTTACAATTTATGTAAAACTTGTTCTATAATACAGGATATTTTCAAAGCTCTTTTATTGGAGGGGATTTTTTGAAGTGAAGAATAACTGTAAATCATAAGCAAAAAATTTGCAACTAGGTTTGAATTTAAGGTATATTGCTTTGTGAATATGATATTTACCCATCGTACAGAAAAAGTTTAATATATCATCTAGCTTTTTATTTTCAGAGACATCAGAGTGAAAAATAACCTTACTGACAGAAATATTACAGGTCTGGTTGTTGTTGGACAGGAGAAATCACATTTTTTGCGCTCCAGCGTCTCATCTCCACGTCCACTACACAGCCTAATTTTACAGTTCTATATTTTGATATTGTGCATATCACCTGGGCATTAGACAATAGATATATCATGCTTATTTAAATGATGTATACAGTTGTACATAATAATACATAATGTTACATTTGAACTAAGATTGCAATTTTAAAACATAATGAAAATGTGCATGAGTTTCAGATGAATTTACAGGTTTCAATATTCATACTATGTTTACATATGACTCAGTAAAGCCCTGATATTCGGTTCTATTTATTTAATGAATCATAATGTGATCGTATTATTAAACGCGCTATTATTATGTTTGAGATATCAACCACTGGTCGATGACCATAATGTTTGTATAAACTGTAGGGAACAACTGGTAAAATGTACATTTAGGTCATAAAAACTGTAATATTTTCTTCTCAGCCATGTCAACAATTATCCGTGAGTGAAATCTCCTCCCATCCGTTGTCTGATTGGCCTTTCGCAAGGATTCCTGGGTAGTTAAAGTGCTGAAGCCTGCTTCTATGCGGGCTTCGCGGAAGACCGCTTCAAGGGTACAAAGGGGGCGCTGCTGAGCACACTTCAGAGCGGTAAAATGCTGAATGGGACGGCCTACGGCAGGGGTCGGCAACCTTTTTGTCATAAAGTGCCATTTTTAAGTTTCCGAGTTCATCGCTGTGCCACAACACACATTTAGCCTATATATATATATATATATACACACACACACATTTTACATTTTCAAAATAGCTAACACAGAAATAGTACAAACATTTTTAATATTCTCTTTAAATTTGTTTTAGATTTAGATAGACAAATTATAGTATTTATAACTCTTAACTAGAGATGCACCGATTACAATTTTCTAGGCCGATTCCGATTTCCGATTTTTCATTGAGTTTGACCTGCTGATACCAATTTTAGCCGATTCCTATTTCATTTTACACTTTACAGCACACACAAATATTTATTTTCTATATATATATATATATATATATATATATATATATATATATATATATATATATATATCTTTTTTTTTTTTTTTATAAAATACCATATCCTTTTACCCAAACTGAATAATAAAAACAAGTTTAAATGGGTACATTTTTTATAAATATTTTTGAGTCTTCATTTTGTTTTCTGACATAACCTAATCCAGTTTATGTTAAAACACACTAGACATGCACATTCTGTGCATTTTGGGCACTTTTGTTTGAAATCATATTTATTTTGTCCTTTAAAAGTGGGCTTTCACTTTCATTGAGCGTGAGCAGCGCAGACAAAATAGACTCGGCGGCGAAACCCGCGCTTCACTGCTGCTCACGCGCTGCTCCTGCTCCCGCGTGAATGCACTCATTGATTAACATGCACGCCGAAAAAAATATGCGTGAAACGGCCGTAATTCACGAGGTTTCCGACATGTGCGTTCCGTGTTTTTTTACTATGAGGAATTATTACATCAAAATGTAGATCTGTGTGCAGGTAGACTACTTTATCTGAATGAAATACATACACTACTCTCGCATTTGCGCGCGTGCCAGCGATTAACCCTCCGCGTGCCAGTGATGGCACGCGTGCCTTAGGTTGCCTACCCCTGGCCTACGGACTCGTAGACTCAGCGAGCACGCGCAATTCAAGTCCACGAGACCGAAAGTCCGCATGAAGTGCGCCATTTGGGACAGGGCCTAGGTTGAAAAATCGTCAATGCAAGTGAATGTGAGAAAATAATTATTTTCTGGTCCCGTTTGAATTGTGCCATGAATGTGAACATATGTTGTCTGTGAGTTTTTTATATAATTTTTCATGTTACGAGTTTGACAGTATATGGTATGATTCTTCGGCTAGCAGTTGTGGAAAAGACATAACGAGAAAGACTACATGTCGCCTATGTGACGTCACCCCATAAAGTTGACTTACCCGTGGTTTTCACCAACTTCAACGATTTTGTCCTCTCCCTGAAAGAAGGCGGTGAAGTGCACCAAAGACACAGCCATGTTTAGCGGGATCCGTGAGCTAGTGTCCGTGTGCTAGTGGTGTTGACGTTTCAAACGCGTCGAGAGTTGTAGTCCACAAAGTGCTCTCACACAAAGTCTAACAGTATCAAATTTCTACCTGCTAAATTGTAGCATTCTTTCCACGAATAATTATATAAAAAATTCACAGACAACATATGTTCACATTCATGGCACAATTCAACCGGGACCAGAAAATAATTATTTTCTCCCATTCACTTGCATTGACGATTTTTCAACCTAGAGGTCCAGTGGGGTTAGCGGAAGGGGCGGGACTTGCCAGCTCTATACAGGTATGGAGTTGGCAACATATGGCAAGTTGGCAACATACTTTTCCTTCTTTTTCTTGCTATTAAGAAAAAACTACAACATATTGCATTGTTGGAATTATAAGATCAGCCTTTTTAAGCAACCAATAATTTGCTTTTAAGAGACATGACACACGTGACATCTGATTTTCTCGCCATGACTTTATTCTAAGGTCACTCTAAAGACACACTGATATGCTCCTCAATTACAATAGACACATTTAATTGTTTCTGACCTAAATCTGGATTTTCTCAAGGCATGCATCTTTCATAAGATAAATCAACAGATAAACTTGCCCTATGGCAACTCTTTATCACAGTGGAATGTCTTCATTGTAATTTTATAGACTGTGGCATCAATTATATTAAGTTATTTATTTATGTGTTTATAGTAATAGATGCATTAATGAATAAATTATGATTTATGTTTTGAGTGTTCAAAAGAGGGGGAATTTCATATTTCTCTCTCTCTCTCTCTCTCTCTCTCACACACACACACACACACACACACACACACACACACACACACACACACACACACACACACACACACACACACACAAACCTCTCTTAAAAAAAAAATATATATATATTTTTTTTTTTTACTTTTGTAAGTGCAGTAATAAAAACAATATGTAACAAATATTGCTTTGTTAGATCAATGAGTATTAGAGGGTTAACAGCTCAACTAGATTACCTGCGTCACTGGCTCTAAATCGTTTAACAAAGCCATAATCTTCCTTTTTATAAAGGTAGATGGAAGTAATGTTGATGTTCACTGAAAAACGATAATTTACCCAGAATCCCAGACACTGACATTAAGTCCATTTTCTCACCTTAAGACATTATAAATGACAAAATCTGCATAAACATGCACTCTAGATCCACTGGTGCTACAACAGTTTTCTGGTAAATCATTAAATGTCACGTACCATTAATGGAAAAGAAAATGGTCCCTTCTAGACCCAAGGGATTCATAATGACATGCTTGCGTATTTATTTTTCTCCATCTTGAATGTTTTTATCTTCCACTAGCTTTGTGCACTTCCTCAAACGTTGTGTGCGTGTGTGTGTGCTGTCCTCATGAAACTTGCCCTCCAACATCCTCTCAGATTAAGATCTTAATTAGTGCCATGTATGCCTAAATAAAGTGTGTGCCTCTATTCTTGAGAATATGCGCTGAGAGGTTGAGCGTGCAGTCGTTTCTACATAGATGCTAATGAATACAGTTGTTCCAAATGTGCATGAAGGTCAAAGAGATGAATGGCTTAGCTTAACACACACACACACACACACATACACACACACACACACACACACACACACACACACACACTCTTGTACATCTAACTTTATGAGGACATTCATTGACACAAAGCAATCTCTAGCCGCTTACCCTAACCTTTACCATCACAACTAAGTGCCAAACCCTTACCCTAAACCTACCCTTAACCTAATTATAACCTTATCCCTAAAACCAAGTCTTGACCCTCAAACAGGCCTTGAAAGGGCTCTCAGAAAGTGAGGACCGGCCAACATGTCCTCACTTTACTCTCTTTGTCCTCACTCCAATGGTCTAAAACTGGTCCTTACAAAGATAGTTGTAAAAGTACACACACAGTTTGGATTTAAATAGGCAAATGCTTCTGTCTAGTCTATGATTGTATCATTATTGCAATGATTATTTTAGCATCTTAAACGTTTGTCAACAGTTCTTCTAACACTAATTGATGGAGTGTGTAGCTTTTCATTTCTCAAACAGCTATGTAGGAAGACACATCATGGCCATATTCCAGGATGTCAACGTCAAGATTCATCAGGCTCAAACTGTGAAAGAATGGTTGTGAGGCGCATGAAGAATCATTGAGTCCAGGCCTTAAGGTCATTGAAAGGCTTTGGGATGTGCTGATCTTGATACAAGATCTCGGCCGAAAATTGGAAATAAATGTTTTTCAAGAGGAGCATACATTTTTGGTTATGATCTTGTATTGACAATGTAAGAGTCGAGCACTCTTTTTTTTTTTGGCCGGGAGTGTGTGTGTGTGTGTGTATCACAGTGTTTACCATTTTTATCAGAAATCAGCCTACAAATTGTTTACTTATGGTTATCTTCACTCTTAAAAATAAAGGTTGTTTATTGGCATTGTTGGTTCCATGAAGAACCTTTAACATCCACGGAACCTTTCCATCGCACAAAAGGTTCTTTATAGAATTAAAATGTTCACACTTAGAAAATAAGTAGGGCATTCGTAGGGCATTGCTGCAAAACCCCCCTTTAGAACCTTTACTTTTAAAGTGTTGTCAAAAAGCTGCTGCTATTAATTTGACATTAATAAAAAAGAGACATACATACATATAGACATACATCCTGCTCAATATTCATCCTATCATGCGGGCTTACATAACATCTGATTTGCACAAACCATATTTTCATATTTGCATATATATATATGAATATTTCAGTGTTCTGTCAGCTGAATTATCCAGATAACAACAGTAAAACAATTGAACAGTTTGTACTTCTATTCTCCAGCCTCACTTTAATTTTCTTCAAATTAAATACATGTACCCTGACTGAAGTCCATAATAACAGTGACGCAGATTCATTTAATATAATGTTTCCTTCCCTCGTATACGAGTGAAACTGTCTGCTCCATTACTTGTCTCCTAAGGTGCATTCACATCAACACACATCTGCAGTGACAAGGCAACCAAAAGCCATTTATTTTCAGTGAGAACAACCAGTTCTGCTGAGACGATTACAGGGATGACACGATAGGGCATCTTCAGAAAAATTGTGAAATTTGTGCTTTATGCAATTAATAAGCGACACAGTGGGAGTGAAGTTGATGTCAGAGAGACAGAGAAGTTAATGTTACTGTGAGCATTTCCCTCAGTTATCTTTATGATTTACACTACCGTTCAAAATGTTGGGAATGGTAAGATTCGTTTTTCCGAAGGACACATTAAATTACTCAAAAGTGACAGTAAAGTCATTTATAATGTTACAAAAGATTTATATTTCAAATGCTGTTCTTTTGAACTTTCTATTCATCTAAGAATCCTGGAAAAATGCATCGCGGTTTCCACAAAAAAATATTACGCAGCAAAACTGTTAACATTGATGATAAGAAATGTTTATTTAGCAGCAAATCAACATATTAGAAAGATTTATGAAGGATCATCCGACACGTAATGTATTTCTATGATGGTAATATATTAAAAGAGAAAATAGTTATTTTTAAATTGCAATAATATTTCACAATACACAGTACTGTATTTTGTTTAAATAAAGTTACTTACCGACCCCAAACTTTTGAACTGTAGCGCATCTCTGCCTGCATACAGTAATAATACAATATTTAAAACAATAACGCGTAGAAAAAGTTTGATTAATGCTCTGAAAATTATTCATGATGTAACAAATTTTGCACGGCTGTTTTTTACACACAAACACTTCTATTTTTATTTGCAAAGATTTAAAAAAAACTGAATGCCAGTTCTATCACATTAGTGAGCGCAGGAGCATGAACTCTGTCAGTGTGAAGGAGGTCAGGCAGACACACTCAAACTAGTACATACTGAGCGCATAAGACGATGTCCTGATGGCATAATGACTTCCTCCTCCATAGCAGTTGTCTGGACATCGTGTCCCTGCAGAACAACTGTGCCAGAGTATCAGGAAACCCCTAATGCCAGACAGGGGACTGTTAGTTTACTAGAACAAAAAACAAGAAGTGTAATACAGTGTTGAGAACAGTTTATTGGGATTTGTTTATCAATAGAAAGACAAAGAAAAATATCTGCCATTCAACTTTATCAGCTCACATGGTAAACAAGTGGACTGGGCTGTCTGATGCATACAAAACTTTTTTTTTTTTTTACAAAATTCTCAAAACGACAAGTTTTAATCCGGTTGATGGATTTGGATGTGACTTTGATACGCTCAGTAATATGAAAGTGCATTTCTGTCTAAAAAGTTTATAATTTGGACTTTGTATCTCACAATTTTTGCAACTACACTTACTTGTGACTTTATCTTGCAATGTAACTTTATTTTTTAATTTTAAACTCACAATTCACTTTTTTTTCTCGCTTTGAACTAGCCTTCCATAGAGTAGCAAGCAGGAGCTTATGAACAATCTGAATAAAATATTTTATGCTCAAAAGTGGCATTTATTTGATCTTAAAATAGTGATATTGTGAAATATGATTACACAATATTACATCATTTAATAGCTGTTTTTGATTTCAGCATCATTACCCCAGTCATCAGTGTCACATGATCTTTCAGAAATGATTTGCTGCTCAAGAAACATTTCCATCAAACAATTGAATTGATTTTTTCAATTTTATGATGGAAGTCTGGTTCATCTCATCCTATCCATCCATCCCTCCCTCCCTCCCAAAAAGAGGGATTTTCCGAGTGCTCTTCCTGTTTTCTCTCTCTCTCTTGAGTATCTGCTGTATAACTGTAGATCTACCCCTCTCTCTTACTCTATGATTTCTCGTTCTCACTCTTCCTCTCCGGAGTGTTTAAACAGATGAAGTGTCCAGAGTGCTTGGCTCCTACTAGCATTTAGCGGCTATTTTGGGCTGTTGATGACATCATAGGAAGGCCCTGGCAACAAGATTCACGATGCTATGACTCATAACCTGACACACACACTTAACAATAAACATGACTTCATTGCCTGGACACTGCCCTGGCAAATAAAAGAAATAGACACTGATTCTTTAAAGGAATACTGCCATGCAAAGGCAAAATACTGCATCCTGAGACAGACTGATTTAGCCTAAAAGCCATTTTCTCAGTTTCATTGTCGATATAGCTAAAAATGAGGTAAAAATTATGATTAATAAGTTATGACAACATATGTTTTTACATTGTTTTAACTCATTGTTTAAAGCAATTTTCAACTTTTTAAAAATAAGATTCAGCTCATTTAAGTCAGTTTAATGTAACTTAAGTTGAAATGACTTAAAGGAACACGCTGAGTTTTTGGGAACTATATTCTCAGAAGGCAAAGCACTGCAACTTGGGCGGAGTGATTTGCCTGCAGCGCCTGAGAAGCCCCGTGGTGAGGAGCAAAGTTCGCTCTGAGTTGGAGTAAATCACTATACAAATCACAACATGTAAATAGGAAAATGTTGGCGTTATTTTGCCACTTATTGGGAGCAGTATGCTAGCTGGAGCCATTTACCTCCAGTCTTTGTGCTAAGCTAGGCTATCGGTCAGACAGAGTTACGGAGATGAGAAGGGTATGTGTGGACTTATCTAACTCTGGGGGATACGGGGAATAAGCTAAAGTCCCAAAAAGTCGGCATGTTCCTTTAAACATCCAAGTTCATTGTACTTAAAAATTTAAGGCTGCAAGTTTTTTTTTCTACAGTGTCCTGCAATTTTTAATTCCAAAATGAAATATATGGGTTATGGTATTTACTAGTCGCTGCAATGCATAAGGTTTAACTTTTCCCAACTGTCACATTGTCAATGTGCCTGAAATAGCCTATGTTCATTGCAAGTAAGTGACTTCTGGTTGTTTTATGAATCCAAATTGATGTATATGTGATCTTCACACACACACACACACACACACACACACACACACACACACACACAGTACAATAAACATTTGCATTTGTATAGCAGTAAAAAGCAGATATTCCCTGAACATTACAAATGAGAATAGTCACTATTTAATACCTAACGCTCCATAATGTTCATACTGTCTGTGTGAACCTTACTTTATATAACTGATAAGAGCTCCATGGTGATTAGACCTGATTGATTTCGACCTGTATTTGGACAGGAAGTCGTCTTCCCCTCTGATGTCATCACACTTTAGAATCCTACGCACTTCAGTGGATCCAGCGCTCAACATCTATCGTTACCATGGTGACAGCACTGACACATTGTTCTGTTTTGCACACAAGTATTAAATGATACAGAAATTATCTTGATTGAAGCTTACGCCCTCAAGCACGTTGTTGTTGTTCAGTGGAAAAACGAAGGACAGAAATACCTGTTGTTTGACGCCAGGTAGTTTAAGGGGTTATCGAATGAGAGGGAACAGAGTGTTATAATGTGCAGGGAAATAAAAGACATCTTTCACTCTGAGAGCAGCTGGTGGCGTCTCTCCTCTCATCCACCCACCTAGGAGAGAGAGAGAGAGAGAGAGAGAGAGAGAGAGAGAGAGAGAGAGAGAGAGAGAGAGAGAGAGAGAGAGAGAGAGAGAGAGAGAGAGAGAGAGAGAGAGAGAGAGAGAGAGAGAGAGAGAGAGAGAGAGAGAGAGAGAGAGAGAGAGAGAGAGAGAGAGAGAGAGAGAGAGAGAGAGAGAGAGAGAGAGAGAGAGAGAGAGAGAGAGAGAGAGAGAGAGAGAGAGAGAGAGAGAGAGAGAGAGAGAGAGAGAGAGAGAGAGAGAGAGAGAGAGAGAGAGAGAGAGAGAGAGAGAGAGAGAGAGAGAGAGAGAGAGAGAGAGACGGACGGACAACACAGTGTCTATATTAAATGAGTAGTTTACCCAAAAATTAATGTTGTTCCAAAACTGACTTACTTACTGGAACATAAAGGATAGATTGAGAAATATCCCGGTCACTCTTTTCTATGAATGTGAATGAGAAAGCAGAAAAAGTATCATAAATATAGTTCTATCATGACAACTCTTGGAGTGGTAACGGATATGACGATGCTGATATGTTTGGTCTTGGAGGAGTAAATCTGCTACGCTGCTGCGGCAGAGCAAGTACGGGACTTGCTACTGCCAAAACATATGCTACAGACACACTGATGTGAGCAAGTAAGACATGCCGCTGCTGTACAATATAGCATGAATTACCTGTAGCAGATACAGGTGGAGCTGGGGAAGGTGGAGGGTTTCTGAAAGCGCGCTGCTGCAACTGCTACAGAAAATGCTGACTGAGTATTTGAAGGTTGAGCAGCGAGCTCATTGGCTACTGATACAGCAGGAACCAATCAGCTGTGCCCTACTGATTTGATTGCAAGCAGATTCTGTTAAGGAGGACCTGTCAGCCTGCGCCATCTAGAGTTTCATGACAGAACTTTGTATTCTATGACTCATATTTCAAGTCTACTGCAGTCATTCAATAGCTTTCTGTGAGAGGTAAAACAAAGAAATTTAAGTTATTATTCACTGATAATTATCCCCTTCAGTGAGCTGTTAACCACTGTTAACCAGAGCCAGTGAGTACGCAAACTACAGTTGATTCATTGAAAAGACTCTAAAGCAGTGTTGTTATTGTTAACTAAAACTAGAAACTGTTTTAGTTCATTGAAATAAAGCTGAAATAAAATATATAAAAATAAAATATTAGGTGAAAAACTTAAATAAAAAAACTTGGCAACTAACTGAAATAAAATAAGTTCTAAAATAACTATAGCTGAAAAAATAAATAAAACTAAACAGAAATATGAAGAAAAAAAACTAACAATAATACAAATAAAAAAGAACATAACTAAAAGTAAAATGAAAATTGAAAATGTAGAAAATTACAATTATATAAAAAAATTCTATAATAGTATATTAATATTAATAATAATAATGGTAAAAATCATACCCATATCATAAAGGGTGGCCAGGATATTTTTCTAAATAATATATATATATATATATATATATATATATATATATATATATATATATATTGTGTTCTAAAGAAGACAATTCCTACAAGTTTGAAACATCATGAGTGCGAGTATATATATATATATATTTTTTTTTGCTGTAGTAGTTCTGTTGTTTTATTTTATTACATTTGCATCTTTACTATAGTCTCCCATTCTTCATATTCTAATCAGTCTCATCAGAGTCTTGTTAATCTTCTCTCTCTGCCCTTTTTCTCTCCCTCAATCTGCTGTTTTGCTGTTTCTGATTTAAAGCTGTTGATGTTTGCTTATGAAAAATGTTTGAAGGCTTTTCGCCATTTTATTGATAGCAAAACTAGAGAGATAACAGGAAATGATAGGAGAACGGAATTGGGAAATGACAAGAAATTTGAAACCTGCATCTCTCAACTGAGCACAACTCACTATCAATCACAAGACTACTAAGCCATGGCTCCAACTGGATATTTGTTTTAAACATCATGACTCAGCTGTTCTCTTAATCAATACACATAATCCATGGTATACCTTTTGGATTTGAATCATGATATTATACAGTTTTCTTGGAAGTCCAATTGAGTACCATGCAAATACCATGGTGTTACAATATGATATCATCATTGTACCCTGTTACCGTCCACTTTTGTGTTAGGGTAACGTTACAGTGATGGTCTCAAAAGGTAATATTAAGGTACTTTCCTTTGGAAATGTAATATTGGTTTAAAAAAAGAAAAGAATACTTTCATTCATTAAGTGACAGTAAAGACATTCATAATGTTAGAAAAGATTTCCATTTTAAATAAATGCTGATCCTTAGAACTTTCTAAGAATCTTGAAAAAAAAAGTATCATGGTCTCCACTAAAATATTGAGCAGCACAACTGATTTCAACATTGATAATAATAATAAATATTTTTTTAAGCAGCAAATCAATATATTAGAATGATTTCTGAAGGAGCATGTGACACTGAAGACTGGAGTAATGATGCTGAAAATTAATTTATAGTTAAATTATTCAAATGAACGAGTAAAATGATCTATAGTTATCTTAAATTGTAGTAATGTTACTGCTTTTACTGAATCATCCCCTCAGATTCAGAAAGAAAACAGTCGTACTCTCCCACCCCCGTTTGCTTCAATGTCAGGACAGAGGCCCGTGATCCAGTCAAGCCAAGCTACTGGCGTCATTCCAGATACACAACACACACACACACACACACACACACACACACCGCCTAAACCTTCACTGCATTAGCTGAGAGAGCGAGAGGGAGAGAGAAAAATGAAAGGGAGGAATAAAAACGAGCAGCCTAAACATACACGAACTCCCTCCGCAGATCCGCATCTTATGAAGTCAGGCTGGTGTCTCAATGCTGCATTAGTGATCCATTAGAAGTCAGTGCCTGGGGTCAGCGCTAATGCTAAATTTAGCCGAGTGTTTATTTCAGGAGCAGCATGTGGTCCGCACACACAAAAAGACTTACTGTGGGGAGACTGGTCTCTGCTGTAGCGGTAAAGAAAATATATGGTTTGGCTGTGTGACCGAGCCAACAGAGAGGACCGTTGAGAAAGACCCTCCCACTGATTGTGTACATAATACTGTCATACAGAGGAAACACAGTCCCAGAGGCTCTCGGGGGAGAACTCAAATCCAGCTGCCGGTCGCATGGGCCTCATGTCCACACTGATTGCTTTGGAGCAGAGGTGGACAAAGTACACAGCTTCCTTACTTGAGGGAAAGTACAGATACTACTAGTCAAATATTACTCCGTTATAAGTAAAAGTTGTAAAGACCGATTTTTACTTAAGTAAAAGTACAGAAGTACTCGTTTTTAAAAGTACTTAAGTATCTAAAGTAAATGTCAATGCATTGTTTTATTATTGTTGCAATGTAATACTTACGAATCTATGCCTGCCTACCTTAATATCAATATCAAATTTATTTCTAGAACACAGTTCTAGTAGTGGGATTGAATGTGTGATTGAATAAGTGCACTCAATAACGTCCACAATCGACACCCAAATGGCTGTTCCCTTAAATAGTGCCCTATTTAAAGTTTTTTGGCTTTTAGTATGAATATATCTTAGCCGTACTGTTCTCTATAAGCAAGTGTGCTCCAAAACAATGACAAAATTCACATTTAGAAGACCAAACCCAACGTTGAAAATGAAAATCAGGTTGATGTCAGAATCCAACGCCAGATTGACGTTAAAGGGTACATAACATGCACAGTTTCACCTAATCTCATGTTAATCTTGAGTACCTATAGAGTAGTAGTGCATCCTTAATATCTCCAAAAAGTGTTTAGTTTTATTATAATTTTAAAAGAAAAAACAGCTTTCCGATTCTCTCCGGGAAAAGCCGAGGTCCTGGAGGCGGAGCTATAGAGTCAAGCGGTAGTGCTTGATTTCCAGCAAAAGACAGAAATCTGATCCAGTTGTACTTACATGACTGGGGTCTTTTATCACTGGGACCGCTCCACGTTTTAATAGCAAACGATTTGCAAATCCAGCGTCGAGGCCTTGTTAATAAAACATTCGTCACTGAAATGACCAGGGGTGCGTTTCCCGAAAGCATCGTTGGCCAACTATGGTCGCAAGTTCCGTCGTTACCAATAGAGTTCAATGGACATTGCGATGAACTTGCGACCATAGTTGGCCAACGATGCTTTCGGGAAACGCACCCCAGAACACACAACCGCACTTCCTACACTCCGTTGCTGCCCCGGAAAAACAAACTGCATCCACTGTTCCTGTAACACTGGGTTCTTTGGAAAGCTGAACACGGTAAGCTTTCCCTCACATCCAAATACACACTTTTTTGGAGACATTCTTGAACAAATCCTATGCAGCGCGGGCGCCGATGATTTCCTGTTGTAGCGCGTTGATGTGCGCGGTCTCGTTCTCCTCTGGGCGACGTGTGCGCGGGCGAGCTTTTCCGAGAGAAATGCTCATATAAGGAGTTCCACTCTGATCTACGTCATTAGATCCACGATCGAAAAAAAACCAGCCGAAACTTGCACCAACCCGGAAGTAAGATTTTCGGCACAGAAATTCTCCGTTATTCGTCCAAAATATTTTTTTTTAAACTTTGCCCATGTTTAGCATGAGAATCCATCTCTTTAACAGTGTAAACAACTCTGAATACATGAAACACCATTGTACCCCCCCTTTAAAGGATAACTGTCGCCAAAATGCAACCTAGGGTCTTTTTGTGAATCTACGGCAAACTTTCGTTTAAAAGCATAATTAGGATGGAAATGCCACTTTTAAGATTGACCGTATTTTCGTTTTTTGGTCAAATTGCCTGTTGAATGGGAGTGCTTGGGGTATGAAAGCATAAAAAATCGCTATTTTTAAAACACTAAGAAGGCTCGACACATTCAAAAGGCAATTTGACCGAAAACGAAAATACGGTCAAACTAAAAAGTGGCATTTCCATTCTAATTATGCTTTTAAACGAAAGTTTGCCTTGGTAGATTAACAGAAATACCCTAGGTTGCATTTTGGCGACAGTTATCCTTTAATCTCCAAGACGTTGTATTGTGGTTGAAAATGAAAATCAGGTTGACGTCAGAAACAAACATCTGTCAGGTTCTGATGTCAAGCCGACTTTCATTTCCAACCACAATACAACCTCTGCAACCAAAATCATCCCCTGACTGACGTTACTACTTTCTACTCAAGGACCTTGACAGAATTGTTGTGGAGTAAAAAGTACGATATTTGTCTTTCAATTGTAGGGAAGTTATGGTAAAAAGTTTCCAGAAAAAATAATACTCAAATAAAGTACAGATACTCAAAAAGTGTACTTAAGTACAGTACTCAAGTTAATGTACTTTGTTACTGTCCATCTCTGCTTTGGAGAAATTATTTTAAAAGACAAGAAACAAAAGTAGTAATAAAATGGTAGCACTTTACAATTTGTCAACAGTCAACCTAAACTAACAGTGAACTATCCATTAATCTTAATTTCATAAAGTTAACATCTGTTAACATTATTTACTGCACTCTGCAACTAACGTGAGATAACAAACGAGACCATTGTAAAGATTTACCAAAGAAATATACAAAAAGACCTATTTGGGACTCATTGTGCATTGTGGGTGTTGAAGTTTTCCTACACAATTGGCAAAAGAGAAGAAAACAGCTTTTTGTCTCTAGTCAGGTAGCACAGATCAGTGGTCAAGTACCCTTTTAAGTATTAATAAAAAATAAAATAAAAGCTTAAGGCTTGTTCACATCAAGAACTTGCATCACATGAGAAGTGAAAGAAGACAGTCACTTCTCACACAAGATTCACAATGTGCTGACATTTAAATCAAGCGTGAACTCATGAACCCACATACTGTATGACCACTGGATCGAAGTGATGGTTTACAATTTAAAAGTTTGAAATATAGTTCAGTTCTTCCCTATATACATCACTAACACTAAAATGTCGTTAACATTTTTCTATATAAGGAATCTCTCATTGAAAATGAATGAGTTTTACATGAATTACTTTAGGTCAAGAGTATTTTCATGTATTTGGTTCTGATATTCTATATTTTCACCTCTGAACAGGCTTTTTGAGGAACCTGAAACCAGAGCAGTGACGCAGGATAAACCATACGCTGGTAAAACACAAAACTCAAGTGCATTGAATGCATTGACCTCAGATCCTCTCCTGAGTTTTGTAGAGAGAGAGAGAGCTGTGTTGTGGCAGTGATGCGGTTGGGTCTGTGATTTATATGGAGGGAGAGACACGTAAACAGGCAGACAGATAGTGGCAGCATCAGGGGTGACTCATCCCTTCAGAAGGATAATAACAGCTGAAAGGGGGACACGCAACCTGCGGCCAAGAGTGCTTTAGAACATTTACATTTATGCATTTGGCAGATGCTTTTATCCACATTGCATTTCAAAGTACACATTTACATTCGTATCAGTTCTTGCTTTCCCTGGGAATCGAGCCTATGACCTCAACGCTCTACTGTTTGAGCTACAGGAAAGCTCAAATGATATTCTATGGCTTTCCATTATTCCAAAGTCCTGTATTCCACTCATTCATTTGTGAGTGATGTACATTTGTGCTTGAGAACATGAGCTTGTGATAGGTCTAAACACATTGGTGTTGGTGACTTTGGATTAACAGATTGGCCCTGGAGAAGTGCTAAGGAGTGAGTGTGAGCCGCGAGACACCGAGAACACAATCCACTAATACAGCTGTTATCCTGTTACTCATGGACAACAATAAATGTGTATTTGCAATGCATTCTTCCATAATGTGACATGCTGTATATTTCAAATAGAATACTTATGTATAGTGGGGCTTGATTTTAATGGGACTTTTGTGCATTATAGGCCAGACAAGCAGAAAAACAACTTTACTACTTAATTCAAATCTGACTTCGCATAATTCTTAATCAACCAGGCAAAATAGCAACAGGAGGATGGGTAGAAGATGACAGAATTTTCACTTTAAACAAAGAAATATGACTTAATTAGACTGACCAAATTTAGACAAACCAGCTTTTATTCAGTAAGGATGCATAAATTGATCAAAAGTGACTGTTCTTTTGAACTTTCTATTCATCTTGAATAAGTCGAATCTTGACTCACAACACACACAAAAAAAGTTTAAGATGTAAATAATGGTTTAAAGGGGTGACACTTCATATCAAAAGTCCACTTTAGACATTCTGCTTACTATAAGTAACTACATGCCAACTAACTCTCATTAGCGTATTAGCATACTGTCTGCTTAATATCTGCTAACACTTTATTTTAATGATCAACAACAGACTTTGCGACAGGCAACTTATTCTACTAACCCGAACCCTAACCTAACAGTCTACTAATACTCTAATTAGTTGACATGTAGTAGCAAAGGAATGTCTAAAGTGGACTATCAAAATTAAATGTAACACTTATAGGTATTTACTGTACAGTCAATCATTAATTATTGGCTTATTTCTACTTAATTATCCTTCCAATGTTTGAGAAGTTGCAAATAATGCTAATATGCCCCAAATATATGTTCAGTTAACTATTCATTACTGGTTTCTTAAAGCTTAACTACATAAATAATGTCTTATATGCCTTTACTTGTTCAGTTAATCATCAACTAGTGGTGTGTTAATGTTTAAGCGCATAATTATTGACCCTTAAAATAAAGTTAACAATGTTTCTTGAGCCGCAAATCAGCATATTAGAATGATTTCTGAAGGATCAAGGCTGGAGATCACAGGAATAAATAAAATATATTCAAATAGAAAACTGAATAATAATTATAATTGAATAAAAGCATAACCCTAATGAATATTTTTTCTTGAAAAAAAAGAAAAAGAAAAACACGTACTGAAGAATTACAGACAGTAAGAGGGGATTTTTTTAAAAGGTTGCAATAAATAATTTTGTGCTGCTAGGATAATGAGTGTTTCCAAACAGTTTTCCCAAACACTCCCTCCATCCACCGTCTCACCCAAACTCAAGCTTCCACATTTTCAGAGTGACTAACACATATTTTGCTTACAGAGTCTGAGCTGTCACAGGAACAGGTGTGATTTCTCAAGACACCTATTTCAGTCGTCTGTCAAATAAGACATTTTATGCTTACAGCAGCTACTGTATACGAAATGAAATGGGGTCGAACTTGTTTTTATATGGTCTTTAAAGTATTATTACCACCTGTTCCAATCAGCGTTAGTTTGGAGATGCTATTTTAAAATGACTGAGACTTATATCAGAGAGAGACACACAATAGATACACACATTTTGCGCCTCAGGCATTTTTTACAGCTGACACTAAAAATGCCAGCTGAGGCTCGACGAACCGATTCTGCATCACTCGTCTCTCTCCATCCATCCATCTATACACACTCCCGCTCTGTATTTAATATAATGTGTGTGTGAGCACAATCAGTCAGTCAGGCTCCTCCCACCTCTGAATCATATTCACCCTGTGAAACACACCAGCTGTCTCAATGGGCCTTACACTTGGTTAGTCGATGAAGCCCCAAATCAACAGGTTTCCTATTTGATGTGCTTTACTTGCGTGACCAAAGGAGGATGCAAAATTAAATTAAAAATTAAATTAAATTAATAAAAAATTTTTTTTACTTTACATCTCTCTTAAGACACCAACTTCTCAAACAAGTAATCTGAGCTCAAATGCAAGATATCCCAGCAGCTCTCTTTCACACTTTCACACAAACACATGTAAAGGTGCACTGGTGATGGTCGGGCACTGGTGGGGTGGCAGGGGACCAGACAGGGCTGGAAAGTTCCCAACTGTCAGCAGCTGCTCCTGCCATAATGTGCCATTGTCACCTATTCTGTCAGCAAAAAGAGGTACAAACACACACACACACACACACACAGAGAGAGAGAGAGAGAGCTGATTCCCAGATCTGCCAGTCTTCTCCCTCAGAAACACGCATTAGTGACGATGACTGCTGATCATTTCTCACTGAACGGCTGTATCATCGATCCTCCGAGCGCATCTGTCACTGTCAACTCACTGTCCAACAAGTTCAAACACACTGATCTCATAAAGGCACAGGTGCTCGTGATGACATCATCAGAACAGCTGATGCATCCAATCCAACTCGTTTCGGGATCATAAAGGCTTAGCTCAGCCCTAAAATACAAATGATGCTATCGTTTATTTAGCCTGATGTCTCTTAAAAGTAGATTGCTCTTGCTGCTCTTTACCAAATAATGAAACCGGATGGGAATGGGTGCTGTTGAACTCCAAACATGACACAAAGAGCAACATAAAAGCAATTCAGGTGATATACACTACTGTGTTTGCCAAGCTCACATTTATTTGATCAAAAATACCTTAAAAACAGTAACATTGAGAAATATTATTACAATTTATATGTTTGATATTTTAAAATGTAATTTGATGCAAAGCTGAATTTTCAGCGTCATTACTCCAGTCTTCAGTGTCACATGATCCTTCAGAAATCATTTTAAATTTGTAATATTACTGTATTTCTGGTCACATAAATGCTGCCTTGGTGAGAATAAAATAATTCTTTCAAAAACATCTATCTATTAATCTATCTATTCCAAACTTGCTAGACTGGCAGTGTATGAAGTCATCTGAGGCCTATAAAGTCTTTGACACAACCTACAACACTTACTGTAACATGCCAGTTCATGTAGACGGTGTGTTTCAAAACTTTAAAGAAGCTGCTCAGGCTTGAAATAAGTGAAATCATCTGTCTCAATGCCAGTCAGTGCCGTCCATCATCACAGTTTAAACACAATCCAAAGAGACTCTGGCATTCACACATCAAAGAAATGGCACAAAACATGACATTTTCCTGGATCCTCTGTCAGGAACAGATGGTTACCGCTTCACTGAAGGGCTCTTTTACACACCATAATAGAAATTAGAACTATATCTGATACTCTTTATATGCTATAGAATTATATAACTCTGAGACAGTGTAATCTTTATCCCTTTTAAGATGAATCTGTTTCATCACTTTCTTTCCACTGAACTAAGGCAGACTTAAAGATGAGTTCATGAGCTCAAAATGTTTCAATCTTAAACAGGTTTAAGAACCAGTTTCAACCGCTGCATGCACTATATAATTATGTTCTTATAATACAATTATGACAATGATGAACTACATATAAGAATGTATCCATCCATATATGTATGTATCCATTAGGGGTGTAACGATACCCTCGTGTCACGATTCGATATATATCACGATACGATATTATTGCAATACTCCAAGTCATCAGCCTGGAAATCCAGACCTAAATCTGAAAGATTAATGGTCTGGCGTCGACTAATGAAGATCGGCCAGCTCGAGGGGCGGCACCAAGCGTGCATTTGAAAATCTCGCTGCACGCAATTGGATAACACTACGACCAATCACAACAAGGCCCATACGCTTAGCTACCAGCGGAGCTAACTGGTAGATTAGACTCTTGCCGTATCCGGTCGGCAAAACAGCAAACACGTCCTACTTGCAAAGGAAGGATTCGAGTGCCGTCTTCTGTTCCTCTTTTAGATAAAAAGCCATGTCTAACTCATTCATTGTAGCGGCCAAAGCCGTTTCAAACAACTGGAGTTCATCCATAGCCATCTTGCAATGTTTACTAATGACTTTCGACGTCACAGCGCTGTCGTCATCTGTTTAGCTCGCCTCTGGCCCGCCTATATCAGATAACCCGATGTGATTGGTGCAGCTCGGATACAAGAGCATTTTTAATGAGCATCATTACTCGACGCCAGAGTAAACTCGCTGAGCAAATTCAACTTGTGCTCTCCCGAGAACTCTGGATTACCAGGGTACCAAGTCATATGATAAAAGGTTAACAAAAAAATGAACTGATGATTAAAATGCTAAATTTGGTATTACATTGGGTGTGGAAATGAATAGACTTGGACTTGGTGCTGGAAACCCAATGCACAGGAAAATAGAGACACAAGTAAAAATATTCATGATTCTGAACCGTTCTGAACGAATATGCTTGCAGTCACTGACTAAAATAATGTAGGCCACTTTTTACTAGTAACATAAGACATTTGGCATTATCACACAAATATGGACAAGGACCCACAAATATTCCCCCATTGCATAATTAAATATAGTAGGTAATGTAGTACTGACAATAAAATTCTGAAAACTTGATTTTTTTCCTAACATAGTAATTTTTTTTCTTTTATTGGGGTGAACTATCCACCATACATATTGTTGCTTTTTTGCTTTGCGATATATTGTGACACGGTATAAAGAAATGACACATGCTGAAGCCTCAAAAATATGCTATTCAACACATATAATGTGTTGGGAACATCATAAATAGCTGTTTTGGTTCACAGACAGACAGTAATTTCACACAAATAGTGTATGGGAAAACGAGAAATGCTTACGCCAGTTAGGAGGAACATGTGGAGCTCAGAACATGAATCTGCTGGGAAGTTGAACTATTGGGGAAACAGTGACAGATTTGTGTGTTGCACTTGGGATGGGCTTTCCTCCTGCACTCTGACACTATAGACGAGCCCGCCTGACTTCAGTGGTGCTGTAAACCCCCAGAGACTGACTGATGCACTTCACACAGAGAAAACGTGTGGCTGATCACTTCACACACACAACAACAGGTCATGCAGAAGACACATGCAGGGTTATGTAATGGCCGGAAGGAGGCACATCCACAAGTTGTTTACCAGGACATGCTCACACACCTGCCTGTATCACTTACACACAGAAACAGCATCTGCACTGCAGTGTCCTGAAAGACACGCTTCAATCTCATATGTAAAGTCCAAAATGTTGGGGTCTGTAATGCTTTTGAAAGAAGTTTCTACTGCTTACCAAAGCTGCATTTATTTTAATATATTTAAAAAATGTCATTTATTCCTGTGATCAAAGCTGAATTTTCAGAATCATTACTCCAGTCTTCAGTGTCACATGATCCTTCAGAAATCATACTAATATGATGATTTGATGCTCAAGAAATGATTTCTTATTATCAATGTTGAAAACATCATGCTGCTTAAAGGAGAACTCCGGTCAATTTTAACATTGAGCTAATTTTATTGTACATTTGGAGTGCTGTCAATACAGAGAACAACGACAAAAATCGGTGTTGCCTACACCGAGTTATTCTATTTTTAAAATTTGCACCCTGTTGACTTCAATAGGGCAAGTACTAAACCTGCTTTTAGGCTCTTAACATCCTTGATGTGTCATTACAAGTGCACAGAAAATGTGAGTGATTCCTTCAGAGTGAACACGAGTGGATCTGACTGCAGTAGATGTAAAAGATATGTATAAAAATGATGTTATTTAAGCCAGCGCAAATACCTGTGTTTACATCCTGTTTTTCGGTTGAAGTCCAAAGTAGTCGATTGCCGAGTTCACGCGCGTGATCATAGGTAACTAAACCTATGCGCGTGAACTCGGCAATCGACTACTTAGGACTTCAACCGAAAAACAGGATGTAAACAGGTATTTGCGCTGGCTTAAATAACATCATTTTTATACATATCTTTCACATCTACTGCAGCCAGATCCACTCGTGTTCACTCAGAAGGAATCACTCACATTTTCTGTGCACTTGTAATGACACATCAAGGATGTTAAAATGTTAAAATTGACCGGAGTTCTCCTTTAATATCTCTGTGGAAACTGACAATTTCTTTTCAGTACTCTTTAATAATAGAAAATAGAAAAAAATAGTATTTATTTGAATTATAAAACTATCATAAATATATATACAGATGATGTCACTTTTGAACAAATTAATGAGTTCTTACGGAATAAAGTTTTCATTTCTTTTTAAACATTTTTTTTCTAACTCCAAATTTTAAGCAGTAGTGTGTATATGGGTCATATTTTACCAAATATATCTTTTTTAACTTTTAACATTTTCATGACCCAAATTCCCATTAATGTAATGCAGCTGGATTTTTTTTTTCCTACAATTATTCTCCGTGGTGAGTCTCAAAGTCATTTCTAATGTGAACATGATCAATTGTCGTAACAATAAAGTGACAATACTGAGATATATCATTTATTTATTTATTTTGATTTTGAGGAGAAAAGCTGACAGGTTTTGTGAGATTCATCCTTATATGCCAACAGAAGGAAGAAAAATGGGCAATAACTTTCAGAAACAGTCAGCTTGTGTAATTGGCTCCCGAGGCTGTATGAAACACACTTGGGTCGAAAAAAAAAAGAAGTAAATAATAGAAAAAAACCCACACAATCAGCAAGAACTGTCAAGGACAAAAGAAAGCAAACATAGGAAACTCCCCTCCAGGAAAAGACATAAAAAAATTGCAGACATAACAACAGAGAACCGCTCTATTGTGTGAACTACAAAGATTTTCCATTCAACATTCTGGAAATGTAAATCCCATCGGAGGATACAATACCTGCACTCATGACAGGAACATCTCACAGCAATTGGTTTAGTTAGAAAACGTCTTTTTTTATTACTTTGGTCCGAACCCTTATTCAATGAGATATTATAAAGAACGCTCTCATTATCAGAATTGGGGAAAGTTACTATTAAAAGTAATGCGTTACAATATTGTGTTACTCCCTAAAAAGGTAAATAATTGCATTAGTTAGCAGCTCAAATAAATTAAGTTCAACACACTTACTTCAGCAATAAAAACAAAACAAAAAAGAAACAAATGTGGTTTAACTAAAGTAATTTTTGCTTATTAGTATGATTGAATTGGATCATTGAAGATCTACAGCAAAGACATTGGTTAATAAAGTGAGATTAAATACATTAAGTACATTTGTGTTATTTCAAATATTTAATTATTGCGTTACCTGAAAAAGTAATCTGATTACATAACTCGCGTTATCGTGAATATATCGTGTCACATAACTATGCTCTATATCTTACTAAAAACTTACTATTATATTACTAAAAAGTAAACTAAAATTAACAAAAGAAATGAAAATAAAAATGAAAATATAGGCTAATTCTAAATATGAATACAACTATAATAAAATTTAAATAACACTGGACCATACAAACAAAAATAAAAATAAAAAGATTGAGTCATGAACATGCCAAACTTTTAGCAAAATGCATTTATTAATGCCCATATGCAATCATTTAATATACAAAAAATAGCAATGATTAAATATCAAGACATGAGCAAACTACATGTGAACAAAACAATCCCTGCCACATCAATGATCTTAAAACAAAAACTTTCAAATGAGAAAACATAAAGGGGAAAGACCAAGAGGTTTGCAAACACTGCACAGAATAAGACCCAGAAGAGTCCAGTATATCTGACCCAGAATCAGCTGTTTGTGAGGAGGCTCTACCAGGAGCTGAAGTCTCCAAAACCTGCTCTGCCTTTGTGTTTCTTGGCAGGAGCTTCACTAGTGGAGGGTTTGTCACCATCTGGGTGGGAATGTTTCCTGATGAAGGAGAGTGAATGAGACGTTAAAGTTAATTAGGTTTGTGTAACTGATTCAGTGGTGATTATATATGCGAGTCCGACCTCAGCAGTTTGTTTGGCACGTTTCAGAGCGCAATGTTTTGTGAATCTGTCAAAGTAAATGCAGACCTTGCAAAGAGGCTGTTATTGAAGGAAACCAAACTGGACCTTGAACATAATTCGTATTACTCATTTCACAAGCAGAGGTTAGCCAATGACATAATTCCTTTACTTAAAGGTACAGTAGCACAAACAGCCTGTTTAAATCACTGTTTCATAAAAGGTGAAAAAAAAAATGGTTATGCATTTATTAAACACTTTTTATTAATCAATTTATCATTTTTAAATATCTTCCCTGTATCATTTTCTCCTTTCATCTTAAAGAATCTCAATTGCCAGTTGTTTGAATTATTTGGAGCTTATTTAATTATCAGTCTTTTTGACCAGAAATATTTCAAAGACAGAAAACAGTTTCTCATGCTGCGTTAGCTTGCAAGATTCTTTACACCAATTCGGGTTAATTAATTTATTTCACTTTGATGTTGATGATTCAACAGCGACTAGAGAAATTTGTTGTAACCCTGTGTGTGTGTGTGTGTGTGTGTGTGTGTGTGTGTGTGATCCAGATCTCAGGTGTGAGCAGCAGGTGTTCACATCGCTCAGTATGCATGTGCTTGTCTCTTTAACATTCAGTCAGTGTGTTAGGGAGAGTGTATGGGAGTGTGTGTGTGTGTGTATGTTAGAAACAGTGGGGTTGTGAGGGATAATTAGAAAGATCTCCTGCCATTCTCAGTAAACTTTGCTCATATCCTGAGCCCTGCTGTGGTGTGGGACAAACCCCTCACCAGTAACACACACAAACACACACATTCGCCATGATATGACTTTAAGCTTCTATCTATCTATCCATCCATCCATCCATCCATCCATCTAATTTTTTTGTCTTTTTGACCAGAAATATTACAAAGACAAAAAAACTAATTTCCTCATGTTGCTGTAGCTTGCAAGATTCTTTACACCAGTTTGGGTTAAATAATTTATTTTGTCTTGATGAAGAAGATTCAACAGCGACTGAAAACACATTTGTAATCCTATAACCTTTTGATAAATAACAACAAATAACTTTTATTTTCAGAAACCAAACAGTGAAATATTGCTTTTAATAAATAGCTTGTTGTGGTAAATATGAGGATTACCAGAGCAAATTTCAAAGGACTATAAAAGTCAACAGAGTAATGAATTACTTGTGTGTTTGGAGGAAAGGTTCTGGTAATGTAACTCATATTTATTACCTTAATAATGATCATTATTTGATCATTATAGAGGTAATAAATATGAGTTACATTACCAGCACCTCCTCACTGTTGTGAGAGAAAAAGTTGTGGAATAAATCAATGCAATATCTTGCAATATAAAAATATCAAAGTCGTCTTGTTGTCATATTCAGCAACCGTGCATCATCACAGATGAGTGTGAACTCACGTGGCAGCCATGTTGATGTATTTGCCCACTCCTGGTTTGAAGACTTTAGGCTTGTCCTCTGTTTTTGCTTTAGCTGAAGCAGAAGTTTGCGCTCTCTCTTCCTCCTGTTTCTGTGCTTCCTTCTCTCGCTCGGCTGCAATCTAAACACACACAGTGTCACATCGACTGCACGCCATGAAAACAACAAATACGACATCGACTACATACATGCACACAAATGCTGACCTGTGCATCGGCTTCCTCATACGGATCCACAAATACTGAAGCGCTCAGCAACTTTATCTCAGACTGAGAATGTGAAACAGAAACAGAGATTCAGACTGAGAAAAAACACTCCTGACCTATTAGCATGCTGTTACCGTTTAAGAAATGAAAAGCCAAAGAAAAAAAAAGTACTGAAGCGAAGTATTCAAAAACTCTTTTGCCTCAAGCTAAAATACAGTTTGCATTTTACATGAGGCAGACAAAAATGCTTAAAAAACATGAATAAACGTGTCTGTTCAAATTGGACTGTTTTCTCTTTTGGCATTCTGGGGTTTGACAGCAGGTGGAAAAATATAAACAAACAGGAGGTACCATGAGTCATGTTGCACAACCCTACACTGCAACCGAATCATACATTTCTGATGCCACAGAAGGGGAATAAATGGAATAAAATAACCTTGGGTTTGTCTGTCTTCGGATCACTTTCAACATTCTCCATCGCTGTGAGAGCCTCTAAACCACCAACCACTCTAAAAGAGAGCAAGAGAGGGACAGAAATCCTATTAAAACCCTGCTGCAAAAAGTAAATGAGGTAGTATTCAGTGCCAAGTGGTGATAATATCACTAATGAGACTGGATCAAACCCTTTCACTGTAGACAACAATTTGGAACTTTTCTTAAAGTAATAGCACACCCCCCAAAATGAAAATTATGCAATTTACTTTAAAGGTCCCGTATTATGCCCCTTTTCACAAGATGTAAAATAAGTCTCTGATGTCCCCAGAGTGTGTATGTGAAGTTTCAGCTCAAAATACCCAACAGATCATTTTTTACAGCATGTTTAAATTGTCATTTTTTGGGGCTCAGAAAAACGAGCTGTTTTAGTGTGTGCCCCTTAAATGCAAATAAGCTGCTGCTGGATGACACAGGGGGCGGAGCTTCATGAGCTCGAGCTCAGTCTCTCAGGACAATTTCATCTCACGGAATGATGATAATATCAGAAACTCTCAGTAACGTGTTCAGTTCGAGTCGGACAATAATGCCTACAGAGTCAGAGTGCTGTATAGAGATGGAACAGGTATAGTTTAGTAGTTTAATTACGGTTATTATAACGTATTTGTCATCTGCTTGTATGTATCCATTATTTATTAATAGCCTACAAGTCTGCTGTCTGAATGATGATCAAACATATACTGATGAGTTTAATAAAGTTTATTGTACATCACACAAAAGATGAAGCGTCAGTTTTACTTCAGAAAATCACCGTAAGAGCTGAGTAAACACAATAAGTTATAAGAAGTGCGCAAGTACATAAACGTATTTCGGTAGAGTTGAGGGAGCATTCCTGTGGGCGGAGGTTAGTCAAAGAACGGTTCTAGTGACGTCATTAAAGAAGGAAGTAGAGGGATGTAGTCCAAACGAGCCGTTCGTTGTAGGCGACTTCTGTTAAATAAAATATCTCGCTTGGCATTGAACTTTGAGCTTTATAATTTTACAGATATTATTTATGCTCTAACAGCAACATTACACACTAACTAAAGTTTGAAACATGGGATCACGAAGAACGGGACCTTTAACTGTTATGCTCCAAGAAGGGCGAAAAATAAATAAAGGAATACGATTTAAGCAGTCCATATGATTGGTTTGCAATATTTTAAGTCTCATAAAATTATAACAATGTTATTATTGTTAAAGCTACACTGTGTAATTTTTTTAAAGTTGATTCTTAGTAAAAAACACTTTGTTCTTTCAAAATGATATGTGCTCATTAATGTGTAATTACTTAAACTAATTAAGTATTCTCGTAAGCGTAGAATCTGCCATTCAGAATACATACGAGCGAGTTGCTGGAATGGCGGCAGCCATGTTGCGCCTCCATCTTGAAAATACATTAGCCAAAGAGGGACAACACTCAGTGGCACCGTGACGAATGCGAGGGGGAGATTACTCGCGACTGCCGGCAGATTTGAAATAATACGGCCACCGTAGGAGTTAAAACGCCCTCGGAATGGGAGGGGCTAGAAAGTAATATTCCGTTGGTAGTCATAAACAATTTCACCACTAGATGGGAGAAAATCTTACACAGTGTAGCTTTAACTGAAACTATTAAAATTGTTTTCAATCATAGAAATAAAGCTGAAATAAATTAAAATGTAATACAAATGTTGCCTTAGTTGACAACTAACTAAAATATAATTAAACTGCTAATTCAAAATACTAATAAATTCTATAAATATTCTATAAATAATACTAAAACAAAACTGGTTTTCAGTGAATAATGACTCAAACTTCAGGCACACAAAGCCATCAAACGGCTTCAAAAGATTCGGAAAATTGTGCATAAGTTGTATGGATTGCTTTTGTGATCATTTTTGCTTTTTGACGTTTTTGGAGCTTGACGGGCGCTAGTCACTGTGCACTTTCATTATATTCCTTCTTTTGTGTTTCACAGAAGAGTCACACAGGTTTAGAACAACATGAGGGTTAGTAAACAATTTAAGAGTATTCTCATTTTTTTAATGAACTGTTTCTTTAACAAGTAGCTGTAGTTGCAAAGTTAAAAAAGTGATGGTTCAGTGCCAAGCTGTGATAATATCTTGGATCAAACTCGATCCAATGTCTACATTTTGAAAGACAGCAAACAAATTTATAACGTGCAAAACAAATCTATAATGTTGTTTGTGTGTTAGAGCTATATGTGCACATGCTGTGTACTGTCTCTCTTTGCACAGCTGTTCCTGTGGGACATTTCATCTTTAACAGGGGCTCAGGTTTCTAGGTACCCCATAGGCTGAGGGTCGAGGGGCGAGTGTGTGCGTTCTCACTGCACGTGCTCAGTAAGTGCACAGACTTTCTTCTGCTGTGGGGTGAGGGGTGCATGAGAGTGTGCACAGCAGTTTAGTCCAGGCTTATGCTGACAAGCCTCTGAATTCCACAGCTAGAGTCCAAGGGTTTCCACTCAATGCCAAATGGGCAAAGACTTTCCCTCAGAGTGAAAGTGTGTGTGTGCTGGAATGTTCTGATTCAACAGAAGACAAGCTTTCCCCCAGGAAGGACTTCACTCACACAGAAAGCTGACCAAATGAAGAATATACCAAAAATGCTACCCCCAAAATAGCTGTTTGATGTTGAGATCCATTATTACCACTCAGGACAAGCGAGAAACTCATTCACAGCTGCAAACAGCTATTGATGCACTCTTGGGTCTGAGGGATGTGAATGTACACAGGTCAAATCTATTACTGAAGAGAAATCCATAAATAAACTTACCTTCCAAACACAGTGTGTTTCCTGTCCAGGTATGCGCATGAGCGGAATGTTATGAAGCTGAAAGAAAACAGGAAAAATATTCTCATGTGAACCGAGTTTTCGTAACAGGGTCAATTTATATTTAAACTAGATTTGTATTTAATGAGCAAAACACCAGTGGCTTGTAAAGGCAAAACAACAACAACACAGTGTTGAAGATTAAGGTAAATTTAAGCTTTGATTCTTCCCATTTGTCATTGCTGGTTATTAATGGTTAAATGCAAGGGTAAATTCATATTTAAATTAGATTTGTATATATTGAGCAAAACACCAGTGCTTGTAGAGGCAACAAAACTGTGCTGGTTATGAAGGTTTAAATGCAAGAAAGACCATTCTCAAATCAGTATGCAAATACCATAAGAAAATCAACAAGAATTCAGTATTCAAGTTCTCTCTATCCATCTCTCAAATTTCTCTAAAACCGGTTTATAAAAAACAAAAGTAGCCTAAAGTGGCCTGTGATCCAAAGTTTGAATGGTGTCTATGTTCAGAAGTTTGGGCTGAAATAATTGCAGAAGTTTAATACTTAAGGGATTTAGAACAAACACAAACCAGAATGTTTGAAGCTGCCTGACAATCACTGTAATGAGCAGATGAAACATACTCACAACTGGGATTTATTTGTGTTGGGTCCTGAGTTCGCCATGCTCAGAATCCCACGACCCGTGTGAGACAGATTAGGCCTGAATTCATCCTTGAATGGCTTTCCCCAGAAAGACTCGCCTCCTGATATACACAACGACAGAGAGAGGATCGACAGGAGGGAAAAATATGAATATTAAAGAGATTAAGAGTAACACATCATGACACCTGGCCAATAACAACCCTGCTGCATGTGCTATCACGTCTGGTATAATTGCACTGGAAGAACAAATCCAGAGATCCAGCACAGAAATCCCCCCTTTACCACTCTACAGATAAAGCGTTGTCGGGAAACTCAATTCGCGTATCTACCCCGAATTGATAAAATAAAATAAAATTCTGTATTAAAAATTATAAGGAAACGCCAGTACTTTGTTTAGGCTTGGTTTGTAGGGAATTCCAAACCTGCGTACATATATTCAAACGCACATAACTATAGAAACAATTCTTAATGCGCATGTGAACGCCATCAGCGTTTCTCACAGGTTCGCGTTTAAAGTCTGTGTAGAGAGAATGGTGTCGTCTTAGCGGCCCCTAATTTAATAACAAATGATCGTTGCGACGGAAGCGAATCAATCAAAACTAACTTTAGCTGGAAAATAGCTTTATTAAAGAACCGCTATAAAGCCAAAACAATCTCTATTACCTTAAATTATACGCTTATCTCTGTAAAGCTGCTTTGAAACAATCTACATTGTTAAAAGCGCTATATAAATGAGGATGAATTGACTTGACACAGCACAACACAACACAAAAATTACACTTACACACACAGAAACACATTAGTTTAAATGTAGTGTCATTTCTATGACACTAGCAGCACCAAACAGGACTATACTTTGGTTCCCAGATATGGCTCAGGTCCCTCATTCAATGTCTTTGGGGTTTTGTCCTGCCTATGTTAAAAAGTGCCAGCCAGCATATCTCTTAAACAAAGCCAAGTGATTTGAGGATTAATCCATGTCCATAGCACAAATGATGGTGAGGCAATTCACATACTAGATTTCAATAGGTTTAGTGGTTTGTGCGAATCTCAAATACTTAGAATCAGCAATATGCTCAATTGAAGAAAACATACACTACCTTTCAAAAGTTTGGGGTCAGTAAGATTTTTCTGACTTTTTGAAAGAAATTAATACTTCAGAAATGATGCATTAAATTGATCAGAAATTATGCAGTAAATTGATCAAAAGTGACAGTAAAGACATTTATAATGTTAGATATGTATAATAATGTTATAACTTTCTATTAATCAAAGAATTTAATGAAAAAATGGACACCGTTTCCACAAAAATATTAAGCAGCACAACTGCTTTCAACACTGATAATAATAAGAAATGTTTCTTGACCATCAACTCATCATATTAGAATGATTTCTGAAGGATCATGTGACACTGAAGACTGAAGTATTGATGCTGTAATCACAGGAATAAATTATATTTTATAATATATTAAAATAGAAAACAGCTATTTAAAATTTTAATAATATTTCAATCTTCAGTGTTATCAAATAAATGCAGCACTGGTGAACGTTATCAATATCTTTTAAACGTTAGCAGTAGTCTGACTATTCAATTCTTCCTACAGATTTTACACTGAAATATTAAAGCCGTTCAACTAAACCTGACCCAGATTGTCTTTTTCAATCACTTCAAATCATTTATGAAAATGAACCCAGTGCCACATGCACAGACACCATGCATCGTCTTCTGCCACCATAAACAAACACCTCATGCCAAAGGCCTCCAAATCAGGTTCACTAATTAACGCTTCATCACGCTCAATCAAAAGCTCTGCTGGATGCGGCTCTCTCAGCGAGTGTTCGCGTGTGTGCTGAGGCTGACATGAGACGTCTCTCAACTGCAGGATTTCTGTGACACCTGAACCTACTGAATTCACATGCGAGTTTTAAAATCTTTCGTACTTCTTAAAGAGTCGCCGCACATGATTCTAGACGTCTTGTTTTAGCGTCCAGCAGCTGGTGTCGTTGTGGAGCGATGGCTTTACAGCGCACCAATCAACCTCTGAAAACTCTGCACACCCTCATAAACATTCCCCAGGTGACATTTCTGCATAATTTATGCCCTTGCTGACATTTCCTACCCCCATGCCACAGACTTGATTAAAAAGGGAGGGAAAAAAAGGGTTATAGGAAGTGGATGAAAATCAACCGGACAGAATAACAAGGCTGACGTGATTAAAAACAATGAAAACATGATTTATTCATTTTGAGCACCTAAGGGACTACATTCAAGATTAAAATGTTAAAATCCAAAAGGTAGATGGTTAAATCCAAGGATCTGTAGAAGTCTATGGGCCAAACACATACAGCTGTTGCCCCAAAGACTTTTCTGAGCGTGTTGTTTTAACAAACCAAGTTGAAACTTTTTTGTTGAATAACTGACAGCAATGTATAGAACCTGTATTAGTCCTTAAAATGATCTGGAAGCAGAGCTGAATAGCAATAATCAGAGCTGAACAAATCATTTTAACATTACATTTAAGATTAATTCGTATTTTTTATTTTTTATTCCATTATTTTGCAATAAACAAAAAATCATGTCCTCTGACTCATACATAAAAAACTAATTTCATACAAAGGCAACTGAGTAATTCAAGCTTCATGTTTTGAGTCGGCAGTGAGCAATTAAAAAATGATCTCCGATGAAAATATGTAACTGATTGTGATTAATATGATTAACATGCAAATCAAACTAAATTGATTATAAATGCAATTGTATGATTGCCATAATTTTAACAAAATAACAACAATTAAGAGACTCTGCGAATTAACATAGTACATCACAGCCGATGACTGCCACAAAACTAACTGGAACTCAGGTTGTCTTCAGAGTCTTCTATAATATTTCAATAATATATTCTTTGTCATATAGGAAAGATTTTATGAGCTTTTACTTATTTACTTTCCTTTGCCAATCATGTATACCTTTATACCTATACATACACATCTAAAAACGTCACAGATGTCAACGTGAGTTGTGACGTTTTCTGCCGCACTGACCCCAAACTGCTGCATAAGAAGCCTTGATTAAATTTTGTAGATGAATCCAGCAGAATCATAATCATTGCACATTCAGTCACAGCCTAACAGAGCACCATTATTACACAACACAGCATCTCTTTAAAGGAACATTTTGTGATTTGTCACACTCGTGACTTCTTGTTGCAGCATCCAAAACACATTTGGATAATTTGGTTAATATTATCTATTTTTCAACTAAATGGAGGAAAGCAGGATGGCTGAACACATGATCAAAGCCTTCAAAATAATTTAACTAAGCCACGTTACACTCAGAAAAAAAGTTCAAAAACTGTCAATGCAAAGCTGTCTTTACAAAAGGTACACCTTATTTACCCCTAAAGATGCATTAGGATCTAAAAGTGCATATTAATACCTTAAAGGTAACATTTGAAAGGGTACCGTCCCAGTGACAGATTTTGTACCTTTTTTTCTGAGTGCATTATGGTTTTGTATAATGCCAATATTTATCAGAACATATCTCTTAATAGTTCATAATTAAAGGTATATTTTCACTCAGAAATGTACTTATCCTCATGTTGTTCCAAAGCTTTATGACTCCTACTGAAGCATTTTAACAATGTACTGGTCATTCTTCTATGCAATTCAAACTTGAAATCACTTTAAAAGTATCATAAGTGTCCATATAATTTTTGCATGTCATACAATACTTTTTTTTTTTTTTAAATGAAGAACAGACTGAATTTTAAGTTGTTATTTGATGCAACTGGAATCATTGAACATCAGAATTGGTCCAATTAGTGAGTAAATCACTCATGTTTTTTGAGCTGTATAAACAGATTCATTAGATCTAACTGATTCCTTCCCAAATTGGACATCACTACTTGCCAAAGGAAAACTAGGATGAATTTTCAGTGTACAGCAACATTAATTTTAGTCTGTTTGTCACAATCGCTATCATATGACTCAAGAAGACTGCTTCATCCAATATTAGGATGCATTTATGGTGCTTTTTTGTAATTTTGTCCTTGTTTGCTTTCATTATACTGAAAAGAGTAGTCAGGAAATTAGTTGAAAGTTCTCCTTTTGTGTTCTATAGAAGAAAGTCATACAGGTTTGAAACAACATAATAGTCTGAGTAAATAATGATGATTTTCATTTTTGTGTGAACTATTCCCTTACAAAAAAGGGCATCATTTAGTTAACCTATTGTACATGGAGTGTCACATATAGAGAAGGATTGAGGACACTGCAAACTCTTCTCTAACATCCGTGAACATTCACTCAAATGACTAAAAGCACATATTTTGGGCAGGCAATCAACAGTTTGCTCTGATGCAAAATCTCAATGCTCTTTTTGCACCTATTTTTAGGTCAAATGCAAATACAAATCTTGTCTCAATGTGCGTGATAATAACACGAGTGAGAATGGCTAGAAGATAGAAGCTGCTTCTGACCTTCAAGTCTAATACTCAACACTTTAAATTCACTCTCTGTTCATGAAAAATCATTCGGTCTACTTCCCTGTTCACTTCTTGCTCTCAATCTTTCTCTCTACACAAGAGTCTCAGGTGAGGCTGGTGCATTTTTTATGGGATTGAATTTTAGATACGTACAAGACCAGTGCACAAGCTCTTTACCCTTCTTTTCCTCAGTTGAACCTGCAGATTTTAACACTCACGACCACAAGAAAACATCCCTCGCAAATGTGCACCAAAACGGCATTCAGAAAGCTGAGGTCATATTGTCTAGACAGCTCAGGAAAGTCTGAGAAAGCAATGCAATTCTCATCTGATCAACTGAATATGATAAAGAAAGTCAACCTAAACTGTAAGAGCAAATTTTTTTTATGAAAGACTAAACGTCCTGTAATTGTTTCCACTAGAAAAACCTTTTCTGATCATTTTAAGAATAATCACAAAAAAATCTATTGACTTAGATTCGTAACTAAAACGATGTATTCAAAGTATATTTTGTACTTTAGTGAGGGTAGGTGCAATATTTAACTTGTTGCGAGAGTCTGAAGACAGTAACGGGGGAGGACCCTGTTTGTAACTGTTATGTGCAAGTGATCAAAATGACAAGTGATCCTGAACAAATGTTAAAATGATTACCTGTACCAGTCCCTGTAGGGTCTCCTCCTTGAATCTGAAAACAAAGAATAACAAAAAAAAACATTAAAATGCCACATTTTCCATAATATTTTTTTTTAAGCCAATTCTTTGGCTTTAAATGGCTTGCACTTTACTTCAATTACTATTGATGTACCGGTCAAGTTTTTTTGTGCCCCCAATTCGAGTAATTGAATATTGCATATCTGCCGATACAAAGTCGATCTGATCTAATACTTGTAATTTCCCAGTGCTCACTTCAAGTCAAGTCAAGTCAACTTTATGTATATATAGCGCTTTTTACAATACTGATTGTTTCAAAGCAGCTTTACAGTCATAACAGTATAACAGGAAAATAACGCAACAAAGTTTGCATTATATATACACATGTGCCTACTTCAAGTACATGTATATAAAGAACACATCAACCATTTCACATCTATGTAATTTCTTGGTACACCAATAAAAAAAAAAAAAAAAAGTGAAATTACACGGAAATCAAAGTAAAATAAGCAGGAGAACTCTACAATTCTCTCACTTATTTCTAGAAAATACAGTTTTGTGAGAATCACCCTTCAATCTGACAGTTTACTTTGCTGGATATAGCAAATGATGACTATATAAACGTGTTAAACAAGATATATTATGTAAGGGATAATGTATAGTGAGCCGGTTGTTAAGCGGAGGGATCTTGAATCAGCCTGAAGGGGTTGTTATTCACTATAACAACCGGCTCACTATACATTATCCCGCTTATTACATGGCTACCTACAAAATAAATAAATAATTTGACACAAATTATTTATTTAAAAAGGAGTTTATTGATTTAAAAACGATTGTATTGCTTCCGCCAAAGAAAATAGTCCGTTCCGCGTCCATAGCAACGCGCTGTTTTTCATGGCAACGGTCTGTTATACTTCGCAGCGGTCTGTTATCAAGAAATAACAGACCGCATTCTACATTGGAATTCAGCCAAGCCATGTAATAAGTATGCTTAATATCACGATAAATATGCGATTAATCACGATTAATCTCACTCTTTTTTGACAGCCCTATATAGATGATTTGTAGTATCTAACGCTAGCAAACACACACATTCAGACACACACTGAATATACTGTAGGAAAATGTTACATTCGAGGTAACATCTTAAAATAAATGTATTTAAAGGCCACATTTTAGAATAATAAAGAGAAACTTATTTACCATAAAATTTCGAATAGAGCGGTGGAATACTGTGCCATCATAATATCCTTTCTTACACAGTTTAATAAAGTTCTCTCCTGCCTTGGGGACCTGCAAGAAAAAAAACAAAACAAATATCAGTTTTAATGTCAGGAATGTGATTTATGAAAACGGTTTATCATTATGATAACACTAGCATAGCAGCACGCTAAACTAATAAAAAAAAGAGGGTTTGAAGAAATGTTTAGACATTTACAAATACTTTGTTGGGAAACCATACAAATCACATGAACAATCAATAAAGAAACTCTTCTGATACTCTTTTGACTCGAAGATGAACCTACTGAATCTATAGGAACTAGGAAAAAAGCAAAAGCAAAAGCTTTTACAGTGGGTGAATCTAATGAAACCGGTCAAGAGCACGTCCAGTTTAATATTTAACCCCAAAATGAATTTAATTACAAAATATTAAAATAAATTAGAAGTTTAAAATAAAAAGAGAAATCTATGTTGGACAATTAGGATTTTTTTCATTGTGACATTAAGCACATTTGACCCCATTTTGTTTATAAACAAAACAAACAAAAACAACCTCATTACTGTAATTCAAGAAAAATTTAGAATTATTTTAAATAATTATTAAATATTAAAGTATTTATTCATCATGGAACAATTTATTGCACTAAATTAAAAAAAATGTCTGGGCAGGAGGATTTTCTTTATTATATTACAGAAAACGCTTAATTCTCATGAAAATAAATCAATCTAAGATCTTAATGATCTTAAAACAGGCTTAATTTTCTTTATGCAAAATATAACTTATTTTTTCTTATGATATTTGTGGTGAAACGTATTATATTTCTTCATGAAATTCAACCAAATTAAACAGGACTGCAAAACATTCACATTACTGAAACTACAGCTGGCAACATTAAATCACTTATGAATATTACAGGAAGTGTCCACTGTAACTTCAGATGATGTCTTAATGATTTTTATACAAGCCTCTCAAATCCCTTGTGTGCTACCAAAAGGACCGTCTGTTGGATATAAAGGCCAATAAACAATTAGGTTTGTTTGTAATACATCTGGCAGCTTTGAATGTATTTTAAATCTGCTACGTTATTCAGGAAGAGAAAGGCTTGCTTATAATATGTTGTTAAAAAAAACCCATAGCACTGAAAGTTTAAGGAGTTGATTCCTATCTCACTGTGTAAATGTTTATTTGTTCGTTTCTATGGCGATCAGACATCCCTCTCTTCAAATAAAACCTCAGAGAGTCACTAAACTGATTTTGTGCTCAGGAAAGACATTAGGAGATGCAGAAGCAATTTCCACATTCAATTTTTATAAGTTACCCTGAGAGGAGGTCAAGTATGGAAACTTGTTTTTGCCACTGAAAAAAAAAAAAAAAAAAAAAGTAATTTCACCATTTTCTCTCACAATTCTGACTTTTTTCTCGCAATTGCGACTTTACATCTTGCAATTCTGATCTTTTTTTCTCAGAATTGCGGGATATAAACTTGAAATTGCGCGTTTTAAAGTCCAATTCTGAGGACAAAAAAAAAACTGACTCACAATTGCAAATTTATATCATGCAATTCTGAGAAAGTAAATTGCGAGAAAAAAAAAAAGTTTAAAATTAATTAAAAAAATACTTTTTAAATGTTTTATTGTGTGGCGGAAAAAACAAGCTTCCATAGTCAAGCATCTCAGGACTTCAAAACAGTCAAGATTTCAATGTCTCACACTCATGCATGAAAAGCACACAGACACACAAAACAGATACAAAAATAAAGTTGTCAAGCTTGATCTCAATCATCTGCTCCATCTAGACCTGACACTGTTACATAACTGGCCACAACCACATTCCAATCTAAATGCCACTAAAAGAAAAAGAAATGCTGTAAAATGGACATCCTTGACAAGAGGGCATTTGCATATAGGCAAATGAAAATAAGAAATCATATTTTGATTACATAAATAAAGCCTACTTTAGACCATTAAGATTTTCTGCATTGACTCAATTAAAAATAATAATAATATCCACATTTACCTCAAAATGCTCGTAACCAAAAAATAAATAAAATAAACATTCTTATTACAGTAATGCAAAATAAGTAAATAAATGTGTATATAGGCTACATATGGTATTGTTTGTTTCATTTTAGGAAGTCACAGTATTAAGTCAGTATTGTATTTCTAACAGTAATACATTAACGATTGTCTTAAATTATTAAAAGCAAAATAACTTAAATGCACCTGTTTAAAGGTTTAATTTTTTTTAGCAATTCTGTTTTGTTTAGGAGTGAAATGTGAACATCATTACGTTTGATCTTGACATTTGTCTTATCCTTTCATAAGATTCAGTGTTACAGTCAAAAAAGGCCACTACTCTGTAAACACTGCACCACAAACAGAAGCGTCACAAATGCAAGCAAATGCAAGAGGGAGGGAGGAGAGGAGAGGAGAGGAAGAAAAAAACGGAGGGTAATTTTCTTATCAATGTGACCTTTTCTCTTTATCCTGATTTGACAAGCACACAACCAATGAAAATACTAGGACTATGAGGACCATGCAATGCTGTTTCTGTGTCCATTAGGCAGTGTTTACCTTGGTTCCCAAGTCACACTGACACACACACACACACGCTTCTAAAGGGTGTGTCTTATTCTGCACATTAAGCTGGAATAGGACAAAGACTTCAGGTCTTACAATGTGTTCCCTTTTCCCTAAGCTTTAGTTAAATGTAAATCTAAAATTCAAGGAATTTTCAAACCAAATTAGGTACCGGTATTTTATCATGTGGCCTTGTGAAGGCTTAAAGAGATAGTTCACCCAAAAATGAAAATTGTGTCATCATTTACTCGCCCTCAGGTGGTTCCAAACTGTTATGAGTTTCTTCTGCTGAACACAAAAGAAGATATTTAGAAGAATATGGGTAACCAAACAGTTGATGGGCTTCCATAGTATGGTGATACTATAGAAGTCAATGGGGTCCATCAACTGTTTGCTTATCGACATTCTTCAAAATCTTTTGTGTTCAGCAGAAGAAAGAAATGAATACAGGTTTGGAACCACCTGAGGGCGAGTAAATGATGACAATTTTCATTTTTGCGTGAACGATCCCTTTAATGAATCTGCTGCTTTTGTGCAAGACTGAGCCAAAGCGTTCAAGTAAAGTGATATAAAAGTGCTAAAATGCAAAAAAAAAAAAAGTGATTTAAATGTACAGAATCTTATGTATGTAATTAAAGTCAGTAAAGACCAAGCTCACCAGTTTCTCTGTACCGTATTAAAGTGAAAACACTAAATGATGGCTATAAAGTGATTCATGAGCGGCTTTGACCCAGGAGTGAGAGCCTGGCACACGCTCTCACATAAATAAGAACAGGGACGCTGAGGAGAGAGAACTATCTGCCAGCACAAGGCCACAACCAACACAATTTTACAGAGGAAGTGTTTTATGGCAGGGATGATTTTACAAGCTCAGTGGGATACAGAGCGCATCAAGGAAAAGAAATGAGTGGAGAGGAAACACATTAGAAACGGACACAAAGAATAAAGAATAGAATCTGACAGCAAAAACAGAGCAAGGAAAGCAAGACAACATAAAAATGAGAAATAGAAAAATAGAGTGAGTCGACCTATGTAGGTCAGCAAATGCAGTGTGACACTCTGAATGGATGAATTATATATTATGTAAAGACAAGACGGCCTGTAGACCTGTAAACTACATACACCCCTGCTCAATCTATAAATATCGGGACCAGTCTGTATTCTTTTAAGAGTGTCTGCAGTTAGTCTAAATTGGTTTAATTGTTTTCCCTTGGTTTCACAGACAAGGCTTAAGCCTAGTCCCAGACTAAAATGCACGTTTGAGCCGTTTTAACTGAAAGCAACTTGCACTGACAGATCTTAAAATATGTCACTGGCATTGTTTTGTCTCAATATTCACACCAGTAATGTTTCTTCTAAGGTATGTTTATAAAAGCTACTTAAATGTTAATTGAACTAAGGCCTAATCCTGACTTAATCTAAGCCCTGTCTGTGGAATCAGGCCTATATATAGACCCGCCCCTTTTCAGCGCTGCACTCGTTGTCTTTTGTCTTCCGGTCTGAATTTTCACAGCGATCTTGCGGATTTATGAATGAACGGCTCTTTTTAAAATCTTACCGTCTACTGACATTTGTTAAGACATCTGCTCTAAACATTACAATCCTCATGATCACTTTTGTTAACTTTACAATAAGTAAATCCACTTTACCAGCTAATTACTCCTCGACAGCGATGCCATGGAGATATACAGAGCGACCGCAAAAACGGAAGTTAAAGACAATATTCTAAAGATGTCTGTGCGCTGGATTCTCTGTCGCATAAAGTCTATAGCAAATTTCATGCAGACTAATAGAAAGATTTTGCCAAAATTCTGCACCTTTAAGCCAGTTAAAAATGTGTATTTACAAAATACAAACCATACAAAATATCAAAAAACAAGCACATTTTTCAACCAAATCAGTTCATGTAGTTTGTTAGGTTTCAAAATGTAAAATAAATGATACATTTTTAAAGTAAGGGGTTCCTAAGATTTAAAAAGTTTTATTGTTAATATTTTTCAATGTTAAAGTCTCTTGTGGTAAACGAGACTGAATTTACTTGATCAGAAATACAATAAAATGTAATGCTTTAAAATATGAATCCAATTTAAAATATTTGCTCATTTTTTTAAAATATATTAAAAATGGTAATTTAGTTCTGTTTTTTTTTCATGATTTTTTTAATAGAAAATTCAAAAGAACATAATTTATTTGGATTAGAATTTTTATAGATGTCTTTGTCTCTTTTGATCAATTTAAATTTGAACAAAAGAATTCCTTTTTTTTTATTTTTATAAAATCGTATTGATCCCAAACTTTTGAACGGGAGTAAATATTTACTACCAAACTTGGTGGAACATGTTAGCATGTTTATTTTTGAAATGATAAACTACATCTGCTAGCACACCTATGTAACCTTGAGAGCAACTGGTTAAAAATAATTGGGGGAAAAAGTAGCACAGAAATGTCAAGTTTGTTGTTAGCTGCCTGCTTTGGTATTTTGTATCTAAAGCATTGAAATTCAGACATTTTTAAGTGTGACTTAAGTGTCCATGTGGACCATTGTTAACAAGCGGAGTTGTTTGGGCATCACACACTGTGTAATTCTTTTCTCATTCCTTCACTCTGTAATTAGTCAGCCCTGGCCTTGCTCTGAATAAGTGTGACAGCAAACAAGGTGTCCAACACAGCCAGGAAAATCTTATTCGATGGACGAACACAAATGAGGACGGACAAGCAAAACAATGTTTACAGAAATATAACACGTCTGAAAAGAGATCTTGCACAGTTCTGCTTGGACTCAATGCATGAAAAGTTGAAATCCACCCTATGCACAACCAAGGTTGAATAGTGTTCAACCATTTCACATAGAGTTACCTTATCACAGTGTAACTCCACATTCAGGTCTCCTTTGTTTGTGTGTAGGCGCACATAGCCTTTCTTCTTAACGTATTGGTAGCGCACGGCATCGTCTGCAATAGCATCTGAAAACACAAAGACAAATATTTTCATTCTTTACATTTATGAATGACTCTGCTGCAGACAGTACTGACGCATCACAATAGCCTTAAACTAATCTGAAAGAGAATGAACAGGTTTGCAGGACCGATTTGACAGCTGCCAGATGGTTTCCTGAGGTACACTGAAGCCAAACTCACTCGAAAATGAGTTTAAATAACAAACCAGAACTAATACTTGGCAGGAGTTTCAGGTATTGCAATGATGCAATGTTATGAAATGCATGCAGCAACTTCCCAGCATAAACAAAAAGGGAAATTATGCCATTTGTTGTGTGCATCACCAGTCATGATGATATTTACATTTGCACATTTAGAAGACTCTTCTACCCAAAGTGACTGTGGGCATTACCATTACCAGCAACATAGCTTAATGGAGTCAATCAGAATCAGCAATCGGCTCAAACAGGACAGTAACAAAGAGAAGGAACCATGAGAAGACTAAAGAGAAGCTTGTGACTTGGCCATCTACTGATTAGAATCAACCATGAGCCATGGACCAGCTGATGCATTTCAAACAAAAATGGTCTGTTCCTATCAGATTTGTTTGGTTTGAGTAAGCAGGGAAAACATGTTTAATCTCCATTACCTGCTTCATGGGTGGTGGCTGGAGCCATAGCTGTAGATGTGAAGGAGGCAGACACTCTTCCAGTGGAATAGTGAGCCTGAAAGAAGAGACACAGACATGGTTTACAGATAAGGCAATCTAGATAAGACAAAATAAGCCCTAACACATCCATCCGAAACGACTAAATGATCTTCATATGCATGACATCACTCTTACACCTCCTAATCACACTTAATAATAGTGTTTTATCACCAATTCATTCTGAAGACAGACAGACAGGAGGATATGTTCATTGATTCCTGTGGGGCGATTCAGGTGTGTTTGGATGTGTTGATGTTTATGTGCAGTAGATGTGTCTTCTCAACAGGTCTGTGTTCCCAGCTGACTGAAATGATAGTTAAAAATAGGCTTTTCTCTACAAATTAAAATTTTCGGTATTCAATAGAATGAATTTAAAGTGATAAACTAAGCTACCACTCAAAAGTTTGGGGTCAGTAACATTTTTTGAAAGAAATCTCTTATGCCCTCCAAGTCTGCATTTATTACAGTAAGAATACAAAATTACAGTAAGAAACAGAAATATTATTAAGTTTTACTATTTAAAATAACTGTTTCCTGTTTCCTAACTATTTGCTAGCATATTGATAGCACCTTGTTTTACTGTTGTCTTGTCTTTTAATTGTATTTTTTGGTTTGGTTTTTGTATTTTTGTTATTTATACTATTGGAATATTGTTTTAATGGAAAACACTTTGGTCAACTCGAGTTGTTTTTAAATGTGCTATACAAATAAACTAACTAATTTTTTTACATTTAAGATTTTTACATTTCCTGAATAAAAAAAATTACCTCCTCAATGCTACGAGGTTCTGAGCGATTTTAGCATATTGCTATACAATTGCTAAGGTGTTCTGGGTGGTTGCTAGGTGGTTTCTTACTGACTCGTGTAGTTTAAATATAAAAGTCAGATCACTTTACACTCAGCTCTTTACAACAAGTAACATTATATTCTCACATTATAATATTATTAATTTCTGTAGCATAAATGGTGCTCAAAGGGTAATGCATTTTTGTTTAAGTTTGAAACCTAGCACATTTTGTTGAAAACAGTTATTTGGGATATTATAGTTGCCCTAGTATGGTGTAGAAATAGGCAAAGCTAAATCAGTAGGAGAGTGGGCTTGAATGCCAGTCTATTTCAGCGTCACAATACCAATCCAGCACAGCTAGGGCTGAAATAGACTGGCATTCATGCCAAAAGTTGAGCCAATTACACTCTGTGAATGGGCTGAGCAAGAAAAGCTTATATAGCTGAAAGCACAGAGCAGACACACTCCAACCTGGACTAAAAGGCGGCTTGAGACACGGCCACAAACACACTCAGAACCACCGCAGAGCAAGTACGAAAGAAAAAAAAACTCATGATTTATATACCAGGTATTGGTGCGGTGGGGTCATTACGCAAGAAGTGAGTAATTGGTATGATAATTTTAGAAAGAATTGACATGACATTCAGAGGAACTTCTTGAGATTCTTGCTCTGAGTGTGTGTGTGTGTGTGGTCGGTTGAGGATCCTGCGAGGCGTTTTCTTCTGCTCCAGTTGCTGTGTGATGGTGGTAGAGTCTGAGAGGCAAATCACCTCGTAATGCACAGACACTTTTACATGCACGTACACACACACACACAGACAGAGACGTCAAGAAACGTCACTGTGACCCAAACAGCGCTGCACTGAACAGCTTTATCTGACCTCAAACACCTCGCAGGAGATCTCGTTAGAACCCATCTTTACCAATTACAATTATTGCACTAAAAGTAAGGCTTTGGTAAGATTTTTTATCTTTTTGAAAGAAACCTCTAATGCTCACCAAGGCTGCATTTAATTGATGAGAAATATAGTAAAAACAGTAATATTGTGAAATATTATTTAAATTTAAAATAACTGATTTCTATTTGAATATATTGTAATGTAATTTATTCCTGTGATTGGAAATTTCAGCATCATTAACTCACATGTCACATGATCCTTCTAATATGCAGATTTGATTCTCAAGAAACATTTCTTATTATTATCAATGTTGGAAATTTTTGCTGCTTCAAAATGACGACAAATAGAAAAAAGAAACGAAACAATGAAGACAAAGAGGAGAGCGAAGAATGTGCCAACGACTATAGCTAGAAAGGCAATCTCTTAAAGGGGTGGTATAATGCCCTTTTCACAAGATGTAAAATAAATCTCTGATGTCCCCAGAGTGTGTATGTGAAGTTTTAGCTCAAAATACCCCACAGATATTTTACATAGCATGTTAAAATTGTCAATTTTTGATGGTGAGCAAAAACGCACCGTTTTGTGTCTGTTCCTTTAAATGCAAATGAGCTGCTGCTCCCGGCACAGTGGGCGGAGCTTCAACAGCTTGCACTCACACAGACATGCAGACATGATTTGAAAATTTCAAAAACTTTTAGCCTTTTATGCTCAAACCAGAGTCAGACAATGATGGAGAGACTCAAGAAGAAGTGACAACATGTAGAAACAACAGGACATTTCTGAATGGTTAGTTGATGTTTATGTAAGTTATGTGTAGTTATCTTCTAGTCATTGATTAGCATATTCTGTCATGATAATCTATAAATCGTGTTCAGGGGGTGGGGTTTATGTAAATTTTATGGTTGTTGATGTCACTAACCCAGGAAGAATGTTGTGTAGTCCCAACCAGCTGTTTGTTGTAGTCCTTAAAAAGTGATTTTTTTTAAAGCAAATTTCTCCCTTTGCTTTGAACTTTGAGCATTGTAACTTTGCAGATGTTGTTTATGCTCAAACAGCAACATTACACACTAACTAAAGTTAAAAAAGTGAAATCATAATCAACCACCCCTTTAAAACACTCACCGCATTGAACTTGTCTGTTTTTTTGGTTTCTGGCTCTTTCATAGTGGAGGCCAACAGCTGATCTCCTTTATAGTCCCTATAGAGCTCCGCCAGGGTTTCTCGTGTCTCCAGGTTTGTGGTTTTCAGATGGTATCCTGGTTCCAGTTTGGCTTTCTCTTCATCTGTAGGGGAACGACAAAAGGACAGGGGCTCATAAAAGTGACATCTCCACAATACAAGTCATCAGATTCACAAAAACACTTGGTATGATTACATTTTATCTGAAGCCTTTGTGTGAACACATATATATATATTAGGGCTGCACTATTTGGGGAAAATGTCATATTGCGATAATTGAGGTCAATATTGCGATTACGATTGCGATATGCGATATAATAAACAAATGGTTTCATGAGTCAACTTGCTTGCTTCTCAAGGAAAATAAATGCACACACAGATTAGTGATAATCAGCCTAAAGAAAAAAGTTCTTTAGTCAAGAGCAGTGAGTGTTTTTCTCTGTTCCCTTTGTTCTTTGATTAACTTAAGCGACAGATTTTTTTTTTTTTTTTTTTGCATTTTAACAAGAACAAAACATAATTTACATACAAGAGTACATATAACCATACATGTCAGGGGTAAAGAAAAATAATAATAAAAAAAAAAAAATAGAAAAAAAAAAAAAAAAAGAATAACTTTAGACAGATATATAATTAGTGGCTACTGTGTACTATCCCTTTAAGAACAGCCGCTGTCAGAGACGCGGATCTCACACGCGCCTCATTCTTTCACGAGTCATCACAACTCTTCATGTTCATCATAAGACTACACTACTCTTATGTTACGAAGACACTCGACAAAAAGACATTTTGGCATAATTGTGTGTTATTGTTCGTTCAAGCTCGAAAGAGAACTGTTGCTGTTTTGTGCGCTCGCACGATATTAGCGCGAGTCTTTCTGTCTGTCACAGTCAGGACATTCACAGGCAGCGCGTTCATTATGGCATACATGTGTGTTGTTCGTTCTACCGCTAAAAAGAACTTGATACTGGCGCGCGTCTATCTGTGTGTGTGTATGTGTGTTTGTGTGTATGTCTGTAAGGAGGACATTCACAGGCAGCTCGTTCTTTTATGTCTTATCGCGCATGAATGGTTTGAAAGCATTTGCATTAATAAGTGCGTTAACAGCGCTAATTTGTTTATTTAATATAAAATCGCAGCATTTTGCGTCATATAATCGCGTAGGCTTGACATCGCGATTGCGATACGATTAATCGTGCAGCACTAATATATATTACGGTTCAAAAAAAAAAATTATATATATATATATATATATATATATATATATATATATATATATATATATATATAATACATTCAAACAGAAGACAATTATTTTAAATTGTAATATTTTTTGGTAAATTTAATTGTAAAATTATTTGTAACCAAATAAATGCTGTGGTGAGTACAAGAGACTTTGAACTGCATAAAATGCATCAACCAATTACAAATGCATCAAACTCTTTAAGCTTGTAATTATAAAGAGGTGGGTAATAATGCATGCCTATAGACTAAACACGTAATACACAAGCATGTCATCACTGTTTCCACAGATTCACGTTTTTGAAGAGATAATGGTATCGCTTTCAAAGCCGGTTTTCAAAAACATGTACTTTGAAACCTAAGTTTGCATTCTCAGGCCACCAAAACGCAGTTCTCGTGTAAATGATCAGGCAGAATCCATTTAAAGTTTTCTGTTTTCGGTTGGCCCCAAGTTCAAGTTCAAATTCAATTCACATTATTTATAGAGCTTTTGTATCATCGTTTCAAAGCAGCTTTACAGTAAATGCATGTGACCACAATTACAATTTAGAGTGATCTATTATCAGAGGTAACTGTTATGCATTTCAGAAATGTACATATACATTGTATGTACTAATTTAAATGAACTAATCAATTAAAAACTTACTTAAAAACTGTGGTTCCAATTATTTAAAAAAAATACAATGAATTACACTGTATTATATGACATTATGAAATACCATTTTAATGCATAAAGAATATTATAAAGCATTATACAGGATTCAATAAAGTGCTACCATCCAGTCACCTGAGGACGTTTCAAAGAAGGACCCTACAATAAAAACTGATTTTCAGGGGTTTTTGAGATTGAAAAGTCTAAGCTTACAGAGAGTAAACCAGCCACATCATGCCATCCGCTATAACAGCAGCCTAGACAGTGTTGCAGTGCTGTCAGAAATATGGATCTCTCCGGCTAATCTAAGACCGCTGGTCAGCGATTACAGTCTGTGGTGACATACACACACATTATCTTGCATTCCTGTCATGATGGGTATCTTCATGGCCTTTTAAGTATGTCATGTTCAGGGATTCAAATGAATTCACATCATTTGACAGATACACTCCTTTAGTTAATTCATTGTGCAATGTGAATCCACAACGAATTGCACAAAGTTCTACCTCGTTAACCAATTAATTTCCTTAAATCATCACGGTTGGGCTAATGCAAGTAATATGGCACATCTGAGCCTGGAGCTAAATTATTAAACTCTCACGGGTTAAGTCTAACTAACTGTCAGTGAGGGTTTTTTTCTTCAATTATTCATTTGCAATCTGTGTTATTGTGCAATGCAGTCGCCAGAAAAGTGTGCTCTGTTTTAAACTGCATTTTTTTTGTCATTTTAATTAGGGGTTTTAAGGTTTGTTGTGTAATTTTGTCATTTTAATTAGTCTTATTTCTATTTAGCTTTCATTTATTTTATTTCAGTTTTAGTAATTTAAGCATTTTAATAATATTTAGTATCTCAAAAGATAAATAAAACAACTATTTGATGAAAAACTAATAATTTTACTAATTTTCCTAAATCTTTTTTAGGTTTAAATTAAGTTTTTAATCTAATATTTGTATCTTATGTTATTTCAATAAACAAAAATAATTTGTAATAGTTTTGGGGTTGGTTAACATTAACAACACTGCAATGCAGGATTTGCACACCAAACACTATATACTACATACAATGAGTAAGAATAGTATGCTATCCTCAAAATGGTCAAATCTTTGCCAAAACGAACTGAACATTTTGTACTGCATTCAAAACACTGAACTCACCAGGGTCAAGGACTTTCATATTGTTTTTCACATGGAAGAAGTTAGAGACATTGAATTTATCCAGATTTGTAGGATCCTGGGAAATAAAGTGACAAGATGAGATGTTATATGACAACTTCAGATTTGCTGACAAACTATGCAGATCATTATACACACAAAATTGTTATAAAACAACTCATATCATATTTTTCCCTAAATAGAAAGACAAGTAAACACTCTCTAATGAATTTGTTTTGGCAGTGTTTTATCAGTTTAGTGTAAATGTTGCTGACTGGACGGTTTGGGGGCTTGTCTGCTGCAACACACACACACACACACAAACAAAAGAGAGTTCAGGACCTTCTCATCTCTCTCTCTCTCTCTCTCTCTCTCTCTCTCCTCTGCTCTTTGCTTGACCCACCGTTGCATCTGTTCCAAATAGGTCAGACAGTGAAACTATACCTCAGCCCATTTCAGTCCTGCTATTTCAGCTAAACTCCCACTCCCGACCATCTCTCTTTTCAAATACTTTTCCCCCATATCCTTTTAAAACTCCCCCAGCTTTCCCATCCCACGGGGCACCCAAAATAACCTCTGTGTCCGTCTCAAAAACTCTTTAACCCTTAAACTACGCCGTCCGGCACCTCCCTGACCTGCCCTTCCTTGAGCTCCAGGGATAGACACGTCCAAAGTTACCACTCTGAACCATATCAATCTAAAATAAATCTGACCCCAAAATAACTTAAAGTCCCTTTCTATTTCTCTGAACACCCTAAATAAACCATCCAAGGACTTTCTATGAATACTGGACACTGTAGCTCACAAGCACACACACAGCAAACACTGATTCAGCTCACAGTTTCTTTCACACACACCCACGTTTCCCTGGCTATCTGAAGACAGACATACCATAGACTACTTTACTTATATAAGGGCTGTCAATCAGTCATTTTAACAGATTCTTTATTTCCACATTATTGCATAAAAATGCACAGGAAATGCAAACATAAATCTCAATGCGAAGTATGAAATTGTGTTTTAGAAAAACAGCCTCTTATGCTTGCCAAAACTGCATTTATTTGATCAAAAACAACACAAAAACTAATATAAAATATTAGCACATATTTTTTATATGATATATTTTAAATGTAATTTATTCATGTGATCAAAGCTGAATTTTCAGCATAATTACTCCAGTCTTCAGTGTCACATGAACCTTCAGAAATCGTTCAAATATGCTGATTTAATGCTCAAGAAACATTTCTTATTATCAATGTTGAAAACTTAATATTTTATATTTTTAATATTTTTGCGGAAACCATGGTTTTTTTTCTAGGATTCTTCAGTGAATAGAAAGTTAAAAGGAACAGAATTTATTTGAAATAGAAATCTTTTGTAACATTACAAATGTCTTTACTGTCACTTTTGATCATTTTAATGCATCCCTGCTGAATAAAAGTATTAATTTTCTTTCCAAAAAATAAATAAATAAATCTTACTGACCCCAAACTATTGAATGGTAGTGTACATGACCTACTACACAAATCCTAACATGCCAGTGCCATGTATAGATTTGTTGATAGAAATCTGACCCAGGTTACATAAGTTCTTCTTACACTCAAATGAATTTACAGCAAAGCTTAACAACTTTAGACAGTCGCCACTTCTCACACTCTGAGGGATGTGTTAGCAGTAATGCACTTACAAAGGAAGTCAATGGGGCAATACATTCCTGAAGGTTTCAAAGCAGAAATGTGCAGCTCATATTTTAGTTAAAGAGTTTATATTAATTTGTCCTTACAAAAATGTGTGTTATTTCAGCTTTAAAGCGGTCCAAATATCCTTTAGTGGTGAGATGCTACACTTATCATTCCTGTGGGTGAATTATTATGACAGGAGTTTAAAAGATTCATTTAAAAACACAAACCTCATGTTAACATGTGGCTATTTTGGAACAGTGAGCACTAACATTAATATCCCGGTAAAATTATTTGCCCCAAAACATCCATTGTTTTTCACAAACTTTAGGACCAGTGTTAAGTTTTAAGTAATTAAAAAAGCTGAAATAAAATGACTAAATCTACAAATTAATTAAAGCTATATAGAATTAATTAAAGCTACAAAACATTTCTAAAAACAAACAACACATAAAAAAAGGCCATTAGGGATGTGAATAAACACTATCCTAGCTGAGCAGATATTTATAATTGTTGCATGCAAATGATTCCTGAGTGTCTGTCAGTCATCAGGATCAGCCTGACTGTCTCTCTCTCGATAGCTGTTAAACACTGTAGTGCATGTGAACCGGCTTCAACCTGACATTTGATTAAATCACACGGAAAACACAAGGTTTTGATACACAGACAGCCACATAAAAACTAAAACTGAACTGGCCGATTGTTGTCCGAAACGTGAGTTGCTTGATACTAACTTGTGTGTAGAAAAGCTGTATTAAATCACAGCCATGCACACATAACAGCACTCGTGTGGCACTGCTTAATCGTCACTTAACAGTCATAAACACACACTCTGTGTCCGTCACCTGCAGTGTGATGAGATCCTGGCGGGTGAAGGGTTCATCCGTCAGCAGGTCTTTATAACTCTTTGTCTTGATGTTGAGCTGCTCTACAGCCTAAACAAAACACACATTTATAGGATTTTGACTATTCATGTACACATTTATACAGTTTAAAGACAGTTAACGCATTGATTAGAAATCATTAACGTCAGCATGATATTAAAGAGAGCATGAACAACCGTATTTTCCTTGACTTTTAGTATATACCTACATTTTCCACCATGCATGGAAACTGAACAGCAAAAATGGGTAATAAAATTTTAATATATGAATGTATTATTTTATTTATTTAATTAAACACTATACATTTAGAAATATTTATATAATCATTTTTTGGGTAAAACTATTATGACCCAAATTATTTGGGTTCAAGAAACCATGAAAAATATTATAAGTTGATTTGGAAATAGAAGTAAATGCTACAGACGTGTAGACTAAGGTCCCTTAAATTTGCATGCAAAAAGACCTTTAAAACATTTCGGATGTAGGGTGTTGTACCTCATTAGAGAAAACATTCCCTGTGACTTTGTTGGTAACAATGTGGGAGTTGTTTGTGAACACTGTGTAGAGCACAGGACAGTGGTACTTCCCTAAAGTAGAGGAGAGAAAGACAGAATATGCAGTGTGTAGAGGACTTCAATCCATTATCTCGTCATTAGCACATATTGTTGTTGACGCAAGTCAGGTAAGAGGATAAAGAGCGCACACACACACAAACATATTTACCTTCACTGTTTTTGCTGAAGTTAAGCTTGATGAGGGATTTAGCCTCAAGCTTCTAGAGAGAGAGAGAGAGAGTTTGTGACTATATCTGTCAGACTTTGTCTCTCAGACACACCTACCTTTTCAATTATAATGTAATCACACCCTGTATGAATGTCTGATTGTGTTAAATTATTTAGCATGAAATAGCTGATTCATATAGGACGTGTTTGGGCAATGATTAATCAAGGCACTAACTGAATACCACTCATTTTAAACACCATCACGCAATGCTGTGGATCTAGTATGGTTTTAGAAAAAAGAAAAAAGTAAATTCATGTGGGATTTCAGCAAAGAGAGACTTCAGCTAATTAGCTAAAGTGCTGTTTAGTGTTGGCCAGGTTTTTTTAGCATACAGAAAAACTGTAAAACGATATTTAAAGGTGACGTACAACACCATTCAAAAGTTTGGGGTCAGTTAGATGTTTAGTTTCATAAGAAATAAATGCTTTTATTCAGCAAGGACACATTAAACTGATCAAAACTGACAGTAATGACATTTAATGTGTTATACAAGATTTCAGTTTCTTTAGTAAATGCTGTTGTTTGGAACTTTCTTTTCATTAAAAACTATCACAAAAATATTAAGCAGCAAATCAGCATATTAGAATGATTCCTGAAGAATCGTGTGACTGAAGTAATGATGCTGAAAATTCAGCTTTGCCATAACAGGAATAGATATTTTAATGTATTAAACAGTTATTTGAAATTCTAATTATATTTCACAGTTTTTACTGTATATTTGATTAAATGAATGCAGCATTGGTGAGAGACTTTTTATATATATATATATATATATATATATATATATATATATATATATATATATATATATAAAAATCTAACTGACCCCAATCTTTTGAATGGTTGTGTCATTTTTCAATGCTAATATAGCTTATCATTCATGTAAACCATTCGTAGTTGAGTCTATTTGGTGTCGCTAGGGGTTTAAACTCTGTGACCGAGGATTGTTCTGCCTGCGGGATCCATATAAACTGACCACACCGTGATCCAGTGACACAGTGAATCAGACTGAGACAGGTCAAAATCCCTCAGGATTATTTCTCCCTCCCTGGTAAACCCAGTAGCTGGTGTGTGACACACACTGGGAGTCTCCGCCTCAGACTACAGACTGATTGTGATGGATACGTTGGACACAAAAATGGCAAGAACTACTTGAAATCAGATTGGCTGAATGGATTTTTACATCTTTAGTGATTATTTTATGATCATTTTGTAATCCATTTTATGTAAAACACTTTGAATTACTATTGTGTCCGGAATGTGCTATATAAATAAACTTGCCTTGCCTAAGAAACACACAGACATTTCAAAAATGCAATAATATAGGACTGATACAACATAACACATCTCTGATAACATGCCTCACTACTACCCATTTAAACACACAATTGTAATGCAGAACACAGGAGAGCATGATGCTTACACCGCAGAACAAGTCCTGACATGTCCAGAAGATCTCTGTAAAAGTCACTCTAACACACACACACACAGAATCCATTTTCACAGTCACCTCTCATCAACTCACAGCACTCGCTCTCCTCCTCTCCATCGAGCGAGGCAAATCAATCATGAATTCTTCAGATAACAAAGTCAAACTGTGTGTAGGAACAGAAACACACACACACAATCACAGAGGCATGTCCAGACATGCATTCACTCAGATGCATAGCTGTAAAGATGAATTACAAATGACAGCCATGTGCTTCAATGGACACTGAAAATTAATTTTGAAGCAAGTAAATACATGACATCTGCATCACACCCAAAAAAACACTCTCAGTAAACATTCACACAACTTTGGCTGATGCTACAGCAAACTGATTATGCATGCAACACGCACATGCAGAGACCCTATAACTATTCCATAAATTAAGAGTGCAGCGATGTGTGTCCAGTGAACTGATTACACAGCAATTTACACACACATCCACTCCTGGCACACTGAACGCTGTTAGCCACCATCAGCAGGCCTGTGAAATATCTTCATAAAGTCCCAATAATAGTGTCTAGATGGGTACAGTAATAGTGTATTTTCCCTCCAAGCAACACGTAAGTGAATTTCTGAAGCTTGACTATTCTCCAAAATATCAAATTAAACTCTCAAAGCAAAAAATACCTACCTTTTGGCAAATATGCAATGAAATTATGACTACTGTTACATTTTATTGGCAATATCTTACGAATGTAACACAAATTGTGTGTTGAATGGTTTTTAGAGGTGGTTGCTAAGGTATTCTGGGTTGTTGCTAGGTGGTTACAGTGTTTTATATATATATATATTATTTATATCCTATTAAAGTATTCTTATGTTTAAATTAGCGATTATTTTTATATTTTCATTTTAGTAATTTTGTTATATGCTTTTGTCATTTTATTAGTTTTTTTTTTTTTTTCATTTTAATGTATAGTTTTCTTAAGGTTCTTTGAATTAGCTTTCATGTATGTATTTTCATTTTGGTAATTTTGATACGTGCTTTTTGTCATTGTATTCGTTTTTTTATCTTTAGTTTAAACGAATTAATGCATTTTTAATTCAGTTTTATTTTTGGTAAAGTTTTTCACCCAATATTTTTATTTCAGCTTTATTTCAATTACAGCAAACGATTTTTAATAGTTTCAATTTAAGTTAAATATAACAACACTAGTTCCTGGCCCCAGTTAAAAGAGCACAGCCACAAGTCTCTAACATATTCTAGCCCACAGATGAGGCTCAGGTATGTAATTCAACGTACAGTAAGTCTATGGGGGTTATCTGCAAGTTGAAAATCATAAGAAGGATCACATAAAAATTGCTTACAGATCTCTACTCAAGTTGCATGGTTTAAGGTATTATTAATGTCTGTGTCATACACAAACTACAAGTTTATTACCTAAATACGAGAAACACAACTAAATATGTTTCTTCTTCTTCTCGAATTACCCGCAGCGCTCTTTACAACACGCAGAGATTCTGGTTTGTAGCTTTGGATTCTCTAGGATGAAGGTGCAAGTGCACTGATAGCATCATCTGGAGTTAATGATGTTGCAGTTTACTTGGTGTCATCAGTCTTTGTCTTTCCTGAAGCGCTTAGCTTCTCCTCAAATGGAGTCTGACGCCCTCTAGTGGTTTAGTCCATGCAGGACATTTGATATTGAGCTTTTGGTGTGTTCAACTCATGTCGGAAAGATCGTATTTAAGAGTTGAACACACATGAACGCCACCACAATGAATGAATTAAGTTTATATAGCGCATTTCCTATGAATTACTGTACATCCAAAGTGCTTTACAATCCTATCAGGGGTCTCTCCTCAACCACACCGGTGTGCAGCCTCCACTTGGATGATGCTACGGCAGCCACACACCAGCTATAGGTGGAGCGGAGAGAGAGTGATGCACAGTCTTTGTTTTTCATTTTCTAAAAGTATACAGTTAAAAACCTTGCTGTATTTTTGTGTAGTTAGTTAAGAAAAGGTACACGGCAAAAATTATATGAATGCACCTGATGTCGTAAACAACTTCAGTAACACTTTATTTTACAGTGTCCTTGTTACATATGTTACATGTACTTGCCATAGTAATAACAATAAATGATGCATAATTATATGCAACTAACCCTAAATCCAAATCCTAATCCTACCCTAACCCTATAGTAAGTACATGTAGTTAATTAATATTACTCAGTACTTAAATATATAATTACACTGTAACAATGACACCTTAAAATAAAGTGTAACCAAAACTTCCCACCTTGTAAATACAAACTTCCCAGTGGGACTTGAAACCACCATTTCACCTCCAAAGATTTTGAAAAGTCTATTGGTTAGCATCAACAATAACTAAGTTGGAATAACTGAAATACCTCTCCAGTTATGGGGTTGGTACCAAACTTCTTAATCCAAGGCACAATGCTCCTAAAGAAAAAACAAACGTCAATCATTTTCTGGTCTCATCACACCACTTACGATTATATGCATAATACTGTTCAAAAGTTTGAGTCTTTATATAAAACAACTGTTTTATATATATTTTATATTTTTAACAGTTATTTATTCCTGTGAGAGCAAAGCTGAATGTTCAGACTTCAGTGTCATCATTCTAATATGCTGATTTGGTTGACTGGATACTTTTTTCAGGATTCTTTAATAAATAGAAAGGTCAAAAATAGAAAAATAATTTGTCATAATGTAAATGTCTTTACTGTCACTTTTGATCAATTTAATATAATACATCCTTGCTAAAAAGTAGGCTCTCAATTTCTCACCCCAAACTTTATAACGGTAGTCTATGTAGTGATAAATATAAGGTACTATAAATAAGTATATAATTAATACATGTAAGTAAATGAATGATTTACAAATGACTCAATCATTTTGCTATTGACGAGAGAGATATACTCACATTAGGTCAAAAATCACCCCATCCACTGTGCACATGGGATACTCAAAGGGCTGAAGAGACAAACTATGTGAGGGATAAAAGACAAAAAATGAAAAGGCTCATAAACTCATACATATAGCATGATACTAAAGCTTAATGTCAAATAATGTCATTTCTGAGCCCCCAAACATACTGATGGTTTCCAAGCAAGTTTCATGAACAGTCTCCTCATCTTCCACTGAACAAATGAGAAGCCCTGTCCCAAACTCAAAAGGTTTTTTTGAGCTGTGAGTTCACACATCAGGCTGCTCCAACAAACAACAATGCTTTGGAAGCACAATTTTAAGAAAATCAACCTACTCTCTAATAGTTGTCTCTGCAAATTAAACTAGGAAAGAAAGTATTTTAAATTGACAATTTTGACAATTCTTATTTTTATGGAATATTTCAGTATTTATTATAAATTATATATCTGTGCAATGTTTTTACATTTTTTTATTTATTAAAGCCACAGTATGGAATTTTTCTCCACTAGGGGTCACTAACCTCTTTACAATAACAAAGGCATAGTTTGATGACGCAACACATGCTAAGAATTATGGATGTTGTCGTCAACGTCAAGCCGACCGATCTAATAATGTTTATGGTTGACTGAATACATCAATGCTTTTATCATGACTGTGATATGAAGCAGTTCGGGATTGCGAAGGCCCCGTTTACACTGCCAGTGAAATGTGACCCAATTCCGATTTTTTGCTCACATGTGACACAGATCGGATGTGTTCTTTGACCGTGTAAACAGGAAAAAAACGCATGCATTCGGATATTTCCAGATCGGTTTCAGGCCTCATTCATATGTGGAAATAAATCGGATATGTGCCAATGCGACTGTCATGTAAACAGGCAGATCGGATTTTCTGAGGCATTAGGCAACGTCTCCGCGGTTTAATGACGAGAGAAACCCCGACGCACATCTGCAAAGGGACGGATGGCCCAACAAAACGTTGTCATCGTAGGAGAGGAATGTGGAGAGGGGCACGGGAAGTGTTTTCACATGATTGTAAATTTAACGAAAATTTTTGTTCATTTACATTTATTCATTTCAAGCAATTAGTAATTTATTTGTAATAAACGCTTTAAGTGGGCTATTTAAATTTAAAAAGTGCTAGGACTATTTACATGTTCAATTATATTTCTAAAACATACGCGCAGATTGTGATGTAATATTGTGTGTGCATAGAAAGAATTTGTCCGCAGCCGCTCAAAAAAGAAAAAGAAAATTGTCCACAGCTGCTCTACTCCTGAGCGCAACTCCACTGTCAGTGTTGTGTAAGTACAGGCTCTAGGCAGTTTTTTGTGTTAATTTCTATTTCTTGTCGCTGTGCAGGCTCTTTATTGTATAACAGTGAACAGCACTTAATTTATGTGCCGTAGATCGGTCCGTTGCATTACGAATGAAAGCAGTATCAATAATGTCAAATATGTGATGTGCAGTCAAGTTCAGGTGTGTGTATGTTGTTTTAACGAGTGTTCTCACGCTTGTGATTCGTGGAGTTTTAACGAGTTTTATAGACATTGTTTCTTATTCAAAAGTGGTGTTTGGCAACTTTGCATATCGCAGAGCATGAAACATATTTTGTGTTCGTCTATTTGTGCAAGAGAATTTAACCCTTTAAGCATACGCGATATGTTTCAGATAGTAGCCTATGGCAAGTGTAAACACATGAATCGGATATGGGTCACAATTTAAAGAACGTGTAAACAGACAGTCAAAAAAATCGGATATAGGCAACAAATCAGAATTGGGCATCAAGACCTGCAGTGTAAACGAGGCCTAAGAGACAGCTATCAGCTCCAAACGCGACGCGAGTCCCGCGGATATAAAAGGAATATGGACATTTCATTCTACCGAACTACACGTGAGTGCAGAACTACAACTCACAGGTCAGTTTATTAGACAAATTAAACTTGTGAGGAAACGCAGCGCTGTTTCACTTGGTCTAACATTACACTAGCACACTAAACTGCATTTGAATGTGTTGAAATGTATGTGTTAGTCTGTCTGTATGAGACTAGCAGTAAGCTAGATCAACATTAGAATAACATACAGATCATATTCTAACATTTTATCATTGTTGAACTTTATAAAACATTGATTAGTTTTATGTAAATGTGCTCACCTGTTTAATAAAGTACATGTAGGAGCGGTCGAAGTCTCGGACGTGGAGCTCTCGTTTATATACTGTCTATGGGAGCTCTCGGCATCTCGAAAACACAGCGCTGATATTGATTCTCGTTTTAGTTCTCCTTTTTTATCCAAAGTCTGCTTGCCATGGTCCATAATGTTTGAACGAAACAACAACAGCGTGCAAATAGACATTGCGAACTCCACAGTTGTCTGCGTCTGTCGCTTTGGTTAATCAGAGGGCTCTGCTCATAGCTCTGGTTACCATGGCAGTACGAGCGGAAACCATAGGCGGAAACCAGGGACAATGACGCCAATGCGGATATGACGCCATTGACTGCGACAAAACGGAAATAAAGAAACGTGCCGTGTCTAAAAATTTAATTAAAATTTCTCCTGGTTTGAAAGTTGTTGGAAACAGTCAGGATAATGTAAGTACACAACTAGAAAAAATATATAACATAGATATAGTGATTTTTGCCAATTTTAAAGCAAAAAAGTTACATATTATGCCTTTAATGTGCCCTTCTCTTCTCTGATGATGTTTACTGGCGCAAGAGCGGGACAAAATGTCACTCACGTGAGATTCACCAATAGCAAACCAACAACCATCCAACCAATCAATTTCCGGCTGATAAAAGTCAAGCCCCGCCCTTCATATTTTCTTATTCGACAAGACGTCACACTCGAATATATGTCACAATTGGGAAGAAAAGACTAAGAAAAGACTATCACAACTTCCGTTTCATGCCGAGGAAAAAAAGACACAGCAGCTTTACCTCAAATAAAAGCAACGACAGCATTATTTGAACCCCATATCAGCAGTTATGAAAGCAGGATCTATTGTACTAGACCTAAATTAGGGAAACACAAAGGACTTTTCTATCAAACAAGAAAGAAGTGTTATGCATTTCTAAACTCACCTGCAATGATCAAAGGGCAGACGTCTGAAATTGGACCGTGGGATTTCTATAAACAAGACAAAAAAAAAGGTTTATTTTACTGATCACAGGGAGATTCGACGGAGAAGCATCAGCAATATCAAATCATAAGTGCACAAAATAAGTCTATACATGGTGCAATCAATCAAACAACACAGCGAGAGACAAGAAAACCAACAGCATTACATACACTATTTTATTTTATATAATATATAATATTTTTGCGGAAACCATGATGCATTTAATAATCAGGATTCTGTGATGAACAGAAAGTTTCAAAAGAACAGCATTTGTTTGAAATAGAAATATTTTGTAACAAAACTATTTACTGTTACTTTTGATCAATTTCATGCATCTTTATTGAGATTTATTCTTCAAAAAAGAAAATCTTACTGAACCCAAACTTTTGAACGGTAGTGTACAATGTTTCAGAGAACCTGATTTGTTTATGAAGGCCTGGAAATAACCATTTTAAAAATGTCTGATATTTTTCAAGACTGTGTCTTGAAGTTTAATTATTTGAAATGTGCATATTTTTCCCCACAGGACATTACTCTATACTCTCTGTAAAAACTGCAATATGACATTGCATTTAAACAACAATCATCTCTGAATACAATACACTGTTCATTTGTTTAACTCGTACTGTATGTATCCAACAATGCTTGCTTTGTGTTTACTGTCGAATACTGTATTGTGTACCTATTGTGTTAATCAATACGGATTGTTTCAAAGCAGCTTTCCAGAGATAACAGGAAAATACTGCAACAAAGCTTGTTTCCAGAAGAAAATAGCATCACAGTCCAGCTTAAGTAAGTTCAGTGATGTTTCATTTTTGTTGTAAAAAAGTTATTTATTTAGCTCATTTATATATAGACGTTCTGGAGAAAACCGTGACGACATTGTTCAGCTCAGTTCAGTTCTCATATAATAGTGTCAATGCAGGCAGATCAATATTACTGTTAAATATTAAATTAAATGTTAAATTTAATGTCCCCAACTAAGCAAGCCAAGCCAATGGCAACAAAGGTGAAAAAAGGCGACAGTGGCAAGGAACCAAAACTCCATCAGGGCAGAATGGAGAAAAAAAACCTTGGGAGAAACCAGGCTCAGTTCTCCTCTGGCCAACGAACGAACAGTGTGTGATTATGATTCAGGCAGCATTACAGGTCAGAAGTCAGATTGGATTGGAACAATCTGGTTGAAGATCGGAGTCATCACGCCAATTAATACCGTAATAATTTTAGTTTCATGTACTTATAAGTAGAACACCATTTGGTCACCGCACTTACACACACGAAGACTGATTTGGAATAAGCACCACTCATAGATTTTTTCTTAATACAAACAGTGCAATACATCTAGACTAGTGTAAGTACCTGATTTCTTCCCTCCATAAAACTGAGTGTATTCTGTACATGTGATGTACCTGAAACAGAAAGATATAAAGAACAATATTATTATACTTAGTGAAGAATAAGAATTAAATGAAACTATATGAAAGAAATGAGCAACATCTCACAACTAAATACTATGTTTATATTATTACAACGCAAAAATATAAATAACTACAAAATAAGATATTAGGAATTAGTCGCAATAATGAAAGCTGGGCTTGTATACAGTTTTAAGACAAACATTATAAACCTATGATAACACGATATCATTGCAATAAATAATACGTACATACATATTGCTTTCATTTAAATATATTCATATATAGATAATATAATAATATACAATGCTCGATAGTTAGTGTAACGTTAGAGTTCAAACATGATGTCATATTTTACTCGCGTTATATTTCATTGCAACTTACATCTTATCTTTTTGATGCTGTCGTTTCCCCATTTTTGCGGCCGAAGATGTAGTAGTGAACGAAAGAATTAAAGTTTATAAACGCATAAACAGTCAACACAAACCCTACGACTTTTTAAAACATACGCTTCCGGTTAGCGTTTAGCGCGACAGTAAAATCTGTCCGATGTGAAACGGCAAAATGTTTTTATTGTGCCTCTTCGGTACGGAATAGTGATTTCAATACTGACTGAGACACTATTATATCTGTAGCAACGGCAGTCTTTTTGTGATGGATATAATCAAAAATAATGATCAATAATGATATTTTATTTAGATAATTAAAATCTGAAAAATATATTAAACCTAAAGTGAATCTGAAAGCACTGGGGCTGCATTAAAGCTAAATAAATAGGCTATAATATATATAAAGTATGCATAGATATCTTTTTTTTTTTACTATTACTATAACTATTGTGTGTTTGTTGACCGGAAAATAACATTGCTTTCAAATGTGTATTCATTTACAAAATTGCCCTTCTTTAGGCTTACTGGCAAGATGTGCATGACATACACTCTTGGGCAAAAAAAAAAGTGTATAAATAAAGAGCCAAGCCAAAAATGTCAAAATATTTAGTGGTCTTTTAATGGTCTTAAACGTTTTAATCACAAATCACTGGTCAGGAAATTAGCAAGAATGGCACAAATACTGTAGATAAAGTAATTTAGCATAGAACAGCTTTTTACAGTGGGAAAAAGTCAGTGTTGTTCCACTCAATGTTAATGGCTTCAAACTGTTCATGAGTAGTTGAGAAATGCCTCCCAGTTCATTTGAGTTCAATGTGAGACCAAATATTCCCTAAAGGGTTCCCAGTCAACAATTTGATCTCACAGTGATCTCACCATGAGCTCTCAGGATACTCATTCTGTGGTCACAGTAAGCTAAAACTAAAAAAGCTAAAACTTCCGATACCAAAAATCAACGGTATAGTATTGATTCAACATTACAGAGTGATATTTTATCAACATCACTTTTGCACCCTCAGTTAATGTTGAAACTATATTGAACAAAAAAAATCAATGGTAATGCTATTGAATCAACACTACACTATGATTGATTCTACATCGCCGATGCTGAATCAATATTGAAATTAACAAAAGTAATCAATGGTAATATTGTTGAATCTTGATCACTGCTGTTGAATCAATACTGAAATTAACAAAAAATAATCTTTGCTAATATGGTTTGATCAATGTTACAATGTGATGTTGATTCTAAATACGTGTTGTTGAAACACTGAAAATACTGCTGAAAAGGAATGTCAAACAATGTTGCCATCTGATGTACCAAGTAAATGTTGAAACAAAAATAATATTTATTATTAATATTAATAAAATATATTATTAATATTTAATAATATTCATGAAATTCCTAATGTAGAAAAATAGATGCTTTATTCAAACACTTTAACAACTTTTTCATCTATCTAATTACAGTGAGTAACAACACAAATTAAACGCAAATAAGCACACAAAACAAAGGGACAGAGAAATAAGGTAAGATGCACCATTGTTTGAAACTGTGCTAGAGAAGACATGTATGTCAGGTGCTTCAACAAACAAGACTTCTGTATAGGATGCACCAATGTTTTCTCTCTAATGAGGAAGCATTAGACTACTGAGAAGTGCACATGCAAAACCAAAATGGGTGGCCAATTTCAAACTACAATAAATGTTTCAACCGTTTATATACTGTCTATGGTTTCAACAGACTTGCTAAAACCATGAAGCCCCACCCCTAAACCAAGCCCCACTGATTTAGAAACACCCCACTAGTGTTCTGCAGAGATGCATGCCTGAATGATCTTGTGTTCATCAACTAATCACTGTTAGTTCAATATCACTAGGCGCGTTTCCATTACAGATTTGCACAAAACTTTTGCGATTTTTTTCCAAATGTCGACAAAAAACTATTTCGAAATGACAGCGTTTCCATAAACCGATGTTATGCGACTAAAACTTCATTTTTTCACGATAAGTAAAATCATTCCAAAAACCATTGCAACGGACGTTGGTAGGTTTATGTACTAATCCCAGCCAATGCACTAGCCATTATTATGGGATGTACCGGTATGTGTGTTTTCAAAGCATTAATGGTAAGGAACGACCCTTATTATATTGTGAGCGGCACATAGGAGGAGTTTCTGGGTGTTTCTCCCTCATTTCTGCTTCGAGGTCTTGATTGTGGCATTTATTTGAGGTTTAGAATCTATTATTCCTGTAATTCTTTTGTCTTTTATGAATTTAATAAATAACTCTGTCTTGTATTCTGTCCAAACACACCACGCCTTCTAAGTCAGCTGACCTGCAAATGCGCAAAAACTGTTTCCATTGCAGTTTTGCGAAATATTTCTTTTTCGAATTGCCTGAAAAACCTCCTCATGTGAGCGTAAAAACTTTTTTGCGATAAATGGGACTTTTTGCGAAATTGACGTGTTTCCATTGGGCGTATTTTCAATTCGCAATTTCAATTTGCGCAATTTGAATGGTAGCCTAATAGAAACACGGCTACTGTCTCCACCCGTGTGTGCTGTTGACTTCCATCAAAATTTCAATGCTGATCCAACACACTTTAAACATTGAAATTCCAATCTCAACCAAAATGATGGTTTGGGTCCAAACTCAACCTTGTATCAATGTTACCATGCTGTCTGGGTCACTTTCCTTGCTTGTTTTGTATTCATTTCAGCCTAGTGTTGACATTTGACACAAATCTTTCTATTTGACAGATGCATTCAGATTCTGGTGTTGTTTTGGTGACACGTTTTTGCTTCTTAACCTCTATTTCTTTTCCCCCTTGAAAAGACGTGACACATCCCAAAACACAGAGAGCAATATGAGAAATTCAGTCAGTTGTAACACTAGCCAGCTGGTGTGATTACTGAAGCCAGGTGATTCTACACCTGAGCTGGCAAGATGGCTGGTTCACATGTATCTGCCATCTGCCAGTACTCTGCTAACACACAGGACCGAGCCACAGTGCATGTTGGCATTATAATATCATATGAGCGTATGCGTATAGCAATTGAAGAGACCACTCATTATTCTCCAGTGTAACAATGCCACGCTGAGTCCTGAACACAACTGTAACAACATGTTTTGTCTAACAAATCCTGCAGTCTCCACGTTTCTCCAGTGTTGAGAAACAGCAAGTAGAAAATCCCCCCGGTGACACTCTGCCTTCTTTCAACCATCTCAACATTTTAAATTCACATTCACAATTAGCTCTATTACTCACACTGTGAGTATCATCACAATATCACAGTATGAGAATGTGATCATCGCATGATCTCACGTGTTGACTGGGTTCAAATCTGGACTCTGACCAGCCAAAACATAAGCCTGATGGACTTCTTGTCTTTGCAGTTTGGGAAGGAGCATTGTGGGAGCAACTTTTCATTTGTGGGAAGCAAACAATTCTGCAATATTGTCCTGTACTCCAAAGCATTAAATGATTTTCACACTGAAGTAGTTTACCAATACCAGTGACTAAAAAGGCTCCCCACATGATAACACTCTTCCTCCATGCTTCACTGTGGTAGAGATGCATTTATTATTATATTTCTCAGCAGATTTTCAAAGACACCGCTCTGGAGCATCACCATGCAACTCGTGTTTCATTTTGATTTCTCACTCCACACACAACTTCCCATATTCAGACAAAAATGTATTCTGTCTTTGATGTTTTTCTGAGACAGCAATGGCTTTTTAGCGCAATTTTCCAACGGACAAAATTGCGATTGTTAACTCATGATTTCTGTTCTTTCTGTGCGCACCAATCTTGCACTTCTATCTCCTCCTCAACCAGACCACCTAGAGACTTCGGGTTTTCGGCATTATGTTAAGGAAGGTCTAATCTCGGGAACGCACACAAAAAAAAAAAAAACATAAAAAGATTTACTATCTCTTAGTGTTGTGATCCCATGACGTCAGAAAATTGCGCTAAAACACTCACTGAGTTTTTATTACTTGTTTAAGTAGTGCATTTGTTTAAATTTGGCCAGTTTTCTGACCAATAATTTGTGGTTAAGACAATTAAAAAGTGTTTTTGTGTTAAATTGGCTAAATTAGTGTTTAGCCATTTTGGGCTTGGCTCATTTTTTGCCCAGGAGTGTATGTATTGAAATGCATTTATCGTCTGCTGAGGAACACTGCAGATCCTTTCTTTTTCAGGCATTAGTCAGTGTCAGTGTGCATTATCAAACAACACAACTGCAATTGCCAGAAGGTTTTTCTGCAAGAGTCTAACTTGGGTCATGACATTCATAATACACTTCTGCTTTTGTAAGAGGAGAATGTGTGAATGTTTACATGCAGTATAAATAAAAGAAATCAATGTGTTTATTCATCTCTCCATTCTGAACTCTGAAAGGTGGGATTTGTGTAAGTAAGCGATGACGAAACATGAACGAGACGTGTGTATGTTACATAAAGTTTTTATTTTGCCATCTCTTGTGGATTTCACGGCTGCTCATTGCCTCTTCCACAGGAATCACATTTCAGTTTAAAATCACTTTTCCTCTCAACATTCTAGTCGGAGTTAATCATCATTCAAGTGATGATAACAGTGAAACTCTGAATGAGTCTAAACCAGTTTAAGAAACAAGCTAATTATTGCTATTGCCTTTGGCACCAACAATAAGAGCTTCAAAGAATGAGGTCATGTGACAAGCGTAGTTGATTCATTTTTATGATTGACTCAAGCACCCACACACTACAGTACATAATACATAGTGGTGACTTCAGGCCTATTCACATCAAGGACAATAACTATAAAGATATAGTATAAAAATCAATTCCTGATGGACAAAATCAAGTTCCATCCTAATTTTTCTCTTGTTCAAGAAGCTGTTTCACTTGGATATACAGTACATCACAATAGGGAAGAAAAGACTATCACAACGACATAATCGCAGGATGTGCCTATGATAAACAATGTTATCGTGCATTGGTGTGGATGATAATATAGATATCGTTATAGTTATCGTTCTTGGCATCAACGGGCCTTTACAGTACGTATATGGACACAAAACATGTTAAAGATGTGACTGTCACCACTTATATGGGTAAGATTCATATAAATATGAAAAGGTTTTATTCAGTCATGCATTTTAATGTTTTTATTTCTTTCTGACACAGAAAAACAGGTTTTAGGTCTGTTGTATACAAGTCCGTGCTGACCTTTCACCTCAGCAAACATCTCCTCTGTGCTACCAGTGAAGGATCTCTCTTATGTGACCCCACAGCCTGGTTATCCACAGGTTGACGCCCATTTCGGTGAGATACTGCAGCTCGGGTGTGAGCATCTTCCTGCAGAGCTTTCCGTGTGCTTTGTCGACATTCTTTTTCAGATTGTATCCCATAATCGACTTCTCACCGAAGGGTTGCCACGGCTGCATGGAAGTCTCCACGATGCTTCCTGCATCAACGGCATGGCCTCCTTCAATGCAAATGGAAGCCATTTCTGCATTTCTACGCTGCAGCTCTGCGACATCTCTCGCCATGCGCTCACGGCCGTAAGCGTCCACTTTACGCCAGAAGGTGGCGTTGAAATACTGGTAAAGCTTCCAATCGATGGCGTTCCACTCCAGAGCCTTGGCCCTGAGCTCTGGAGTCAGTTTTGAAATGGTTGAATCTTTCCGGGCATTGAGTTTGAAGAAAAGCAAGTCCTCCATGTCCCAGCAAAGGCTGTCCTTGAGCAGGATAAGCGACTCTTCAAAATACTCCACAAGCATTACCAACTGGAAGCGCTTGGCAATTGCGCGAATGGCCTCATCCACCTTTGGGTCATCTGGATGTAAGTTATTATCCTGGCCGAAGTCAAAGAAAAGCAAGTTTTTGAGATAAAAAGAATTGAATCCTTCTGGGTCATAGTAAAGCGTTGGATCTGTCAGGAATTCTCTCAGCTTTTCGTCCCCAGAAAGCTTCCACGTGAGAGGTACAACGCGTCCGAAATAGTGGAACGAGGACTCGGCAAGATCAGCCGGGTCCCGGAGTATTGTGATGTACGAGGAGTCGGCTGGTAGCACTTTGGCCACCTCAGCTGCATTGAAACGCATGTGATTACAGATGATGTTGAAACACATTCCAGGCCTGTAGTCCTTCACTTGTGAGTGATGGAAAGGGGAGGGGTAAAAGAAGTCATTGCGGCTGTTGGGGAAGGCAAATTTGAGGTGGTGTTTTTCGCCAAAGCGAAAGAGGATGTTGAGAAAAGTGCTACTAGCTGTTTTATGGGTTTTCATGAACATGATGTCCACTTTTGGAGTGCAGATTCTCTGCCCAGAGGCATGATGGGAGTCGTTTGAGATTGTTGAGGAGTGGGCGGCAGAAGGGCGATGAGCACATGAGTAAGGCACTGGGACCCTGTAAACAAAAATGGACAAAAATGCTGTCATTTGAATTTATTTTTAGATATATTTTAATCATCTTTAGAATAAGTTGTTAAACTAGTGGTGTCAAATCGATTATTCATGATTAATTGCATATATATTTATATATATAAGTGTGTGTGTGTGTGTGTGTGTGTATTACACTCATATATTATATATTTACAAACTTTTATGTTAGATGCGATAAATCAATTTGACACTACTAGTTAAAACAGATAAATAAACCCAAAATATCTTGCGATCTATATCTATATTCAAACACATCAAAAGAACAATTAAGGAAATTATATTTAAAAAATAACATATAAACAAAACAAAGATTATTCTAAAACTTTTTGCTTTGTGGCATGATTGTCATGACAATTTAAGCACGCACACACCTAATTTTTTAAATTAAGGCATTAAGTTCAGTTTCCAAAAGATGATTTTTTATTCCTCTTTTTAGTCAACTTTAGTATGGGTGTCTAAACTTATGCATAGCACTGTAAATATGTGTTAAATAAAATATAATTCAATCATGTTTTCTGTCGGGAATGATCAGAACAAGAATTTAGGGAGAATTTAGGCCTTCATTTTCTTGATGGGGTTCATGGAAAAATCCTGCTATAATCCAATGAAACTTTGACTTGTTCTTGTTCAAAGTCCATGAAGGGACTCACTCTTGCAGGCCAAATTGGACCTCTGGGGTGGACAGGCAGTACAAAAGAATCATGCAGGTGGTCAGGAGCACACCCAGGATCAGTCCCTTACAGATGGACCTCCATTGCCTCACTGGCTTTCCAACCATCATAGCTGCCTGGTTGGACTCTGGAGGAAAATCCTGAAACAAAGAGAAAGAATCTTCAATAATGACATGGTGCTACTGAGTGCAACTTTAATGGATTTGTTGTTAACCTTGTATGTTTAAAGGGCCTTTTACGTATATATATTTTAAATGTGCTGCGGTATGCACTTTGTTTACATATGCAGAGTCCTCTAGTGCGGCATGAAGCATTTCTAATGGGTTAAGAGACATTCGTCACCATTTCCTCAAGTGCCCAATTGTACACTGCTGCTCACTCAATTGCTTTTCTCCCATGAGTTCATCCATTTGATCTACATCTGCTCAACATGTGCTTATGAGGGGATTAGCAGTGGCATTGCAGGTAATTTAACTGTGAGATTCAAGAATATTTTAATTTTAGGTGATGTAACAGTTCACTGCTTCTTTTAAGATATTCTCTATATTCAATCACAGATTAGTTGTTTTGTAGTAGTAGTAGTCTTACAAAAGTCTTACCCAAAGCCAACAAATGCCATAAACAAACTAGAAAATATAAAATTGTTTTGCAGTTGCCTTTCTTTGTTTAAACTCTTTACTTCACCTGCTACCTTTGTGTTAATACCCTTCTTAAAAGAATAAAACAGAAGAAGACATATTTCCACTTTTGTTTGTATGCGATATGCTATGGTGTTATAATGTGTTACAACCTGTGTTGGTGCAACCCCACATTTTGTAAAATGCAATAAAATCAAGAATCTGTGATTTGTTCATTCTCTTGAACCTTTATTTAACTGACAAAAGGAATACGTACACACGTAGCATTACATTAACCTCAGGCATTTATTGTCGACAGAAGGTTAGTTCGGTTTGTATGCACTATATTACCATATTCATTATATTTACTTAACCTGTTAGTAATGTTTTGATTATTTAATGTGTTTAAATAAATTTGCCACTATAAACCCCCAATATATATTGTACACATGTTAATAGTTTAAAATAGTGCTATGCAGGGCATGCTTGACACAAAACACAGAACCTGTATACAGCGTATGAATATTACAATGCATTTTCCGAATGAAATATCTTTGATATTCTGATCCTGAGATGAATGACGGTTGCTGCGACTGCGGGGTTCATTGTGAGGGCCAGCTGTCCAGCAAATGAATTATACATTCAGAAGAAAAGTGACACTGTCCGCATCTCCTCATGTCCCATAGACCAGTATCAGTTATCTGCGGTGCAGGGCCACAGGTGGAAAACGTAATACTACTAAGACAACATGTTAGAAGCAGTGACTACGACAGCCATTTGCTGCTGAGCACTGTCACCAAAAGATATAAAACAAAGCACCAGCAGTGACTAGAAATCTAGAAGAAGTCTGAAGGAACCCATTGTTCTTATTTGCAGCAATCTCTAACCCTACATTTTTCAAAGTCATCCTTTGTTGACAGAAAAAAACACTAACAACATCATCATTGTTATGCTGATGGTCACGGATAATGAAGATTTTTACAAACCCACAAAGAATTGCTACAGCAGCTGCATCTCCTAATTTAGGAGAAAACTCATAAATGCATCCATCACACACCAGTTTCGTTTTTTGTGAGATATCAGTACAGTGTATAAAAGTTTGTGGATATGTTGAATGTTGGATTTACTCATGGGTGTTCAGAAAAGTGGACCTGAAAACTGGGAGATTACACTGTATAGTAATAGCAATAATAGTTTTAAGAAAGAAAAGTGCAGCTGGCAAATTCATAACAGACAAGAAGTCACTGGAATGAAGTCTAATGATGGGTTACAAATAGAATAAAGGTTTCTTTTACTTTTCCACAAGAAAGCAGTCAAATTAAGCAGTCTGATTGGAACATTTAGGAACGCAACTGATTACATTCCATCAGCAAATTATTTTACATAGCCTACATCATAATAATCAAATATCTGGTATTTCCAGTAAAACATCTAAACATCCATAAACAAACCAAATTTACTTGAGAATCAAAACTGCATCAACTATTAAGACTTTCATAGGAAATACATGGATTTAAATGTATTTTTCTTACCAGAATGGTCAATTATACTTTTGTGTTTCAATAAATACAATATAATTTAGAGAGGTTTATGCTTAAATCACGAAAACATTTTATTTTATAAAATAAAACTTACATTTACTTTTTTGTTATGTGGATGTTTAGACTAAATAAAACAGACAACCACAATTAGCGATTGATACTGATGTTCACAGTGAGTTAAAGGCACTGCAGACAATATAATGTATACTGAGGATTAAATATAAAGCATTAACATCTTACCAAATCATGTAGATATCCCTGTCACAGCTTGATTGGCAGAAAAAGGCAATTTTGTGAAGAAAGATGCAGGGTCAGGACTGGAAAAACCATTGATTCCTTCTCAGTTAACTGTCCAGACGTGCAATCCAAGGTTAGGAGATCGTATCCCTGTGAAATATCCAGGCGATCATGATTTTGAAGCCCCCGCCTCTCCTCTCCTCTCCTCCTCAGTCTGCACACTGTAGAGCTGAGCTGGCTAAACTGAACACAAAAGAGGCTCGACTAGTGCTCCTGTGACGCAAGACCAGCGTCTGGGGACCTGCACCTGTCACTCTGTGTGTTTGCACGTGAATGAAGGTATACAGCAGAGAAGAGTGGAAGAAGAAGTGAGGAAGAGAAAGAAGAAGAGAGAAAAAGAATAGGAGAGGGAGAGATTCGAAACAGGGTTAGCGAGAGAAAATGAGTAAGAGGAAGGGTAAGGAACAAAAGAAAGGAGGAGGGATCTATTGAAGGTGGAAACAGAGAGCTATTGAGAACAGATTGCTGGTTTGAAGTGTGAAAGTTGCTAGAAAGGGTAGTTTAATGCATGAGAGGGGCCAATGCAAAATTCCAGGTATTCGGCTACAAACTTCAGTTCCAGACTGAACAGCTTGCTTAACTTTCCATGTCCAAGTAACAAAAACACATTCTTAGCATGGATCAGGTCTGATTATTATAAAGTGAAACTGCACAAAAATTGAGAGAAACACAAACTTATTAATGCCCAGATGATTCATAAAGATGTCTTAGACTTGTTTGCATATTTAGAGTATTTTTTACATGATTGGTTAGTGGTAGTTTCATGTGAACTTTAGTGACCTGTGCACATATCTCTGTATAGAAACTCCCATAGGAACTATTAGATGAGCCCAGGAAGAACTTTTGACAACTTGCTGAATAACGTGCCTTTGTTTTCTTTAGTGACCGATGGAAATAATCCATTCTTATCTCTTGCAATATGAGTTTCCATACAGAGATTTGTTCCAGGTGGATTTAGGTAAACAAAAGCTCTTGACACATTATCCAGCAAGCACAAAAGGTCTTCCTAAGGTTGTTTACTTGCCATGTCCTAAATCCTGGCATAATATGATTTTTTTTCCCCACTATCGGACTTTTGTGAGGTGTTTTTAAGGAACTGACACCGAAGGTCTTATATAGACCCTAGAGTACATTTTGTTAACACACAGGACAGGGTTGAAGGGCTTAAGGTGTGGGTCTTTGAAATGTGTTGACTATCATACAGTATGCAAATATTTCATGTTTATTGATCCTCTGACAATGCTAAAGCTTTTAATAGTCTAATAAAACTTTTTTCATAGTGTATAAAGAGTTTAGAGAGACATTCCAAGGAAGAGCATTTATTTGACATAGAAAGCCTTTTGTAACATTAGAAATATTTACTATCACTTTTGATCATTTAATGTATCCTTGTTGAAAAACAAGATAAGAAAAAACCCTTACTGACCCCAAAATTTTGAACAGAGCTGTACACATTTTCATAAAAAGTTGCTTGAAATCAAGCAATAATTAATGAACCCCCTACTAAACAACTGTTGTCACCATGAAATCAAAATAGACAATATTGATAGAGAATATTACAGTATAAATACTTTATCAGTGCACTGTACATAATATGTTTTTTTTTTTTTTTAATTCATTATCTTTAATCAAAATAACTTCCCCTTCCCTCTTGCAGTGACCTCTACCCGGATGATCTCCTTCTGAAGTGTGCAAATGATGGACACTTTACTATCCCATTAGGCCCCGGGAGAGGATTTATGAATGACAGTGAAGTGGCGTATCTGACCCTGGTAGGTCACATGATAATGACAACATGGCAAATATGTAGTACGCCCAGATTACATGCATACACTCATACTGTATAACATACTTTTTTAGCATCTGTGAAGTAATTACTTATTCAAAAGAAGTGCCTACTCAAGAGAGCATGCGAGGGCGGGAGATCCACCAATAGCAAAGCTCAACCATCCAATCAATTCCCTATAGCCCTTTATTTTTTCTTGTTCGAGAAGCTGTTTTACTCTGATACGTGCAACGATTAATCGCAATAAATCGCATCAAAAATAAAAGTTTGTGTTTACATAATATATGTGTGTGTACTGTGTATAATTATTTTGTATATATAAATACACACACATGCATGTATATATTTAAGAAAAATGTGTATAAAATATTATGTATAAATATATAGCCTATAATATAATAAACATGCAAATTTTTCTTAAATATATACATGCATATGTGTGTATTTATATGTACAAAATAATTATACACAGTACACACACATGTATTATGTAAACACAAACTTTTATTAATCGTGATTAATCGTTGCCCAGCACTATCACAACCTCCGTTTCATGCCAACTTTAAATACATTTCTCTCTCCTCTTTTGAGACATTACTCTTTTATATCTTTACATTCCTCTTGAGTGACATCACTCAATCCATTCTCTTTATTTCCCCCCACTTCTCAATGTCTCTTACTGTTTAGCACAAGATTTTTCTGTTAATCCGAATCTCCTTTTGACTGGTCTTAAACACTCAGGTCATTGTCTGCATCCACACATGCGGACACACACACACAGAATGTCATGCCAGTGCCAGGCAGTGTAAGAGCGACATGGCTGGAATGCAGATGGGCAACGTGGGAAACACTGCATGCTTGTGTGTGTGTGAATGTGAATTAGTAATAAAAGGCCATGAGTCGCCTGGCCGAAAGCCCACAGGGGTTACACAGCGGCGAAGAGAACACCAACGTCATGACTTCCCACACATACAAGGAAAGCGCAAACATACAAAGCTGCTACCAAGGGTATAGGGCTTCACTGATAAAAAACATACGTTTGAATGGTTCTCAGGGTGTGACATACAAAGGAACAAACTGTGTCACGGGTTATATAAATGCTTACAAAATAAAAGAGAGCGGATTACTTTTGAAATCTTCAAACAAATTCAGTTTTGCCTGTCCTTGATAGTTTTTGGCTGTAAAATCCTAGTAGCTAATCAAATTCTGTCACAAAGGACTGAAATGGAGAACCATTCAGAGCTAAATAATTCAGCTTGTAATCCTAAACCAAGAGAATCTGACTCCATTCACTACTTCACTAAAATTCACAATGAGGAATTCAATGCTATCTGAAATGAACCGTATTTCTCAGTGGATTTGAAAATCTTTAAAATTCAGTCCTTTAAAATTCAGTCAGGGCTGCCAATTTTTGAGTTTAGCTTGGAGTGCGATTTTTTTGTAAATGTATGTAAAAACAAATATTGCATCACAATAAGTGTAATTGTGATTGTCAAAACATTTGGTAACTAAAAAGAATTTTATGAAGTTTAGTGACAACATGTTACAATGTTTACATTGTACAATGACTGGTAGGATACAGTTTTTATTATTGCTTGACAAAAATTCTTGTGATTTGATTCCGATTTTGATTCAATATTGACTAATTTGGATACATGTTTATTTTAAATTTTATTTAAAAAAGTAATCTCACCTAATGCTGTAGACAAAAAAATGCTACGGCACACAATGATTTTATTTAGAAACAGTTTCTATTTTTCTGCAACAATGAAAACAAAAACATGAAACACAAATGTGATGTTTAGCTAAAGTCATTTTTGCTTATATGATTAGTATGATGATTGAATTGGATCATCGAAGGTCAGCAGCAAAGACATTGGTTAATAAAGTGAGATTAAATACATAAAGTAAAGTATATTTGTGTTATTTTTTGTTTTTATTAACATTTGCGGGATAGAATCTGTTTTTGGGCAAGTGAGATGAGTAAATGCATGCTTAAATTTAGTCTAACTAAATAACCCTCATGTTAACTCTGGACTTACTCCCGATTTCTCTCAACATGAGGACAGGAGGTGTAGATCAATAAATGGGAAATTATTTGACAAATTAGGCTACTTATTTGACAAAGTAACTCAGATGTTTTATTGTAAATTTCCCTTAACTGTCACCGTCCCACAGGTGGGACGTTTGCCCATATATATTTAAAACAATAATATCTTAGTAAAAACCTAAAGTAATATTGACAAACTATATATCATTTGAAAGCTTACAATCTCTAGTTTTCATATTTGGTGGCTGTTTTCTAAAATAAATTACAGAGGAGCAGTAATTTATCAATTTGCAACAAGAATATTTCATATTCATTAGGCGTATTTAGGCCTTTATTTTGAAATAGAAATAAACATGAAAAATCATGAAAGATTGGTAGAAACTTCAGTTTGTTTTCATGCCAAGAGTTCAAAAGATAACACCAATTAAATTTTATGAGAAAAAAAGGTCTGAAAATGTTTAGAATATAAAGAAAAATATTATGGATTCTCGATTTGTGATGCGGCAGCGAGCTATAACGCGCATATGTGCTCTTTTTATGTTTATTAGAGGTTGAAATCAAATCAAATACTGCCAAAACACCCATACTATTTCTGAATAGGATGTATACTTCATAAATTTTATGAAATTATGGAAATACATAAAACTCAAAACTTATATAACTTTTTTTCTGTTTCACTTTCATAATTTATTTCACTTCTACAATAATCTGGCAAATGTCTTCTTAAAAACAAGACCAACCATATGTCTATATTCCAAAGCATTCTTGAATTACAACCATTTAAGTTTGTATAGTGATTTTTTTGTCTTATGCGAAAAAAGGGGGGGGTGACAGTTAAAGGGTTAAAAGTAATGCATTAATTTACTGGTTAGCCTATGTGACAAAAGTAATCTGATTACATAACTCGTGGTACTTGAAGTTACCCCCATACTTTTCCAATATAATAACAGATTACATAAATTACCTTTATTTTGTTTGTGTAGATCTGGCAGAAATCAGGTTGTGCTGTCCCAGTCTGTCTTTTTTAGGGAAGAGAGCACACACACACACACACACACACACACACACACACACATACATGCACAAACACTCTCTTTGTTGTTTTCATGTTTTATGGGGACTTTCCATAGACATAGTGATTTTACTGTACAAACTGTATATTCTATCCCCTTACAGCCCCTAAACTATACCCATCACAGAAATGTTTCTGCATTTTTACATTTTCAAAAAACATTACTTAGTATGATTTTTAAACTGTTTACCTCATGGGGACTAACAAATGTCCCCACACAAGGTCCCCATCTTCGTGGGGACATTTTGTCTTCAGGGATTACCTGAACCACACACACACAATAAGAAAGGGGAAAAACAAAACAATCAACGATCATTAAAAATGCTGATTGATCAATCACAAACGGAACAAGATTTGCCTCATTAAATATGCACGCGTTTTGCCAGAGAAACTTTCGCGCCATTTTTCGTTTTAGAGAAAAAAAAAACCAGAATGCCAAACGGTGAGGGAAACCGTTTTATTTTTCCAGTTGTGGTCCGGAAAGTATATTCAGTACAAAGTAGATGATACAGCAAGGGTTAAAAAAGCCCAACTAACGACAAGATGTTATTTAAACATACATTGAGTTCGTCGATTCAAAAATACAGACACCGCAGAAAATGAATAGAGTGAAACCTCGAACTCTGAATAGGGGCCTTATAGTCCTTAGGGAAGGGGTAGTTTTAGAATTTGAATGTGAGTGCTACCGGGAACCTGTAATACAAACTACACTTGTTGCCCCTGGGTATCCTATTTATACCAGAAACTAAGTCAAACAAAAGGTTTATTCACAAAAAAAAGAGATAAGAAAAACGCCCTGTTGTTACGTTTTAATGCCAACCCATTGACAATTTGATCCCAAAGAGGTCACTCACTTTAGTGCAAAATACCATAGACATCATATGCAAAATACAATGTCCGTTAATGCAAATTTGACTTGCTTTGAAAAATATAATCTGATAACAGAACAAACCTCACTTCTCATCGAAATACAATCTGATGTGATTTGCAAGCACCATACACTACCGTTCAAAAAAGTCTGAGGTCAGATTTAAAAAAAAATATATTTTTTAAATTGTAATTAATCCTTTGATCAAAGCTGAATTTTCAGTAGGCTAGGCTACTCCAGTGTCACATGATCAGAAACATTCTAATATGCCGATTCAGTGCTCAAGAAACATTTATGTCTTTACTGTTAGATTAATTAAATTTAATGCATCCCAATTTCATTTTAAAAACAATCATACCAACCCCAAACTTTTGTACTAATATTTTATTATCAGTAAAACAAATATATATACATTTTAAATCTTACCCTCCTAAACTTCTGAAATAATAGCTTGTTATAGTCTATAGTATACTATAACAAGCTATTTCAAAAGTTTGGGAGTATATACATATTTTTTAAATCTTACCTTCCAATTTTGTACTAGTATTTTATTATAGTAAAAAATAATTCATAATTTTTTATCTAACCTCCCCCAAACTCTTGAACTAATACTTTATCATAGTATTAGTTCATTTATTTCTTCTAAACAACTAATCGATTTAAAAGTTTTTAATATTTTATTATAGTATTGTATAAAAGTCGATTTTTTTTTTAAACCTCCTTTAATTAAATTGGTTTCTAACACTCTACACAATAGGAGGTATGTGCTTGACTTCCTGTCTGCAATCCAGATCTAGCTCTATTGAAAATGTACGGTCCATCATGAAAAGGAGAATCAGAAACAACGATGACCACAGACTGTTGAGCAGATGTCTTGTATCAGGTGAGATTGGGCAAAAAGTCCACTTGCAAAACTTCAGTTAATATCCTCAATTCCCAAACATTTAAAAAGTGTAATTAAAAGGATGTGACACAGTGGTAAACATGCCTGTGTTGCAGCCATCAAAATGGTTTATATTTACAAAATACACTTAAGTTGGTCAGTGAAAACTTTTGTCAGTTAAATAAAGGTTCACAGATTCTTGATTTTATTGCATTTTACAAAATGTCCCAAATTCTCTGGATTTGGGGTTGTACTAACAATACTGTCATACCAGCTTGAAGTCAGCAGTTCGTTTTAGGCAAGTTGATTCTAAATGTAATTGCATTTATCCCAGCTAGTAAAATTTCACATGAAACAAAAAAAAGAAATGAAACTTTATACTTAATAATAATCTTCTTTTGTTTATTAGAAATGTTTCAAACAAAATTAGGCCCAACACAAAGACAGACAAGAAATACAGAATGAAAGCTCGGTAGTCACTGAAAATGACATCGAGTTCAGCGATTCATGTACAGTCCCTATTAAATGATGCAAGGAGTTGAAACCAGAGAAGAAACACTCCTCCAAGTCTCTTCACAGAGGGGGGGAAAAGCTCAAGAAGAACTTTAATACATATAAAAATCAGTCCTTCAGCACTTTTTCTTTTTCTTCTTCTTCTTGTCTTCCTTGCTGGCGTCATCATGGGCTTTCCTCTTAGCAGCTAGCTTGTTAGCCTGTTGGAAAGGGTGCATTAGATTCATGAACAATAGTCGATCAAGGTCACTGGAGCTCAAATAATGAGCCAAATGTAGGTCAAGCATCTTTTAAAAGGTCTTTGACAGCCACTGTTCCAGCTCTTAATTAGTGCTACATTTACTCCTTTAATTAACCATTAACCAAAGCACACATTTTCAACATCATAGACTTATCTTACAGCATAAAATAATAAGAAACAAACCTAGGAAATAAAATAAAGCTCATTATTCTGTTAAATGGGTCTAGTTCTATACAATTCTTTTTAAAATTATTTACACAAAAGAGAGCATATACGATTGTAAAATGGTACCTGACAACTATTTCAACGCAGTCTTACCTCTCTGACGTTTCTCTTCTTGCCAAACATGATCTTGTCATAGAGGTATTTCTCTCTCTTCTTCATCATCATGATGGCCAGCCTCTTCTCCTCTGCTTTCTCCTCCTCTGCGGCTCGCTTACGGTTCTCTGCTTTGGCTTTCCCAGGAGTCACCTTTACTGACAAGCTCTGAGGGAGAACCAGCACATGACAAACTTTTACACTTATGTTTTTTTACATTTATTTAACATATTCCTCTAACTTTATGGCTTTAAATGAGTCAATGGCGTCAAAAAGCGAAACTGCAAAAATCTTACCTTTCCCCGAGATCTCTTCTCCTCCATTTCAGCTAGATTTGCCTCATCTTCAGCCTCATCTTCTTCCTCACTTTGATCATCTTCCTCGTCGTCCTCATCCTCTTCTTCCTCCTCCTCCTCTTCCTCCTCGTCTTCTTCCGTTTCTGTGAAGAGTCCATTTTTGAAGTCAACAATCACTCAACATTCACGCATAATCATATCAAAATCAGAATGGCAAAAGCCCTCACGTGGCTTCTCTCCTCTCTGCAGGGCCATGAGCTTGAGCTTCTCAGGAGGCACATAATCTCCCTCAGTCTCCTCCACGAATGGTGACAGATGGGGCGGCAGCGTAACTCCCAGGAAGTATTCCTCTACGGGTAACAGTATCTTAGCGTTGACAGAGTCATACACCCACTGGGGCTGGATGTAGTACCTGCAAAGATGAGAAATGCATTAAGTATACAAGAATATACATTATTGATGTTAACACCTGCAAATCATTTTTTATATAATATCAGGGGTGTAACTGTTCACAAAATTCACGGTTCGGTTCGATACACTTGTGTCACGGTTCGGTTCGATACGATACACTTGTGTCACGGTTCGGTTCGATACGATACACTTGTGTCACGGTTCGGTTCGATACGACACATTTGTGTCACGGTTCGGTTCGATACGATACACTTGTCACGGTTCGATACGATACACTTGTGTCACGGTTTGGTTCGATACGATACACTTGTGTCACGGTTCTATACGATACACTTGTGTCACGGTTCGGTTCGATACGATACACTTGTCACGGTTCGATACGATACACTTGTGTCACGGTTTGGTTCGATACGACACACTTGTGTCACGGTTTGGTTCGATACGACACACTTGTGTCACGGTTCGGTTCGATACGATACACTTGTCTCGGTTCGATACGATACACTTGTGTCACGGTTCGGTTCGATACGATACACTTGTGTCACGGTTCGGTTCGATACGATACACTTGTCACGGTTCGATACGATACACTTGTGTCACGGTTCGGTTCGATACGATACACTTGTCACGGTTCGATACGATACACTTGTGTCACGGTTTGGTTCGATACGATACACTTGTGTCACGGTTCGGTTCGATACGACACACTTGTGTCACGGTTCGGTTCGATACGACACACTTGTGTCATGGTTCGGTTCGATACGATACACTTGTGTCACGGTTCGGTTCGATACGATACACTTGTGTCATGGTTCGGTTCGATACGATACACTTGTGTCACGGTTCGGTTCGATACGATACACTTGTCACGGTTCGATACGATACACTTGTGTCACGGTTCGGTTCGATACGATACACTTGTGTCACGGTTCGGTTCGATACGATACACTTGTCACGGTTCGATACGATACACTTGTGTCACGGTTTGGTTCGATACGATACACTTGTGTCACGGTTCGGTTCGATACGATACACTTGTGTCACGGTTCGGTTCGATACGATACACTTGTGTCACGGTTCGGTTCGATACGATACACTTGTGTCACGGTTCGGTTCGGTACGTTTTTGATACAGCAAAAAGAAGGAAATGCCAGAGAAATTTCCTTAATTAAATTTTTTTTTATTCTTTTTTTTATTAAAACTAACATCATAAAGTATGATTTTTTTTACTTTGAGCAATTCTAGAGCTATAATTTACTCGTCTTAGGAGCATATAAAACAAAACAGCTCCTTGGAAAAAATGAAATGTAATATTGTAGTAGTTATAAACAAAGGTTTATTTTAGTTCAAATTAACATTTGAGGGCAGCAATTGTATTCATAATGTCAAAATAAAACCGACGTAATGTTACTTGAAAGCATTATGCCTACTATTCCTGCCAAACTTCCATGGCTACAGTTAGTGTTACTGCAGTAAATCCATCTGTGGACACTGGATAGTTCATTCATGGCACAATGTTTCTTCCTGGTTTCCACGCGCTGTTTGATCCGTTAATAACGGAGAAATGTGAATGTTTGTCACTAGATCTCGCAGCGATGTTATTACCTCAGTGGCGAATTCAAATGCTTTCTTTACTGGATCTCTTAGCGCTGTGTAGTAACAGTGTCGCATGATCACGATCGGCTCGCGCTGCACTGGTCCAAACTGATAAACGGTCCTTCAACCACACAATAACGAGCAGTTTCGTTCCGCTTGCATTACGTTTGCCATTTGATGTTGGGCAATGTTGTGGTCGCGCCGGCGTCATTATGAGCGCGCTTGCCACGCGCAACGCGCCTAGAAATAACTAAATTTTGGTCGGCAGGAAAAATGGTCCAATGAACCATTCGGTTTGAAAATGCGTACCGAAAACCTCGTACTGAAGGGTTCAATATGAATACGTATTGTTACAACACCCCTATAAAATATATATACTTCTTTCAATTGTTGCATTTTAAAAAGGCATCTGAAATGATAAACTAAGTGCAATGTAGTGTTGTGTACATGAAGCCGCCACACAGTACTAAATTGAGTCATTTTTCGCTGCTTATTGCGCTAATGTCAAAACACAAAATAATGTCAAAATACCAGTCTTTGCGAGTATTCACGCAAACACAGTTATGTTTTAAGTGAAAGTAAACAGTTGAGAAAAAATATGCATGTGTAACAGTATAATGGGGTATTAAAGTGACAGCAGCCTAATATACCTGCTGCCAAATTATGAGATAATATTAAAAAAAGATCTATATGGCAGTTTTTCCTCATGGTATCAGTCAAAATTGTGGCCAGTAAAAATGTAGAGTGGCTAGTAACTTTGGAAAACCACTAGCCACAGTGGCTGAAGCCCTCATTATTATGCATACAATCAGAGAGAGTTGGTGTCAGACCTGTTGATATACTGTTTGTCAATGCTGGGTCTGTCCACAATGTGATGTGTGATCGTTTCGTCTGTGCCATCATATGTGCTGCCAATGCACAGTGATTTATCCCAGGACACCTCTCCACCGAAACACCTGCACAATGGAAGACATTCTTACACAAAGACAAAGTAAAACTACACATACTATAGGCCTTAGAAAAACACACATCTATGAACAGTTACTTGTAAATCACAGAGTAAAACCAATCACACTGTAAACTTATGGCACTTTCCACAAATAGGGACTTTGTAAAAAAAAAAAAAAAAAAAAGATAAAATAAAATAAGATACATTTATATATACACACACATTTATATATATATATATATCAGTGTCTCCCACAGAATTAGATTCTATTTGCGGTGGTGTGGTGTTTGGGGACTGGGGACCGGGGACCGGGGACCGGGGACGGGGACGGGGACGGGGACGGGGACGGGGGGGGGGGGGCTGGTTAAGCTAAATATATCATATATATATATATATATATATATATATAAACATTATAATATAATTATATAATGTTTATATATATATATCATATATTTTTATTGACAAGTACACATTCCCATTGCCAACACTTAGTGTCAGATATAAAGACTTTGCCATTGCTACATTTCTATGCTATGACTGCTCCACAGACTTTTTGTTGCAAATTTTGCTCACACACAAACCTGGAACTGGACACACACACACACACACACACACACACACACACACACACACACACACACACACACACACACACACACACACACACACACACACACACACACACACAAACTCACAAACTTACTGACACACTCAAACACAGGCTCACACACACTCACATTCAAAAAGACTCACACACACAGATTCAAACACAGACACACACTCACACACACTCAGACCCAAACACAGACTCAGACACACACAGGCTCACACACACACCAAACTGGACCTGGAGGTGGACACACACAGACTCAGACACACGCACACCTGGAGATTGAGGTGGACAAAAACCAACACACACCAACCTGAACCTGGAGATAATAATAATATAATGTCTAGTCTGGTGGCTGTGATATGAACCTACCAACGTCCGTTGCAATGATTTTTGGAATGACTGATCGCGAGAGGAACAAATTACGTTTTAGTCGCATAACATCGGTTAATGGAAACGCCGTCATTTCGCAATAGTTGTAACGTTAATTTATATTTAGAAAAAAAAAAACGCAAAAGTTTTGCGCGAATCTGTAATGAAACGCGACCGCGCTGCAAAAGTTTTGCGCGAATCTGTAATGAAACGCGACCGCGCTTAACATCTAGACAACTTCTCAGAGTTATGTTGAGCAACAGTGTTCATTATACTAACCATTCAACTCCGGATTGATTCTGGAATCTTCACTGGGGGAATGAGCATTAAGCACCGGCAACAATCCGCCCTCTACATGCTCATGTTTTGATTCAGATCGTGCGGTAAGAGAAGGAGGGGCTAGTCGTGCCTCCATTGTCAGTTTGTGAGAGAGAGGGGGGGCAAGCAGCGCGAATAAAATTCAGTTAAAAAATCTGAATCAATCCGTGGCGGTCAGCGTTGATATGTGGCGGGCCGCCACAAATTAATGAATGTATGGGAAACCCTGTATATATATATATATATATACACATTAGAAAAGGTAATCAGGTTTTAAAATTGCAAACTACTTATGTTTAGGTTTGCATATGAAGAGTTCAGATGCAAAAATTTGAATTTTATTTGTGTATACACACACACACATATATATATATATACACATATACATATGAAGAGTTCAAATGCAAAAGCCTGTAAGTGCCATCTGAAATTTTCTTCTAGAAAGATCATTTTTATCAAGGTCGTACATATAAGTTCAGTAATTTTACTTAAATGACAATTAATTGGTAATTTTCATTGCCATTTAAGTGAAATTACTGACCTTAAACTGACCTTGATAAAAATGATCATTCCACAAGAAAATTTCAGATGGCACTTAAGAGGCTTTTGCATGTGAACTCTTCATATGTATATGTGTATATATATATGTGTGTGTGTGTGTGTGTATACACAAATAAAATTCAAATTTTGCCTGAATAATGTAGCTTGGTAGCAAATGGTTGTTTGTAGTTACTAGTTATTGATAAAATTATATTTTCAATCATTTAAAGAAAAAATATTGATTAAATAACTTTATTTGATTACAATAACTTTGATTGGTTGAATAGTTGAACTTGAATACAAGCTGAGAAAATTAAATTATTCCTTTGTGTTCTCCCCATGCTGTACAAATGATGTCACAGAGAACGATACATTTTTTAATTAAGGAAAATGTTACCTATGCAATAATATTTCTACAGTGAACTGAATATCAATTAAACAGTCACAATTATGACATTATAGCATGATTTGTACTGCCACATTCATTTTTCACAAATGCAAATATTTTCATAGATCATCAAAAATATCTAATACCTCTTAGGAACATGGGATTTGTGCCTTCATTCGTTTGAAAAAAACAACAACAAAAAACCAATTGGTACCCTATTTAAGGAAAGAGCCATAGACTGAATGACGTGTGATAAAAATGAGCTGGCATGTCACACCTGATCACAAAAGCCAGCGATTCCCTGGGAACTTCTCTGTTTAGGAAAAACTTCAGGCCCTCGAAGAACTTCTTCTGTTTGATCTGCTCCTGCTCCATCTTCTCTCTCACCTCCATCTTCTCCAGGTCCTCCTGTATTTGAAAGTGCATATATAAATAAAGCTCAATAAAAGCTGCATTAAATAATGAGGACAAAGTTCACCTGCAGTCACGCTGGTTTCATCAGAATGTTTTTTTAACACCTTCACCGTGTAACCATAGCAACAGTCTCCCTCAGTGAACATGAAACATGAGGTCCGTCCAAAACAACAATTAATCAAACCACGGGTTAAATGCTTCACTGACATCTTGTGATGTGCGACTAAATAACAAGCGTCTTGTGACACTTTCTTTTAGTGAACTTGAAGAGTGGAAAGTTATTGTGGATTCATATAGTTGCAGTAATTACAGAGGCCACGTGTGCTTTAGCAAGGAATCTGACGGCTTGCTTTATGGTAGTTGGCCACCATACAGCTCTGCTAAATGCTTTCAATATTCTGACCTGTGAACAACTTGGAGCTGCATTTTATGAAAGGTGCTCTACAAATAACTTTTTTATTAGTTATTAAATTTAAAAACTTTGAACTGTATCACGTTTTCATGTCTTCCATTTTTGCCTCAAACTATTTTTGAGCTATTTTAGGTCTAAATAACAACGTTATTAATTTAAATTGTCCAAATAATCACTGGTAAATTTGGTTTTTAGTAAGTGCACAGGTTTTAAAGGGGTCATTCACTGTTGGCAAAATGGACATTTAATAAAACATTAGGCTGCCTATGTTGTAGAAAGGTGATTTTTTTTTTTTAAAAATCGTTGCTATCTGACTAGAGAAAACAAGGCTGTGGTCTTCCCTTTTGCCAATTAGGTAGGAAAACTTCAACACCCACAATGCATTGGATATGTTACTGTCCAAGGCCACTTCCACCAGTCTGCTATAAGCTTAACAATTAGCGCCTTGCTTGAGTAGGAAACACTTGTTAGAAAACTTTATTCACAATGGTATCGACTTGTATTGCTCCCGAGTGCAAAAATTCAAAGAGTAAACGTTTAGCAGGAGTGAGTTACTATCGGTTTCCAGTGAAGAATCCAGCGCCTTGTAGGCAGTGACTAAAGGCTGCAAAGAATCGCAAATATGGAGAGAACACTGTGAGGGAAAATATGAAAAACCTGTTTATAGACGCCATTTCAAATTAGACTACTATGAACAAATCTGAGAGAAACTGCTGTTCCATCAGTTACACAAAATACAAAAATGTACAAAAGTGTGGAAGTATAATCTGTAGTTTTCACGAAAGCCCAGGAGCTGTCAAAAATCATGATGCAAAATGCATTCATTCGGCGGACTTTTGTTGACAAATACACTGGACTGAATTTTTCAGTCCAGGTAACAAGGAGAAAGAGTCCCTTAAAATTAAGACAGCTGTCACTCGCTCACCCCTTCAGTAGGGAAATGGTCCAGTTCTGTCTCCTCCTCCTCCGCTGATGGGACCATACGGGCCAGACTGGCACTCAACGCTGACAGTTTCTGGAGGGAGATGTGAAGAGGCAAGTCTTTAAACACACTGTAATATTTGGAACAAGTTCATATTGATATGAAAAGAGGAAATTAACTATTCTTGTACCTCAGTATAGCTTTCTGATTCCAGGGCATACTCTTCTTCAAACTCTGATTTGAGACTGATCTCTCCTTGTCCATCAAGCTAACATGGAAAAAAAAGATAAGAGATTCAATTCCCAACTGGAACAAATTGGAAATTCTGCTACTGAATAATATAAAGGCATTTAAAGGAAGCACATTTGATACCTTTGGCGGGTAGACAAGGTTGAGAGTCTGGTAAAGACGGAAGTTGACAAAGCCAAGCAGTGTTGTGTAGAATTCGGTAAACGTGGCCATGACTCTGTAGTCCACATCTGTAGGGTGCTGAGGAAAACAGGGACAGGGGTGCGTTATATTAAACGGTCATCATGTAAGACCTCAGCATTCAAAAAACTGCATTATACAAAGACACTGACCCAGATGATCAATGATTTTAACATAGGTAACAACAGCAATATGATAAAGACCCTATTTGGGATCAAACCTGCTTCAAGTATTTTTTCACGTGTGGTACTTTAGTAAAATACAGCGGGAAAATCAACTATTTTATACTCACATCATGGGCAAACTGATATGGTATGATCCATGTGATGGTTTGCCCCAAGACCTCTGCCTGGTAGTAAATGCCCTTAATGGAAAGAAAAACCTGAAGGAAAAAATCAACCATAAAGAGTCAGAGAAGTGTAACATTAATGAATAATTCTTTTAAAATTCACACTTTTTCACTCTTAGCATATGTAATACAACACCTTTCTCAGGGAGCGTGAGGAGATAATGTAGTTCATCCACTCGACACTGAGTCTCCGGCACAGCTGAATTGTCTGAACGTGGCATTTTCCTGTGCGAGCAAATGTAGAGAACAGGAAACTCATAGAGAGGGCATCATCTACATCTCGGAGAGCATCAATGAACGTGGGATATCTGGGAAAAACAAACTTATTTTATAAACCGTACACAAAACACAGAGAAAAATAGAAGAAAAAAAGAAAGTTGATCAATGTGGCAGCTGAACAAAACCAAGTGAAATTTGAGATAAGGAAGCTAAATATGGTTATGGTAAGTTACACAAGTTATGGTAACAGTTTTGGAAATTTCCCCACTCAAGTAGATGTTAGAGGAAAACCGGAAAGAAGGCTGCACTTGTCAAGCAATTTCTATTGAAATGAATATAAATTGCAAATACAAGTCTATATTGTAGTATTGCAAAATTTTCCCAGTCATAATAGTAACAATTATTTATTTTTTTTTTATTTTTTTTATTTGAAAGAAATGAATACTTTTATTCAGCAAGGATAAATTAAGAACGACAGTAAGGGCATTTATAATGATACAAAAGATGTATTTCAAATAAATGCTGTTCTTTTAAACTTTCTATTCATCAAAGAATCCTGAAAAAAAAAAAAAAAACCTGCATCGTTTCAATTCAAAATAAGCAGCAAAATGTTTTCAACACTGATAATAGGAAATGTTTCTTGAGCAGCAAATCAGCATATTACAATGATTTCTGAACGACCTGTGACACTAAAATACATTAAAACACTTTAAATTGTAATAATATTTCACAATTTAACCAAATAAATGCAGCCTTGTTGAACACAAGATACTTTCAAAAACATTTCAAAAACTTACTGACCCCAAACGGTATTGCATGTTCTACTTGGGGGGATAAATAAATAAAAACTTCACATTCTAAATTGCAAACCCAAAACTATGCTGATGCAACAGTTGCGAACAGAGGCAGATGGACGGATGAAGAGACAAACGGTCTACGAGACATGGAGTCGGGCCAAGATAATTAAAGTATCGTATTCTTATGATTTCTCACAACTGATCTGTTTTGTGGACGCTTCCCAGACTCACAACAGTGTTTGGACACAAATAGATGCTTATCACATAACACTGTCTGGACACACAGAAAAGTCTTTAACAGCATGTTGGTGTTGTTGAGCGAGAGAGTTGAAGTGTGTCCTCTGCAGGCCACAGACAGCGCTGCATTCACGCTCACCTCTCCTTGATGATGTGGTCCAGTTTGTACACAGGCTTGTTCTCTTTCAGTCTCTCCACTCCACCCCACTCAGCCTTGCCATAAGCCTTCCGCAGTTTGCGCACAAAAATCTATAATCAAGTAATATACAGTGAGTACACAGACTGTCTGAGGGTGTGCAAATAATACTGCATAAGTTACTACTAGATATTTATCAGTCGATCAAAAACTAATTCTGGCCTTAAGCATGAAAAGATCTGATATTTAACACTGATGATTTATTAATAATCAGCTGGGTACATTTTTATGTCAGGTTTTTTCTGCTTGTAATATTAAAAAAATACCCAAATAAATGAAATCTGCAAAAATTAAGGCATGTTGTCGGATGCCCCTTGTACGCATTAAACAGGTTCTGTTGGTAAAGCTTCAGAGTTTGACAAGTTACTCTTTCAACTTTTCTACTTAAACAATAAAAAAAATCAGAATGTCATCATTTTTTTTTTTCCAGAAGTTCATGTGGCAACTTATATGTGATCTACTTGCATTAAACCACCAAATCAAGTGTATAAAAATATTTTTATGATAGATTTCACTGGCTAGAGTGACACAATGGCATGTGTTTTTTTTTTTGCTGCAAATATGCGGTAAGAAAACAGCTAAATAATTCAATAAAGGGGCCAAAAGCATGTTTTTTTTTATACAAATAATGAAAAATACAATTTCATGAAAAGTAAAAAATATTTATATGGCCAATATAATCTCTCAATTTACCCAAGTTAGCCTATCTGTGATGTATCATATCACAAACAATAAAACAGACTGAGTGTGAAAAGAAAAAAATAAGTTTTTGTAAAGCATGTTTTAAAAGGCAACGCAGCTTCTCAGTAATTTCTGACTTTTTGTAATATCACAACTGATAAAAAGCGGCTTGTTAATTTCATTGTGCCTGTCATACATCAAACTAACATGCACAAATGAACAATTCTGAGTGGAAATGATTATATTAAAAGGTGCAGTAAGCGATTTCTGAGAAACAGTTCAACCCACACTAACACACCCCTCCCTTCTTTGCTCCGCCCCCAAAATGCAATGTATATAGCGGATGACTCTTTATCAGATTAAATGAAACAAAATAATGCGCGGGTGACGAACGAACGACAAGGAAGAACAAAAAATTAACACAGTCCACAAGACTAGAGTATGTACAAGCAAGCAAGTATGTACCAGCAGCTCCAGACAAACATTGACACTCAAAACTATCCTGTTACTACAGCTAACATTACAACAACAGCTTATTTTGAAACGGCAGGTCTATGTCCTGTCGGTGTTTTGACAGAAATATGAATTCAACATGGACCAAATGTCCATCCAGATGCGATGTCACCAGATGCGACCCTAAAAAGGACAGAATGCTGAGGCGTTTACGCATTTTTATTGTCAGTCACGATGTTGCCCATCACAGTTCGGTACAGGCATCAGAACCACGTCTCTTGCAGCAGATCTTTGTTTGTGTGTGATGGAGGGATTTCTGCCGCTTTTTTTACTCCTTTACACGTTTTAAGCTCTTCACAAGTTCTCAGCCGGTAAAAAAATCATATGTAGCTACGCACATACATTGAGCACATTTATCCCAGCACACAGCATTGATTTGAATGCTACGCAATACGTCATAAAAGTCGACCAATCAAGGTTGTGAACATATAAAAATGCCACTGCGAACTGCAAGCTAAATGCTAAAAAACCAAGCGAAGCGAACTACAAGTGTGAACGCACCCTTATATTGTCATTGACATTTCTAAAAATCAATAAAATGTATGTAATTCAAGACTTGAACATGAAAAAGTGATCAAAATAAGGATTAGAGAAAGCAGCTGCAAACACACGACAGCATTCAGCTTTCCCCGAGTTCTTACCTTGTACTCTCTGAACTTGCCAACGATGGGCTCATGCAGGAGGAAGCGGATGTCCTTCAGCAGGTAGAAGGTTCTAGGGGCTGTCGAGCCCTTGTTGACCTTCTTTTTGTGTTTGGGCTCATGAGGATAGATTCCTTTCAATATACACAATCGCCTATAAAATGAGATGCATGTATTAATTCACAATGATTTTTATTAAATGCATAAATATGAAACAGAGCAGGTTACAGTACATACACTGATAAAGCTAACTAACTGCCCTTACAAAATAAGTTTCTAAGTGTGCAATTAATATACTTGTTTTAAACTACTTTTCATATACTTCTCAGAAATATACTTAAAATTACACTTAAGTATACATGACTTATACTGATAGAAAAACCGAAGTATATTTGGCCTATAGGCGACTTGTATTCAATATTTTGATCGAGATATACTTAAAAGTATAAATAAGTATTCTCAGTATACTTGGCTTGTAGTTGTGTTTGCTTTTTTGATTGAATAGCCTGTAAAATACGTTGCTGTCTTATCAGCTTACATTTTTTGATAATATTGATTCATAATGAAAACAGATATGTTCCTAATTCTGAGTATGTGAATTTTTGTGTAGGCTAGTACACTGGTAGTGTACATATGAATATACTCAAAGTACAGTTAAAGGTATATTTCAAGTATAAAAAATTATTACCTAAATAGGAACATAGTTCAAGTGCAAAAAATAATATATACATAGTAAACAACAAGTATGATGTTAATTTCACTTACAAGCATACTTGCAGAATTAAACTATTAAACTTGAAGTTAACTTAAAGTATACTTCAAAGTGTATTTTCATAAACTAAAAAAAATTGTATTTGACTAGTAAACTATCAGTATACTAAGTTCACTTGTAGTTGCAGTACAAGTGAAAAACATAGTTGTAAACTAGTTGTGTACTCAAAATGTACTACTGTTATACTTAAAATATACTTTTATACACTAAAAAGTTGGCCAATTTAGACAAGTAGTATTAAAATAGTACACTTACAAGTATACCACTAGTAAATTAATATTAGTATACTTACTAAATAAAATTCAATTGAACTTTAAGTATACTTAATCAAATTAACTTATTTTTGTAAGTGTATATAGTTGAGAAGATGGCTAAATAAATAGGCATAATATCATCTTTCAAAACTAACTTTTAAATACACTTTGTTGCTGATGTCAAAGGTCACATGTCCGCACAGATTTAGTTGTCATTAGTTAAAAAGCAGATGAAAACCACTGACATACACTGCAATTACGTACATACCGCTGAATAAAGTATGTGACATTCTATATGCACTATACAATTATATAATATATGATGAATGTGAAATGACCAAAACATCAGCATAGAACATTTAGTTAAATCTGATGCTTTGTTTTGTTCACTAACCTGAAATCAGCCAGACTCAGACTCAGCTTCTTGCGGGCTTTATTCCTGGTGATGTAGTTAGTGGCTGATCCACTCTCATACTACACACAAACAAATTACAGGTCAGCAAGTGCTCTGACATGACTCGAGGATGATTATACAGAAATAAAGACCCATTTTCACTGCGTGTCAGATCTTCTGATGAATTAAGCTTAAGAACCCTTATTAAGCAAAGCAGCAAACAGCTGAAAAATCAAGTCACAATTATGCTGTAGATCTTCATACATATCTTTATCATATGTATGCATATTTAAAATGTTAGATGTATACAGTATAATGTGCTTAAGCACACACACACGTCTGCAGGGCCTTGCGCTCATCAACACATGTTTTGTTTACGGACAGTTTTGGTCTGAATCGCTGCCTTACCTTTTTCTTTTGTAATCCGCCCATTACAGCGGACGGTATTTCCACACGACAAAACCTAAAATAAAACCTATTGCAGTAAAACTGTAAAAAGATCCCAGATCAGAGCCAGTAGTAACGTGCTTCTTCCGAACACACGTGTTTTGTGTGACGTCAGTTGGCTGAGACCGTAGGACCCTTGAAATGGGTGCGCCCGCAGAAATGCCTGCATAGAAATGCATGACCGTGTCGTAGTGATAGAATACGTATGTCTGTGTATAATACTGTAACTGCATGTGTAATATTACTATACTATATATAATATGTTTATATGTTAATTTAAATACCCAATATATCTTCATCTAAGGCATAAATGAACAATACATAGCCTAAAACACAATATAGGCTACACTGAATATATCTAATTGACTTGAAAATGTGGTCAAATGTAGGCTCATGTATAGTATTTTATTAATGTAGATCTATCTATCTATCTATCTATCTATCTATCTATCTATCTATCTATCTATCTATCTATCTATCTATCTATCTATCTATCTATCTATCTATCTATCTATCTATCTATCTATCTATCTATCTATCTATCTATCTATCTATCTATCTATCTATCTATCTATCTATCTATCTATCTTAAATTGCATTTATAAATAGGCTATTGTTATGCAACAAAGATACATTGTACCTCATCATCAAGTTTGCTGTTGTTCCATAGCCTAAGCTTTAGTAAAAATTACACAAATCTGAATTCTTTCAATAAAATAATAAACTTGATCATAATCAATATTTAACCACAGTAAAAAGGACAAGGCTGCCATCATTTGGGAGGGAGGGAGGAAGAGAGAGAGAGAGAGAGAGAGAGAGAGAGAGAGAGAGAGAGAGAGAGAGAGAGAGAGAGAGAGAGAGAGAGAGAGAGAGAGAGAGAGAGAGAGAGAGATGTAGTACAGAAAGGGTATCACCATACAGCATCAGTTCAGCGGTGAATGGTGACGATTAAGACATTCATTTTGCAGGAACAAGCAAGGAATTTGATAAAAATGGGTTGTCTAGAATTCCTTAAAGACTTTTTCCTGGGTTTCTGGGACTATGAGACTCCACAAGTTATGGTGGTGAAGGACAGAAAACTAGGGGTCATATACAGAGCTGTGCAGTTCCTGGTGATCACATATTTCATTTGGTAAGAACCTACTTTCCTCTGTCTCTGTTTTTTAACTAAAAAATTACCTTTAGTCAATCAACAAAATTGATACTTTTAATTGGTCATTAATTATCTTTATTATATTTGCCTCTGAGGGAGAAAACTGCAGAGCAACATCACGGAAACTCAAAATAGAGTAATTTCAATGTCTCTTGTCTTGAGTTTGTACTATAAACCTTTGCCTACAAAGGACTGGAGTGGGTTTTTTTTTCTGCATCTTGAAGAAGACAAAATATATGCAGTAGAAATGCAACAAAAATGTCAATAGCAATAAATAAGTGATATAGAGATTAATGCATCCTTATATAAATATTATGAAATGTCAAATCTAATGAGTTGTTCTTATGGTTATTCATATCTGATTTACAGACGTTTTACAGAATAATAAATTCTGTGAATTTATAGTTTTGGTTTTTGCATTTTCATTTATATCTTTGAATATGTTTAATCTTCTAATGTTGAATTTATAGTTCATGCAGCATTGATTCTGTTATGAAGGTGTTTTGCTTTTAAAGTCTGCAAATAATGGATGGATTGCTGTTATGTTTTATGTGTGCAGGTATGTATTTATCAGTCAGAAAGCATATCAGGAGACTGAGACGCGTCCAGAGAGCTCAGTGTACACCGAGATGAGAGGTGTGGCCATGCTGGGAGACTTCGTTCAGGACACTACAGAATATGTCAGACCATCTGAGGTGAGGGACCAAAAAAAATAATAAATTCATAACATTACATCATCCGTTTTTTACTTGAAGAAAGTTTCCAGGGCAGACCAGTTACCCTTTATTACTTCAGATACTGTAAAGTGATCAAAAATCATATTTTCCCTGCTAGATCATAATATATAATCTTACTTGGTCAGCATTATATTAATTGGTTGTAAACTGATTAGAAACAAAATCATTTCTTCACGCACAGGGTGGTGATGTGATTAGTACAATTCTTAGAAGAGAAGTGACGTATGATCAGACGCAGGGCACATGTGCCGAGGTGAGAGCAAAAACTCAACAACAATATAAATACAAAGTATTCATGTTTTGGTTGGAATGCTTGGTCTGAGTCAAACAGCAATTTTTTTCTTCTTTGCTTTTTCAGCATTACAGTGTCGCTAATGCAAACTGCACAAAAGATTCTGACTGCACTCAAGGGGAAATTGATTTTGATGGTCATGGTGGGGTTTACATTCATAATACATACATAATACATACATACATACATACATGCCTGCATACAGTGGGGTCCAAAAATCTGAGATCGCTAGTTTAAAGTCACCATGAAATCAAAATATGGAATTTTATGGAATTTTCCAGTATTTGTTATAAATAATTTATCTGCACATCATTATTTTTGTATTCATATTTCCACGTAATCTTTAAGCAGAATAACTTTCCTCGTGCAGCGACATCTCTTCTCTGATGACGTGTTTACTGGCGAGAGGGCGGGGCAACCTGTCACTCAAATGAAATCCACCAATAGCAAACCACAACTATCCAAATAATTCCTGATGGACAAAATCAAGTCCCGCCCTACATTTTTTCTTTTTTGAGAAACTGTTACACTTGTTGCAACCATCACAATAGGGAAGAAAAGACAATCGCAACTTCCGTTTCATGCCGACTTTAATATTAAACTTATTCTCATTTGATGCAATTTCTCAATACAAAAAAAATTCAACATTAAAAAAAGAAAATGTATATGACTGTCAGAATTTGCTATAATTACTGCAGCACAAATGATTATTTTTGTATTTAAGTCCAAATCGAAATAAATTAATTAATTAAAAAAAGGTTTTCAGTTGATGGCCCACTGTATAAATATGAATACCAAAATCACTTCAGCAAGTCTCAGAATAGTTTGAATATGACTTACAGTATATCAACATGTGAACTTGTTTTTGAATAGGTCAAAGAACAGGACGGTGTATACCATACTACAACTACACATTCAAGACCTGTGAGATCAAAACCTGGTGTCCCATTGAGGAATATGCTGTTGTCAGGTATTGCGCTTTAATTAATTGATAAGTCAAAAAAAAAAAAAAAAAAATCAAGCAGAGAAATGCACTAAAATGTCTTTCCTGTCTCCACAGGGAACCAGCTTTGGAAAAAGCCATTAATTTCACAGTGTTTATTAAGAATGCCATCCATTTCCCAAAGTTTAAAGTTCTGAGGTACGGTTATGAGTTTCAGAATATCTCATAAATCAGAGGATGTTTATCCAAAGCCACCATGTTTTTTTAACATTTGACCAAAATGTGAATGTGAATTTTGTGTGACTAAAAAGGCATATAGAGTGGCATTTCGTGGGTTTGCATATAGAGTGGCAAACCCAATAGGATTTTCCATTGGCTTTTGGATTATTGTAGGAAATAAGCTCTGTGACCAGCAAAAGTGAGTGAATGTTTCTTACACATTCTGTTCATCATGATAATCTTCACAAATGAACACAACTTCTATGAATTTTGAAGTCTAAAAATAATTTCCAGGAGTAAAAAGGTAAACGTAGACTATAGAATGACACCATGATCACATGACTACCATCAAGTCTTTGGGATGTGCTGGAGGAGACTTTACAGAGTGCTGGACTCTTGCATTGTCAATACAAGATCTTAACCAAAAATGAATGCTCCTCTTGATGGAAACAAACGTTTTGATGTTATTTTCATCAAGAGGTGCAACCACTTTCATGGTTGTTTAAGAAATGAAAAGCTACACACTCCATCAATTAGGGTTAGAAGAACTGTTGCCAAACATGTAAGATGCTAGAAACATAATAATCACTGCAATAATGATCCAATCATTGACTCTTAAGCATTTGCCAATTTAAATCCAAACAGCAACTTTTTTTTTTTTTTGTCTGGGCAATGTCTCTAGAGCTTGTGTAAACCAAAACCCCCCAAAAATCCCATTTACTTCAGGACAATGGAACCGGAAGTGCTAATTCGTTTACGTGTTTTGGCCTACAATTTTTTTTTTAAATTTCCCTGCAGCACTCTATAGTAAACATGATCAGAAATTCCTATATACAGTATCAATCAATCAATTTGTGTTATTTGATCTTAAAAATCTTTTGATCTAAAGTGAAATTGCCCATGGTTTACAGGGGCAATATCAAACCAAACAAGCCAAAGAAGTTGTTACGGTGTCATTATCACCCGGAGACCAACCCTTATTGTCCAGTGTTCAGCCTGGGCTTCATCGCAGCGCAAGCTAGAGAGAAATTCAGTGAACTTTGCTTAACGGTATGTATACGGTCTGTTGTCAAACAGCACACCAATCGTTTTTCTGCATTTTTACGCAACAGTAACCTTTCTATATGTAAGTTTAATGTATGTGTTAATGTGTCTAGGGCGGAATAATCGGCGTGTTAATTAACTGGAAGTGTGATTTTGATGTGGATCCCTCAAAGTGCATTCCAACATACTCATTCAGAAGTCTGGACATGAGAAAAAACCTGCCCAGCTCAGGTTACTACGACAGGTACGGCTACTATTAACTGGTGGGACAATTAACAGGAACTTCCGTAATTGATTGTCATTTAAAATAAAGATCACTTGATCATTAACATTACTATAGCATATGCAGGACATTACATTTACATTTTACATTTAGTAGACGCTTTTGTCCAAAGCGACTTATAATTTAGGACTAAATTAAGCGAGTCATCGTGAAGAGGCAAAAACAACGCAAGAAGTTCAGCACATAGTTGTTTCATCATTATTCTATAATAATAATAATTTGTTTACTTTTCAGGTTTGCAAAATATTACCATAAGGATGGTGTGGAGTACAGAACACTCATTAAAGCCTATGGGATTCGCCTGGATGTCATTGTTCATGGACATGTGAGACCGTACAGGAAGTACATTAGTGCCTGTCTGACATGCTGACTGCACATACGCCTAATATTGAAACAGTATTTCCTTTCAGGCTGGAAGATTCAGTCTGATTCCAACTATCATCAACACAGTCACGGCCATGACGTCAGTGGGAATTGTAAGTTTTTCCTGAATGCATATTAAAAACATGGTCATTTGGGGTTAAAATGTGTGCGATAATGACAAGGATAGCAGACATAAACACTTCGCAAATTGCATTATGGGAATTATTCTCAGGTTTCGCTCAAAGCGCTTGATCTGGCGTAACCCTGATGGAAAAAGGAAAGTGGCATCTATGGACATATACAGCTTGTCCTCACGCTTGATCTTATTTTTTCTCGTCTAGTGCTCAATCATCTGTGACTGGATCATGCTGACGTTTATCGATAAGAATGAAGTCTTCAGTGATAAGAAGTTTGATGATGTAAGTCAAGCAGGATGGAGAAGAAATTGAACTGACACACTGAAAAAAAATTGGTGTAGGATTTACTTTGAAACAATTTTCACTCAGAAATTGCTAGTAAATAATAAAAAAATGATTACAGAGAGTAGCACATTGAGTTAAATATGAATTTATGAAGCAGAACGTCTTCACTTGTAAAGCATATTCCAGTAATCTTTTATTTACAACTGGTGTGTGTGGTTAGAAAGTTATGGAAACTTGTTTCCGCCACGGAATAAAAAATGTAAAAGATAATTCTTGCGACTTTTTTTTCTTACAATTGAGATATAAAACCAGAATTGCGTGACATAAAGTCGCAATTGTGAGAAATAAAATCAGATTTGCAAAATATTTCTCGCAATTCTGAGTTTTCTCATAATTGTGAGTTATAAAGTCAGAATTGCGAGATAGTAAGTCAGAATCGCAAGATATTAAGTCGCAATTGTGAGAGAATAAAAATAAGGATTGCGAGTTTATATTTTGCAAGTCTGAATTTATAACTCGCAATTCTGATTTTTTTTCTCGCAATTGCGAGTTTATATCTTGCAATTCTGACTTTATTTCTCGATTCTGACTTTATAACGCACATATTTGCTAGTTGCTATACATGTATGTAAAAAGTTGAAATGACCTTTTTTTTAATTCAGTGGCGAAAACAAGCTTCCATAATATTTCTAATATGACTAATATCAAATATTCGAAAGAGTTTGGCAAATCAGACTATAAATGTATAAGCAGTATTTTTATCATGTTATATTATATTTATGTTCTCTAATTATCATCTGTTCGCCTTCATGCCAAACCATTGACTTTCTTCCTTCCATGGAGGAAATGGGTGGATTATTTTCTTTTTCTTGAACAGGTTAATCAAAAGCCGTTTCTATTTTGTTTAACCAGGTCTCCAAGCAACCCAGTCAGCCAATGACAACAGACCTCACGCTTACAAGCTATGGCTCCACCCACTCTGACCTCTCAGATGGTGTGCCACTGTAAAACATCCTGCCACCACCAAAACCGCTCCAGTCACGGCATGCCATGCCTAATATAGAGTATAGTACAGTATTTTTACCTAAAGGACTGGATATTTTCCTGTCTGAGGAAAAGAAGTGTGGAATACAGCACAAAATGCCATATCTGAATATAGAAAAGCTTAAAAAAACATGTAAAACCACATATGTAGCTTCGCTTCAATAAATATTAAACACTGATCAACAATTGACTTGCTTTTTTAATTCATCTACACAACAGGTTTGCATGCTTCTTCCATCTTTGAACAATCATGGAACATTAAATGTTTTACTTCTGTAAAGTGACATTATTTCAATGAAAAGGAATATTCATTAAGTAAAAACTCATTGAATATTGTGTCTCATGATTTGATTTCCAGGATCTAAAGCAGCACTTGATTTTGATCAGACTGTTAAAATATTGACAATCTTTGGAATAGCGTGCTCAGACAAATCCCACAAAATAAACATGACAGATTTTGATTTCATGTTGACTTTAAAGTTTGACACTGAACTTATCTGGTGAATTTTTTTTTTTCTTTTTTTTTTTTAAGTTGGTATGAAAAGGAAGTTGTGATAGTCTGTTCTTTCTCTATTGTGATGGATATCCGAGTAAAACGGCTTCTCGGACAAGAAAAAAAATGTAGGATGGGACTTGATTGTATCCCTCTGGAATTGATTGGGTCATTGTGGTCGTTTGCTATTGGTGGATCTCGTGTGAGTGACAGGCTGTCCCGCCCTCACGCCAGTAAACACATCATCACAGAAGAGAAGAGTTAAAAAAAAAAAAAAAATGATGTGCACAGATAAATCATTTATATTAAATACGGCAATACTCTATATAAAAAATAAAATCAAAACAGAAATTGTCAATTTTGATTTCATGGTGACTTTATGTACTGGAAAAGATCAATCTGTTCCCAAATAATCACCTCCTTTCCGGGAGCCCACATGCATCAAAAATCATCTTGCATAAGGAAAGATGAGATGGTTTCTCAGAAGAGAAGCACTCGCACTGCTAACAACTCCTCTTGTGATATTGGTTACAGTAATGAAATTTAGGGGAAGAGAAATTGCGTCTGCCAAGATCTCTAAATGTGATTAATAGAAACCTATCGATTTATGCAGCTCACACATTTGAGGTTTATGGATCAGTCTTTTAAGTAGGGTGCATATAAAACCTCATCTCCAGACAGGACGAGAGACTGAAACCAGATGCTAAAGAGGATGGACAAACAAATGAACTTAGCAGGACTATGTAACCGTTAGTCTACAGCATTCTTATATAGACTACTTACAACACTTATTTTAGTTTATTCAAATTAGAAGACAAGTAAACCTATTTCTAATTTATGAATTTTTACCCAAGTTGTTGTCAAACCTTAACCATTCTATTTTTTATGATTTACAACCATTTTTTATGTATTTGAAGCATCTTATGCTCACCAAGTCTCCATTTATTTGATTCAAATACGGTAAAAAATATTTTTTGAACAAAAAGCATAAAAAAGCATTTTTTGTAACAATGTAAAAACTTTTGATCAATTTAATGCATCCTTGCTGAATAAAAGTATTCCTTTACAATAAGGTCTCAATAGTTAACATTAGCAATTGCCAATGCATTTTTTACAGTATTTATTAATCTTTGTAAATGTTAGTTAATAAACCACTGTTCATTTCTATAGTTCATATTAGCTCAGCTTGATTTCATCAATGCATTAGTAAATGTTGAAATTTATATTCATACATTTTTATTTATAAAGCTCCTTTCCCAAGCTCAAGGTTGCTGTACATTACAAGATGATCGTAAAAACATATTAATAGATGCTTTAAAAATACTACTCTTCATTGTTAGTTCATGTTAACTAATGTTAAGAAATGGAACCTTATTGTAAAGTGTTACGAAAAAAGAAGAAGAAAATAAATACATACATTTAAATATATTTACTGATCATAACCTTTTGACTGGTAAAGTTTATCAACAACTCCAAAGCAACATTAGTGATCCCCCACTGAACTAGATGTACCGCATCACGGTACAAAATATGACCGCCGCTCAGGCCTGCACTGGCTTTCCACAAAAATAAATGACGTGGAGTAATTTGGCTGTATTGCGTGTTTATGTATATACCTAAAAAAAAGTAATAGTATGTGCATGTCTGTGTGTGTGTGTGTGTGTGTGTGTGTGTGTCTGTGCGTGTATGTATGTGTGGGTACATGTGTGCGCGTGTGTGTGTGTGTGTCTGTGCATGTGGATTTGTATGTGTGTGTATGGGTGTGTGTCTGTGCGTGTGGATGTCAGTGTGTGTGCATGCTTGCATTTGTTTGTATTCCTGCATGTGTGTGTGTGACAGTATCATCCTAAACCAGCAACCCTTCGCTCAACAGCACCATCTACAGGCCGATGAGTGTACAGTCACTAAATGTGCACATAAATGAATTTATTTTATACCCCCCCATGGATGAAATTCTACAAAACTTAGCAGAGGATACCCCCAGAAGATGTCAAGTTAATCATACACATGAAATATGGTGCAGTTCTGAACATCTCCACTGAAGATAGGGGCGATTAAAGCAGAATAATATTGCATTTTCATTTTTTATGGGAGGGGCGCAAATCACAAATGAGTGATTATGGGCTAGGTTGATGTGGGCCCTTAAGAGCAACATACCATAAAAATTTCTTCATCCTCGGTGCCACGGTTCAGGTAGTTATTTAGGAAAAACTGCATTTTTTGGGGTTTGGGGGGGGCCAGCGCGGGGGGGGAGTGGCCCCCGGGGACCAAACGAAATTTTTCCGTAGAAGTCTAGTGGGGCTACATGCCCACCAAATTTCATGTTCCCCGGTGTTTCGGTGTCCCTGGTATCGTTGACGAAAAATTTACGGGGGCCCCAGCGCGGGGGGGGGGGGGGGGAAGTGGCCTCCGGGGACCAAACGAAATTTTTCCGTAAAAGTCTAGTAGACCAACATACCATAAAAATGTCTTCATCCTCGGTGCCACGGTTCAGGTAGTTATTTAGGAAAAACTGCATTTTTTGGGGTTTGGGGGGGCCCAGCGCGGGGGGGGGAGTGGCCCCCGGGGACCAAACAAAATTTTTCCGTAGAAGTCTAGTGGGGCTACATGCCCACCAAATTTCATGTTCCCCGGTGCTTCGGTGTCCCTGGTATCGTTGACGAAAAATTTACGGGGGCCCCAGCGCGGGGGGGGGAAGTGGCCCCCGGGGACCAAATGAAATTTTTCCGTAAAAGTCTAGTAGACCAACATACCACAAAAATTTCTTCATCCTCGGTGCCACGGTTCAGGTAGTTATTTAGGAAAAACTGCATTTTTTGGGGTTTGGGGGGGCCCAGCGCGGGGGGGGAGTGGCCCCCGGGGACCAAACGAAATTTTTCATTAGAAGTGTAGTGGGGCTACATGCCCACCAAATTTCATGTTCCCCGGTGCTTCGGTGTCCCTGGTATCGTTGACGAAAAATTTACGGGGGCCCCAGCGCGGGGGGGGAAGTGGCCCCCGAGGACTAAACAAAATTTTTCCGTAAAAGTCTAGTAGACCAACATACCATAAAAATTTCTTCATCCTCGGTGCCACGGTTCAGGTAGTTATTTAGGAAAAACTGCATTTTTTGGGGTTTGGGGGGGCCCAGCGCGGGGGGGGGAGTGGCCCCCGGGGACCAAACGAAATTTTTCCTTAGAAGTCTAGTGGGGCTACATGCCCACCAAATTTCATGTTCCCCGGTGCTTCGGTGTCCCTGGTATCGTTGACGAAAAATTTACGGGGGCCCCAGCGCGGGGGGGGGGAAGTGGCCCCCGGGGACCAAATGAAATTTTTCCATAAAAGTCTAGTAGACCAACATACCATAAAAATTTCTTCATCCTCGGTGCCACGGTTCAGGTAGTTATTTAGGAAAAACTGCATTTTTTGGGGTTTGGGGGGGCCCAGCGCGGGGGGGGAGTGGCCCCCGGGGACCAAACGAAATTTTTCCTTAGAAGTCTAGTGGGGCTACATGCCCACCAAATTTCATGTTCCCCGGTGCTTCGGTGTCCCTGGTATCGTTGACGAAAAATTTACGGGGGCCCCAGCGCGGGGGGGGAAGTGGCCCCCGGGGACCAAATTAAATTTTTCCATAAAAGTCTAGTAGACCAACATAGCATAAAAATTTCTTCATCCTCGGTGCCACGGTTCAGGTAGTTATTTAGGAAAAACTGCATTGTTTTGGGTTTGGGGGGGCCCAGCGCGGGGGGGGGGGAGTGGCCCCCGGGGACCAAACGAAATTTTTCCTTAGAAGTCTAGTGGGGCTACATGCCCACCAAATTTCATGTTCCCCGGTGCTTCGGTGTCCCTGGTATCGTTGACGAAAAATTTACGGGGGCCCCAGCGCGGGGGGGGAAGTGGCCCCCGGGGACCAAATGAAATTTTTCCGTAAAAGTCTAGTAGACCAACATACCATAAAAATTTCTTCATCCTCGGTGCCACGGTTCAGGTAGTTATTTAGGAAAAACTGCATTTTTGGGGGTTTGGGGGGGCCCAGCGCGGGGGGGGGGGGAGTGGCCCCCGGGGACCAAACAAAATTTTTCCTTAGAAGTCTAGTGGGGCTACATGCCCACCAAATTTCATGTTCCCCGGTGCTTCGGTGTCCCTGGTATCGTTGACGAAAAATTTACGGGGGCCCCAGCGCGGGGGGGGAAGTGGCCCCCGGGGACCAAACGAAATTTTTCTGTAAAAGTCTAGTAGACCAACATACCATAAAAATTTCTTCATCCTCGGTGCCACGGTTCAGGTAGTTATTTAGGAAAAACTGCATTTTTTTGGGTTTGGGGGGGCCCAGCGCGGGGGGGGAGTGGCCCCCGGGGACCAAACGAAATTTTTCCTTAGAAGTCTAGTGGGGCTACATGCCCACCAAATTTCATGTTCCTCGGTGCTTCGGTGTCCCTGGTATCGTTGACGAAAAATTTACGGGGGCCCCAGCGCGGGGGGGGGAAGTGGCCCCCGGGGACCAAACGAAATTTTTTCTGTAAAAGTCTAGTAGACCAACATACCATAAAAATTTCTTCATCCTCGGTGCCACGGTTCAGGTAGTTATTTAGGAAAAACTGCATTTTTTGGGTTTGGGGGGGCCCAGCGCGGGGGGGGAGTGGCCCCTGGGGACCAAACGAAATTTTTCCTTAGAAGTCTAGTGGGGCTACATGCCCACCAAATTTCATGTTCCCAGGTGCTTCGGTGTCCCTGGTATCGTTGACGAAAAATTTACAGGGGCCCCAGCGCGGGGGGGGAAGTGGCCCCCGGGGACCAAATGAAATTTTTCCGTAAAAGTCTAGTAGACCAACATACCATAAAAATTTCTTCATCCTCGGTGCCACGGTTCAGGTAGTTATTTAGGAAAAACTGCATTTTTTGGGGTTTGAGGGGGGCCCAGCGCGGGGGGGGAGTGGCCCCCGGGGACCAAACGAAATTTTTCCTTAGAAGTCTAGTGGGGCTACATGCCCACCAAATTTCATGTTCCTCGGTGCTTCGGTGTCCCTGGTATCGTTGACGAAAAATTTACGGGGGCCCCAGCGCGGGGGGGGAAGTGGCCCCCGGGGACCAAACGAAATTTTTCTGTAAAAGTCTAGTAGACCAACATACCATAAAAATTTCTTCATCCTCGGTGCCACGGTTCAGGTAGTTATTTAGGAAAAACTGCATTTTTTGGGTTTGGGGGGGCCCAGCGCGGGGGGGGAGTGGCCCCCGGGGACCAAACGAAATTTTTCCTTAGAAGTCTAGTGGGGCTACATGCCCACCAAATTTCATGTTCCCCGGTGCTTCGGTGTCCCTGGTATCGTTGACGAAAAATTTACAGGGGCCCCAGCGCGAGGGGGGAAGTGGCCCCCGGGGACCAAACGAAATTTTTCCGTAGAAGTCTAGTGGGGCTACATGCCCACCAAATTTCATGTTCCCAGGTGCTTCGGTGTCCCTGGTATCGTTGACGAAAAATTCAGTAAGGTGACGGGAAAAAAAAAAAAAAAAAACTTTGACAATCCCTATATGACCGCTTTCGCTAGCTACGCTAGCGGCGGTCATAATTATGCAGCACTTTTAATTATTTTTCTTTTTTATTTAATATTTATTGCTATTATAAAAAATATATATATACTGTATATATATATCAGGGTTTTAAACTGCATTTAGACATGCTTCAAATGTACAAAGTCGTACCAGGACATGCTCCAGGGTCACACAAAACTGTAAAACTTGTAAAATAACAAATGTAAAACAAACAGTATAAAATAACAAATGAAATATGATTAGATAATTCATTTTTTAACAAGCATGTTCTGAATGAAGCACCAACTATGAAGGAAAATAAAACTCTTTTAAAGCGTTTCAGACCCTATTCTGAAGAAAATGCTTTTTGCTCTTACATTTCAGTAAGTGTGAGTGCAGCAATGCCAATTCGCAATGGTTGGATTTCACATTGCACAGCATGTCATACATCTCCATGACGTCCAGGTCTTTGCCTCAGAGATAAGAAATCTAATTATAATGTGGTAATGTAAAGTGGGAAGGCAGAGCTAGGGAGCCAGGCAGTGATGTGGACATCTCATTAAGTTAAACTGGCTATTGCAAACCTCAAATAGCCCTATATGTGGTTACAGAAACTAAAAGCCATATTCTTTACAGAATTAAACTCATAAACGTCAAAAAGAGGTGATATCCAAATGGACTATTACCACAGGGACATATTAGTTGCCACTGTGAGAAAGAGCCGTATCATTGCAGATTCAATTAGTAACCATAATGACCAAAATCATCATTTACACTTGGTTACTTAGGAAGTAATGATTGAAGATCATTTTCAAAAGTGAATTCTTCATATACAAAAATATTTATTAACACACAAATAAAAAAGGTCCATTACCAAAACATTTCCCGTTATAATGTACACAAACTTCAAATGAATTCAGATCTGTACAAATGGCACAAACACACATAGTTTGGCACAACCGATGGAGAGCATCAGGTGAACAGCATCTATGCGTTCATACTAAGGACCCAGTCAATGGTCTCTAGCAGGAAGCTCATATTATAGTGGGCGGCAATGTTCCGGAACACTTCCACCTGCTCAGAGAAGCTCTGCAAACACATCCAAACAAGTGCAAATGAGAAAACATGACAGGTGGCCATTGGCTGTAAAGCATCCACTACCATTTGGGTTTGGTAATATTTGTTAACGCCTTTGAAAGAAGTATCTTATGTTCAACGAGGCTGCATTTATTTGATAAAAAAAAAAACTGTAAAATATTATTACAATTTAAAAGTACTGTTTTCTATTTTAATATATTTAAAAATGTAATTTATTCATGTGTTGGCAAAGCTGAATTTTCAGCATCATTACTCCAGTCTTCAGTGTCACATGATCCTTCAGAAATCATTCTAATATGCTGATTTGCTGCTCAAGAAACTTTTATTATAAATGTTGAAAATGGTTGTGCTTGAGTGTTTTTTGATGAGTAGAAAGTTCAAAAGAACAGCATTTATTTGAAATGGAAATCTTTTCTTCCATTATAAATATCTTTAGTGTCACTTTTGATCAATTTAATGCATCCTTGTTGAATAAAATCTTGCTGACCCCAAACTTTTGAACTGTAGTAATGCTAATACACAGAAGTATTAGCATATTATTATTATTACACAAGTACCTTTGTGGTGAAGCTGAGGTTGAAATCTCCAGCACAGCGGCAGTACAGCGGCATGTTTGCCTCCTTCACTCCTTTGCATTTGGCACATTCCTATGATGGGATAAAGTGCCATTTACAGAAGTGAAGGTCAATGGATGCGCATATACACATTAAACCTGGCAAAAACATAAATCTAAAACACTCTGAAAGTGGTAAATGTGTCTCTCACCAGGTCTTGTAGGGTGTAACTCATGAGTTTCTTCTGGAGCGCCTCCACCAGGGCCATTTCTATGGACTCTGTGTCATACTGGGCCTGACAGTTGGAACAGAACCACTGAGGAAGAACTGAACCATCCTACATGAGGAGAGAAGTGTGAAGAAAGAATATTATTGTCTTTTTTGGCTAGTTCGATCACATGACAAAAGAGTGAACATATAGCAAAACACCAAATAGTTGTAGCTTAACTCTTAAAAACCCTTAGTCAAACGTAAACATGAGTAGCAAACCATTAACCGCAGGTTTAAATATAACATACTTTAACAGTGAGAGTCAGGTTATTACCTGGGAAACCGCAGGGTCTTTGCAGAGGTCAAGGTCACGACAGAAGTTACAGTGGTGGCAGATGACCTCTGGCAGGACGTAGGACTTGCAGGGGTCACGGAACTGGGCGTCCTCTGAGAATTCTCCAACATCCACCAATCGCAGAAGATCTCGCTTCAGTTTGTTCACCTGATTGACAATGTTGGCGTCCAGAGAGAGCACCTGGAGGGACATTACGCACATAAAATATCTTAATTACAATGTTCAAAAGTGTGAGGTTTTTAATATTTGTGAAAGAAGTCTCTTATGCTCACTAAGGCTGCATTTATTTGATCAAAAATACAGTAAAACAGTAATATTGTGAAATATTATTACAATATAAAATAGCTGTTTTCTATTTTTATATATTTTAAAATGTCATTTATTCCTGTGATGCAAAGCTGAATTTTCAGCATCATTACTCCAGTCTTCAGTGTCACATGATCCTTCATTCTAATATGCTGATTTGATGCTCAAGAAACATTTATTATGATCATCAAATGTTGAAAATAGTTCGTGCTGTTTAATATTTTTGTGGATAATTGTGATTCTTTGTAAGATTATTTGATGATTTAAAAGTTCAAAAGAACAGCATTCATTTGAAACAATTTTCTGAAATGCCTTCACTGTTACTTTTGAGTTTTAGAAGTATGAAAGTATTCAGAAAAAACTCAAACTTTTGAATGGTAGTCTTGTGTAGAGATATATTGTTACAACTTTAAAACGCAGTTTAAAACACACACACAAAAAAACAACAACACATGAGCAAGAGGTGCATGTTGATACCTGGCAGACATATTTAATAAACTCCAGAGCGGGGTTATTGAGGGGCAAGTGAGAACCAGGAAGAACAGGAAACATCTCAGAAGGGAGTGTAACACTGCGAGTGCTCGACACTTTCTTCTGAATCTTCTGAGTGATGGTGAAAAAATTCTGTGTGAGTTCACTTGACACGTACTCCTGGGAGAACGTGATCAAACCTAAACACAACAGACACAAGAAAAATAACTACATGAGTGAATCTTGCAGAAGAGTAATGCTGGGTGGTATGACCAAAAATATAGATCATAGTATTTATTTAAGATTCTGGCTTTTTTTTTTTTTTTTTTTGATGACTGGACCTTTATATAGGCTTATACTGGCTTATTCTTTCTTTCAGGGGTACATAGAATATAAAACACTAATGTCAAACACAAATTTAGTTTATAAAACGAACAATTTAATTAATCTTTTAAAACGATGAATCTTTTTGGCAGGTTGTAACTAAGACATTTGAGTTTCTGCATTTTAATAAACAGAATTATTATTACTTGAAGTGCACTCTACTGTGTAATAGTAATGTATTTCGGTCATAATTTTTTTCAAGTTAAACTGAACTTTTAATTTGATGGGTTGTTGTGAAGAGCTTTGTGTTTCTGTATATATGATATGATGATAGTTTTATCAAGTGAAATGTTGAAATGCCCATGAAGTTCTCATATACTGAGACGGCAGACACTGAAAACACCACGAGCGCTTCAGTGTGTGTGTAGTAGATGAAACTGCAGCGAGTTTTCTGCATCACGGAAATCATAAGGCTCTACATGGTATTTGCTATGTTAAAGAGAGTTAGTTGTGTGGATTATTTATTGTTGTGTTATAAAGTTCACTAACCATTAGTAACAAGGGTATGCAGTTCATTGAGGTGCCTTCTCAATACAATCTACATATCTAAATGTATTGCTCTGCATGGCCAGTGAATAGATATAGCAATTGTTTCATCTACGCATTATTGCCCAGCACTACAGAAGAGAATTTTTTTTTTTTTATATATAATCTCTCTTGCAAAACATTTTATGTTTAATAACATGAACCATTAAAAGGATGCTTTTCAAGGTTTCATCTTTGATAATCTCATGGGAAGTTTATTTGAGCATACAATCATAAATAACCCATTACAAAAGCATATAAAGCTGAAACTTTATGTGTCTTACCAGGAAGTGCACTGACATCTCCAGTCGGCTGTTGGGATGCTTGGGTCGCTCCTCGTCTCTTAATGGGAGTAGCGCCAGGGGCGTTCCGCCGAAGCTCTTGTCTCATGCTGTGATAGACGGCTGCAATGTAGGCTGCAAACAACCAATCAATTATCATGATGAGAAATTATAAAAAAATTATAAATTCACCTGTAATGTTTCCTGAGCAGCAAATCAGCATATTTGAATGATTTCTGAAGGATCATGTGACACTGAAGACTGGAGTAATGATGCTGTAAATTCAGCTTTGATCACAGGAATAAATGACATCTTAAAAATATATTAAAATAGAAAACAGTTATTTTAAATTGTAATATTTCACATGATTTGTGTTTTTAATGTATTTTTTGATCAAATAAAAGCAGCCTTGAAGAACATAAGAGACTTCCTTCAAAAACATTTTTAAAATCTTACCGACAACAAACTTTTGATTGCTAGTGCACATGGAGCATAAAGACATAAAAGCGATTGCAGTTTTGGAAGGCTAAAAAGGACAGTGAGAATTTTGAAAACAAATGCAATCTGTAATGTTACCTGAAATGATCATAAGAAAGTATTTCTGACAGGATGCCGTCTGAGGAAGGTACTGCATGATGTTCCAGTTACTTTCAATCAGGTCTTCCACATCTTCTTCCCCGTCCTGTTCTTCATCCTCCTTTTGATTTTCTTCATCTTCATCCTCATCCTCACTTCCATCTCCCTCTGCTCCATCCTTTTTTGTCTTCTTTTCATTGCCATGCTAGAGTTGGTAAAAAATAAATTAAAAATAAATAAATGTGCGTTGAAACTCAACTTTAACGGTATAAAATTCACCAATCTTTTTACACTGAAAAATTCCAAGTTGTTTCTAGGCCTTGTGCTTTACCTCTCCATACAGAAGGCTAGAGGGCAGCTTTCCCTTCACTCCTCCATAGTTAGTAGGATCCATCCACAGCAGAAACTCCCAACAGCGTGAGAATGTGATGGACAGAGAGTGGAAGATTTCTTTCGAATGGATACTGACAAACAGCAAACAGAAAATGAATACAAAAGATTTAATACCAAAGTTGGGACTTCAGAGACTTGCACATTGCACAAGAAACTTGGATTACAGTCTAGACGCAAGGGGTTTAAAACCTGTTAGTGATATACTCCACGTATGCAATGGAGTCATCAATGCGTCGTTTCTTGGTGCAGAGGATGAGACGGTTGAAGTTTCCATAAATCACAGATGATCCCAGGCGCTTAAACTCTGCCACAAGTCTGGAACGTTTAAAATAAAGTGTTTAAAACCAGAAAAATATAAGTAGTCATCTTGTGGCTCAAACAGTAAAGCATGGTGCTAGCAACACCAAGATCATGAGTTTGATTCACAGGCAATACATAAACTGATCATTTATACATCGAAAGCTGTTTTGGGCAAAAGTATCTGCCAAATGCATACATGTTCATACCAGAACAGAAAGCTGCCTGGTTTGAAATTGACTGCTGTGAGCTGTGCTTCATACAGACAACAGATCTTTTCTGGCTGCAAAATTTCACTATGACCACACATCAATGGAGCAACTTTCTTTAACTCCAAACATCAAGTTGACATAAAACTGGTAGTCTGTAACCTGTACTCACTGTAGGAAGATCTTCTTCATCATGTTGAGGAGCGTGCGGTGCAGGGCCGGGTCGTACAGCAGAGAACTGGGTGATCGCAACCATCGATAAAAATGCATCACCTGGTTATCAGCGTAGACGTTATGATACTGCGTGATCTCTCGAACCCAACCAACAACCATACTCTTCAGAATCCTGCACAAGGATGGAAAACAGAATGAGTTTTTGCAACAAAACAAACAAAATGGTTTGATTGTGTTTACTAGCCTTACTCATTTACACATGCATACCTGAATGTGTTGGAGCAGAGCGCGGTCTCGTCATAGCTGGCCACCGCGTTTGTCCCCTGATTTCCTGACATCATTTCCTCCAGTGATGCATGCTGAATGACATCAAAGCTGACGCCCATGCTGGCCCCGCCTTCCATGTCGTTAACGTGCTGGGACTGCAGAATGGTGTTCACTGCCAAACTCTGAATATCCAACTCCACACAAACTGGAAAAATTGGCAAAAAGTACTTTATAGAGATATATTTTTAAAAGTAATATTTTTACTAATATTAACTTTTTAACCTGATACGTTATCTGTTCTTTAATATTGCGTCTACCGATATATATTTGGAGGGTCTCTAAAGAATAGCACATAATGATATTTATAGGTAAAGTAACTAATTGTTTTTTTTTTTATGCAGCATCAGTATTTTTTTTGTTGGTATAATTACACATTTTTTCAAATATAAGCCCTTAATTTCAAGTGAGAAATGAAATAAAATTATTTAAAAATAATACAAATATTTTTACCATAATTTTGCATAAATATTACATAAAACACCAGCAATTACTGTATTTAATTTAAAAAAGCATTTATTTATCACAATTTTGCATAAATATAATAAGATAAATAAAAGTGCCAGTAATAGTTATTTTTATTTATATTCATAATGCATATTATGTTTATTATTGTAGTAGTCTAATAATGACGTAGATGTGTCAAAAAGAAATAAAACAATTACAATAACAATAACTTAAGTGGATATTTAGGCTATACTGCCATCTCCTGCTACAAATGCAATATTCTCGCTGTGTCTTTAATATCTGCTGTACTCCTAGTCTGCGTGTCTGATCCTGTGTCTTAATTTGCTTACCTGTGGAGTAGCAGCCTTGGCTGTTGATCTCCATGGAGCCTCTCTCATCACTCTCCATCACCAGTCTGCTGTCGTCAGCCTCTTTCCCCCCAAGGTCCGGCCGTGCCGTAGGTGACAGCCACAACAGGTGGTTGTGCTTTCTCAGATGACGTGCAAGAAATAGATCTGATCCAAATATAGAAATATCCTGAGGCAGGTTTCCCACGGGAAGGTGATAGTACCTGCAGAGAGAAAGGACATTACAGTACATGAGTCTGAAGTCAGCTTCTCCTAGCATGCTCCGTGATGTAGATTTTTTGGGGAGGTTTAAAGGCACAGTATGCAAGTTTCGCCACTAGAGTTCGCTTATTCAAAACAATATCAAAGGCATAGCTTGATGATGCTGTGAATGAGCGTGTAATCATGGGAGTTGTCGTCTTCACCTCCACAGAGAAGAACACAACCCCAAACATTTTTCACACTGACTTGAGTGCAATTCATACTGTGCCTGAATAAAAAAAGATAGCTTTCTACACTAATTTAATAAGTCTTACCTCATGGTCAACTTGAAATAAAACCACTAGTATGACAGTGACAAATTTGTGTGGTGTACCTGGCCATATCAAAAGCCTGTGAGAGGCAGCTGTCCAGGTTCAGGTAGTGTTTGATCATGCGGCGAGCTCCGTGTCGTTGCCAGTCCAGTACATTGTAGCTTATCTCATCTATAACATGAACTGGCACCACCGGAAACTCCTCCAGTACAGTCATGCCGGCTGCCAGACGCCGCAGCTCCCAGTTAGACTGGACAGCGATCAGGGTCGGACCACGGCGCTCCTCCTGCACACACGTTCAGAAAAATGGCTGCTATTTATCTGCTGGACTGTGCAATTGGCTTTTTAATTTTTTTTTAAGTGTTTCTATCATGCTTTTTTTGCATATTACCTTTCATGTAGAGTGTAATATAACAGTTTGTGAATGTAAAAGGTCTGCAAAGTTTTTATTTGTTTAATACATTTTATTTATTTATCGTCTCCCAAATGAAAGAACCGATTCTGAACGGCCGAAACGAGTTGCCAGCAATTCCAGTCTTATTCCTGCACAAACCTATGGGTTTGTAACAAATCTATAATGCCAGCCTACAGGTTTCAAATCACAGATAGTGTACCAACTCTAGAATAAAGAAAGCTAAGGAAATTGGCTTTCTATTTACAAACATGAAAAAGACCTACCTTTATAATCACTAAAAAGCTGTCACTCATCTCAATTCATCGCAATCTATAAATCAATGAAGCTGGCTGCACAATCAATCTCTTATTTAGCCTACATTTATCTACACTTTGTAAGAAGTTAACTTATACTGATCAATGCTGCAAAAACACATTGTAAATGGAAACCTCTGACACTCTCAAGAGCGCAAACACCAAATCTGTTTAGCCATTTAGCTATTATTACGGAGAAAATCTGTTCCTAGACCAGCCGTTATGGGTAGCGTTTCCCTCTGAAAGCAATCAGAAGCAGCAGCAGTCAGTGGTTTAAGTGAAAAGGCTAAGCCTGGCCCAGCCTTACACACGCTCCACCCATGGCTGACTATGAAAAACATCTCAGACACTGTGAGAAAAGCAGTGATGCTGCAATATACAGTATATTAATAGCGTATGAAGAGTTCAGATGCAAAAGCCTCTAAGTGCCATCTGAAATTTTCTTCTAGAATGATCATTTTTATCAAGTTCGCATATTTAAGTTCAGTAATTTCACTTAAATGACAATGAATAGGTCATTTTCATTGGCATTTAAGTGAAATTACTGAACTTAAATATATGAGTTTGATAAGAATTATCATTCTAGAAGAAAATTTCAGATGGCACTTAGAGGCTTTTGCATCTGAACTCTTCATATATAGGTATACATATAAATAGCATAATAGGGTCACTTTAAATAACATTCGGAGGCCGTACCTTATAGTTGAGGAGAATGCGCTGCAGTGCACGGTAGATGGCTTTGATGTCATTTTCAGCACGCACTTCAAACTGATGTTTCTCAGGTGGCAGAAGCTCCTCTGTGGTCTTCTCCAGCAGTGCTGTGCGCTCTGCTCCGTACACTGAACTCAGGTTCGGCATCTGATTGCTACGTACCTAACATTTGGTGTAAATTACAGTAGTGTAAACTGCATCATCATCTTTGCACTGTGTATTTCTTGCAGGGCTGCACGATTAATCGAAATAAAACCAGCTGCGATTTTATTAAATAAATAAACCGCAATAAATATTAGCATTGTAATGTTACAGTTGTACTGTAAAATTACAGTACAATACTAAACAATAGTAATATTTCTTACTATGATTTATATTAATTTATTATCATAGTAATATTTATTATTTTGTTTGTTTTTATATAGTAATGATAATAAATAATAAAATCATAATAATACTTATCATATAGTCATATAAATATAACCACAAGATTTGGCTTATTTTGGTTTGTCTCCTAGTTGAGTTTTTAGTTTATTTTTTAAGCTAAAATGTGGAGCTTACCGTGTCAAGAACAAAGACACTGGCTTTACGTTGAGACGGTATGAAGAGGCCAAAGAGAGCCTTATGGCCCTGACTGTGATGGTACAGGTAAATGTGCCTTACACTGCCTGTAACACATAAAACACACCCAAACATATTTTTTAGCTTAAACACTATTATTTTTAGCCACTAAACAGATGCGCAAACATTACTATAGTGCATGTACACATTTTGAAACCAATTACAAGCAATTATCTCACCTGGCTCGAGGTAGCTGAACTGGGCCAGGGATCTCATCTCTAGGTGTTCCAGGTCAAAGGTGTCAGCCTCTCTGCCAGCCAGGGCTCTGACCACCTGTTTATTGACCATACACATGCAGCCCAGTTGGACCAGAGCCCTGAACAGCAGCGGAACCTACAGGTCGTGTGAGACAGACACATGGAAATTACCTCTTTAGATACTGCAAGATAAGGTCAATGCAGCACAGAACAGAAACCCTCTCTGGAAATCTCCAATTAGTCTAGAATATTCCAGGCTGACTACAAAACTAAAGACAAATTCATATACCATAATGCTAATTAAAAGGCAAAATGTAATATTTTGGAAAAGGCAATTACCTGTGTCTCATAGACACCCTCAATATCAGGAGCAGAGAGATCTGCATTGATCTCATTGATGTGTTCTTGGTACATGTCCTCAGGAACTGCATACTGATACAGGTAATACACCACACTGGAACGTGGAAGTATCCGGTTCACCTGTCATTTAAATGGGTCAAAGTGAGATTAAGAGCACAGCTTTGATGGATGAGTTGAAATATCCATGTTGAATCATAGCAACACTCTTTGGAATACATGATTCTGAGCAAAATATAGGTAAATACAACATTAGCAAAATATTATTGTCAATAAATGTAAATTAATATTGTTGCAATATTCATCATCTTGCTAAGCAGATTTCTATACTGTGATGGACTCTTTGCCTTAAAGGTCCCGTTCTTCGTGATCCCATGTTTCAAACTTTAGTTAGTGTGTAATGTTGTTGTTAGAGTATAAATAACATCTGTAAAATTATAAAGCTCAAAGTTCAATGCCAAGCGAGATATTTTATTTAACAGAAGTCGCCTACAAAAAACGGCTGGATTGGACTACATGCCTCTACTTCCTTCTTTAATGACGTCATTAGAACCGTGTTTTGAATAACCTCCGCCCACAGGAATACAGGCGTATTGATGGCGAAATGTCAACAGACGTGGTTGATGTTTATCTATAATCGGATACCGCAAAAGTTTAATTCGAAGTTGTTAGTTTGCTCTGTGTTTCTAACCTGGGATAATATCAAGCAGGCTTCTCTCAGCGTTTCATACTGACGAAGGGGGCAATTTCAACTATATTCCAGCAAGCGGTAAGTAGTGATTTACTATGGAAGCAGTGATCAACTTCACATCGTTTCTCTTAGTAGGATGAAAATAATCTTACTTAAACTGTGATTAATATACAGAAAGCGATCAAAGAACAATCCCTTTCCAATCGCCCAAAGCTGTCAATCACACAGCGCGAGTTTATCTGGACACTTGCCAAAACTCGTTATGAAATCAATGACGCTGTTACACTGCACAACGAATCTCTTACTGTATTTATATACCTCATGTTTGCATTGGTGAAATCATTAGTGAGTGCAGAAACTGCGTTGCAATGATAAGATCTTTTTTCACGCGATCAACAGACTGTCATCTGCTCAATGATCACTGCAACCTTTTATGTGACTGAAATAGATCTAAATACTTAAAAAACTTCTCACGATTCGTTAATCCCGATAGCTGTAATAGTAAAAGTTTTCCAGATAGTTCCACATGTAATGCCAGATATTTCATATGCAAGCATGTCAGCCAATCACAGCAGAGGGCGTTTACATTGAAGTCTCACAGCAGACACGCCCCTTCAAACAGAGTGTTCAAATCAGTGGATGAAATCAGGCTAGGAAAAATGCCTTTTATTTCTAAATTATAAAAAAATTTGATCTAAAAAACATACTAACATTATAAGGGCACCCCAGGAAACATTATAAAATTATAAAATAATCCATGGAGTGGGACCTTTAAAGGAAGCTTTAAGATAATCTCCAAGCAGGAATCAAATTCTTCACTGACACATACGCTTGAACCTTTAACTGGCACTAAATTAATGTATAGTCAAGAGCATGAAGATTTCTCCTTAAACAGATCATGGACAAAATTGGTGTTGAAAATTTTATACAGCAGACCTTTTTGCAGGTAGCCCCCTCTTCTTGCTTGGGCACTCTCTGATTGACATAAAACACTCGAGGGATGTTGAGCTTCATGCAGTGCAAGTCACTGCCAATGACCGCCCACAACTTATAAAGACCCGGGTGACTGGTCTCTGCAATCTAGAGGAGGATAAAGAAACACACCATGCATTTTGACAAAAAGAACAAAACAGTAGTCATGTTTAATAGTTTAGATAGAATGGATACTTTTATTCAGCAAGGGCACATTAAGTTGATCAAAAGTGACAGTATAAAGACATTTATAATATTATAAAAGATTTCAGGCAAATCAGCATATAAGAATGATTTCTGAAGGATCATGTGACACTGAAGACTGGAGTAATGATTCTGAAAATTCAGCTTAGCATCACAGGAATAAACTACATTTTAAAGTATATATTAAAATAGAACACAGTTATATAAAATTGTAATATGTCACAGTATTACTATTTTCACTGTATTTTGATCAAATAAATGCAGCCTTGGTGAACATAAGAGAGTTCTTTCAAAAACAAACATTTGAACGAAAGTGCATGTACATTAGAGATTAGATCTAACGTCACCCGATTTCCACTGTTCATCCACCCGCCACCCACCCGAACCGATGACTTTCTCTGATTTAGATATCCGCACCCGATCGGCACATTACAAATGTTCTAATTCTCAGTGTTAAGCGTGATGATATGGTAAACTATTACAGGCTGCTTTCAAATAAACATTTATTTAAAGTAAAAGTGTTTCTTTGGCAAAATTACATTTCTTTAATAGTCTAAACAAAGGCTTTACACCCTTAAAACTTAAATAGTCACTGTTTCCATCACTGCAACTTCCACACACATAAGAAATTAAATTTGTTCAGCCCAAGCAAAGTCTGGATATAGGCTTTATTAGTTTATTGTCATATAAATACAGCGCTTCACAGCCATTACATATCACACACCCAACACTTTATTCGTCCTGAATAACTACACTAAAACTATCCCCACATGGTACTTTTCATTGCTTCAGGTTTTTTTTTTTTATTCTTTGTTTTTAAATTTCTGCCGGACCTGTTTTTCCTACATTGCTGCTTAAACAAGTGGATCCCGCAACTGCGTAGCTCAATGAGTCTGCAAATTAGTGCAAAAAATTAAGCTTTAAACTCATTGAGATTTATATCATTATGTTGGAAAACAATCTTATCAGAATAATTTATGTAAAATTTGTGTAAATAGTTAAAGCTGTTAAGTTATTAAGCAATATCTCGTGTAGGCTGACTTTTGTGTTTTATATAATGACAACTAGGAGGTGCTTTTCTGTTTATTAAAATCAACACATTTACTCATCCATCCACGACCCACCCATGAAAAAAGTGGAATGTTATATTGTTACTTGGCCCGCCAGACCTGCGGATTATCTGTTTTGTCCAAGGATATAACCACGATACGCACATCACTGATGTACATGGAAAATTTATTTACATTAAATCACTGAATTGCCAGTGTGACGTACCTGTACAATTTGCCAGGGCATGTCTAGAATACTGCGGGCGGTTCTCCGCAGGAAGCTGCCTAGACCTGTTGTCGGTCCATCACGGATTACACCGCCCCCTGTCGGCTGAGATTCCCCATCAATCAAACGTCGTCGTTTCCGTCGTTCCTTCCTCTGGCGAATCTGCAGCTCCCATTTTTTCTTGTGGTAGCGCAACCAGACAAGAATTTCCTCCTATACACACACACAAATACAGAACAATTTGCTGTGAAGCCTTCCTTTTATTTGATATGTCGATAGATTTAAATGCGCATGTGAACGCCATCAGCGTTTCTCACAGGTTCGCGTTTAAAGTCTGTGTAGAGGGAATGCTGGTGTCGTCTTAGCGGCCCCTAATTTAATAACAAATGATCGTTGCGACGGAAGCAAATCATTCAATACTAACTTTAGCTGGAAAATAACTTAACTCTGCTATAAAGCCAAAACAATCTGTTACCTTAAATTATACGCTTATCTCTGTAAAGCTGCTTTGAAACAATCTACATTGTTATTAGCGCTATATAAATGAAGATGACTTGACTTGACTTAATCAAACATAATATCTGATCATATGTAACATGAGATAACAAATGCTCCAATTCAGCTGCAGGTGTCATCAACATAAAGAGCTCAGACTTGACTTTTGCGGTTTATTAAAGTGCCCATATTATGGTATTTTAAACGTACAGTATGGCATTTTTCGCCAATAGGGGTCGCTAACCTATTTACAATAACAAAGGCGTAGATTGATGATGCAAGAATTATGGATCTTGCCGTCAACGTCAAGCCGACCGATCTAATAATGTTTATGGATGACTGAATACATCGATGTTTTTATCATGACTGTGATATTAAGCAGTTCGGGATTGCTAAGAGACAGCTATCAGCTCCAAACGCGACGCGAGTCCCGCGGTCGGATATAAAAGGAATATGGATATTTCATTCTACCGAACTACACGCAGAATTACTACTCACAGGTCAGTTTAATAGACAAATTAAACTTGTGAGGTAACGCAGCGCTGTTTCACTTGGTCTAACATTACACTAGCACACTAAACTGCATTTCAATGTGTTGAAATGTATGTGTTAGTCTGTCTGTATGAGACTAGCAGTAAGCTAGATCAACATTAACATTAGAATAACATACAGATCATATTCTGACATTTTATCATTGTTGAACTATAAAACATTGATTAGTTTTATGTAAATGTGCTCACCTGTTTAATAAAGTACATGTAGGAGCGGTCGAAGTCTCGGACGTGGAGCTCTCGTTTATATACTGTCTATGGGAGCTCTCCGCATCTCGAAAACACAGCGCTGATATTGATTCTCGTTTTAGTTCTCCTTTTTTATCCAAAGTCTGCTTGCCATGGTCCATAATGTTTGAACGAAACAACAGCGTGCAAATAGACATTGCGAACAACAAAGTTGTCCGCGTCAGTCGCTTTGGTCACTATCAGACAGCTCTGGTTCATAGCTCTGGTTGCCATGGCAACACGAGCGGAAACCAGGGACAACGCGGATATGACGGCATTGGCGGCGACAAAACGGAAATAAAGAAACGGGACGTTTCTCGAATTAAATTACAAATTTCTTCTGGTTTGAAAGTTGTTGGAAACAGTTGGGATAATGTAAGTACACAACTAAAAAAAATATATAACATAGATATAGTGATTTTTGCTATTTTTAAAGCAAAAAAGTTACATATTGTGCCTTTAAAGGTTCCTAATTTTTTTTTTTTTAACTCCTACAAAAAGTTTAAATGCATCAAAGGTCAATACCCTCTTTAATTTTCTTAGAATATATTATCTCTTTTCTTAGTGTCTGAAACAGGTCAATCAAGGATTCGGTCTCTCTAAACCCCTCCTTTCAGAGAGCCTACTCTGCACTGATTATTCAGATGGCCCAGTCTGTTGTGATTGGTCTACTGCTTGCGTGGCTGGAATTACTGGTGACTCATTTCAGGTAGTTCAGAATCTGTACTTTTTGTTTTGGGAAACATTAACTCAATTTATTGTGATCTTTGAAACATTTACATTCACAAACATATACATAACACACTACATGAAAGGTGATATCTGAAATTCATAATAGGCGAACTTTAATTGTAACTTGCAGTAAATGTTATTGCATTGCTATACTGTCTGTATTACCCGGGTGGCGCCCATGGCTGGTGGTGGCCCCAGTATTTCTCTCCAAGACTGTGTGAGTTCTTGCTCTTGAGACTCGGCCTGGCTGTCCTCTCCCTGAGATATCCTCTTCCTTTTTGTGCTGATTAGTATGGCAGGTTGCACGGGGCGCTGAGGAGCACCGAAATCCTCCATATCAGGAGTCTCACCTGATGCTAGAGTTTGTTGGGCCACCTGGGAAAGACAGAAGTAGGTGTGCGTACAGAAGGAGTCAGGTAGACAGCAAGTTGTGTGAACGGTGTGTGTGACAGTAGACCTACCTGTCTCTTTCCCTCACTGGTAAAGAGCTCACTAATCTTCTTTTGCTTGTAGATGTCATTCTTTTCCAGAAGCTTCTTATGCAGCCAGTCTGGATGTCGTACTCTGGGTACTGGGTTTTTCACCTGAACAAAAATAGTAACTGTTAAGATCATGGAACTAAACAGAAGAGAATATAAATGCACACAGATAGCTACCAACAAATATTTGATGCTTGTCAAATTAGGTAGATTGGGTAAAAATTCAGATTATCATAGAAGAAATGTAGCGCTTGATTCAGGTTAGGACAGGTATGACAGGACTGATATAGGTCTAAATGATGTGCAAGGTAATTTACCTGTTGGAGAGCTGCAGGAATAGTGATGATCTTCTGTATAGCACTGCCCAACCGCTCAATGTAGTAACTCCAGTCCAGAATCTTATATGAGAAAGACATGAAAAACAGTAATTAAAATATAACAGCAGTAAAGAATACAACACTCCTGAAATTTCAACAATTTTGAAATTGTGGTATTATAGCCAAAGTCAATTAATCAAATTAACTCACAGATCTAATGTCAAGGTCATGGAGGCTAGGCATCTTCAGCCATTTACGTAGGAAATGCTTTTTAACACTCTCTTCAGCCTGAAAAATGGCCAGAGGGATCGCCCTGTGTGTGAAAGAATGCATTTTTTATATGTATTTATATTACAATTTAAAATAACTTTTATTTTAATACATTTTGAAATGTAATTTATTTCTGTGATGGCAGAGCTGAACTTTCAGCATCATTACTCCAGTCTTCAGTGAATAAGACTAAAACATCTTCAATAATCAATGTTGAGAAAAAGTTGCTGCTTAATATTTTGTAGAAACCGTTTTTTTTCAGAATTCTTTGATGAATAGATAAAAATAACAGCATGTATTTGAAATATAAATATTTTGTAACAATGTAAAAGTCTTTACTGTCCCTATAAATATGAATTATTTCTTATTATTAAGAAAATACTTAAGAAATACTATTTTTGCACTCTGTTTAAGTTCTGAATAAGATGAAAATAACTATTTTAACGTCTCACCTCTCAGTGACGGGCGAGCCCTCCGGTTTGCGAGAGATGACATAGCGACAGCTGAGGCCGGCGTCCTTCACCATTTGATCGCCAAGGAACTCAGCAAGACGCTTGGCCGTGCTGATGGAGGTGGATTTCTGTTCCCCATAATCTTCCAGTTTACGGGACATTGAGCGGTTTTCTGAAATCAGCTCAAATAACTCCGCATCTGGCATGTTAGCAGCCTTGAAAACAAAAGATAAGAACAACACTCTCATTGAGTGCCACTCCCATGCAGATTTGCCATGTTAAAATAATAAACACCGGCGTAAATATTGTAATAAAATACAATGCAAGCAATTATTCCCATTATATTTCCACTTACACCTGTGGAAGATTGTGTGACCTTTGTCAATACCTTGCTGTAGAGCACATCAAGCCAGTAGTCAGCCACTTTAGCCACAGAGGCATAAACCTCATCTAGAGTCGTGCCTTTCAGGAAGGCCTCAAACACAGACGACTGGAAGATCTTAATGAGTTGAAGTTCTCCTCTCCTCTTCACCTCAAAGCCCTTTAGCTCAGCCAGAGACCCATCCTCGTTAAACACGGCATACCTGAGGATAGAGAAGATACTTAGAAACAAAGTATCTCTACAGGTTACAACCAAATACATTGAATAAAATAATTATTTTCCTACAGTTGAGGCTTTTATCCAAAGCAACTTACAGTAGTTTGGATCTACTAGCGACTTCAGGTACTGGTCAGACATGTCCAACAAAGTATAAATTTAAACCAACAAAGTATAACCATGATGTAAACAAGAGATTAATTGTGCAGTATAGACAGATTTTTTGATTATAACAGGAGTTTTTACTCAGTTAGTGAGCTTGTTTTTGTAGTTTTTGAAAGCTACATGCATTATTGGATTATTAATAGCATTAATAATGGTTACAATTTTATTGCAAGTAATGTTGCACCTACATATCAACTAACTCTCTGAGTATTAGTAGACTGTTAGCGGTAAGGTTAGTAGAATAAGTTGATATGTACATGCAAAGTTATTAGTCAGCAGAATGTCTTTTGGGGAACCATAAAATAAAGTGCTAGCAGATATTAAAGGTGCTGTATGCAACTTTTTCACTCTACTAAAGCATAAAAATACCATAATATGTTATGGTTTGCATATACTGAGGAAACATGCTAAGTTCACATACTTGTTTCACTGAAAAACACTTCTACAGCCAGTTATTTTACTTTGAAACGTTTCCAGGCTGGAATGTTTGTTATTGTTTTGGTCTGTGATACTGCACGTTGCCAATTTGCCAACTGTCATTGTCATTGTCCATTGCGCTCGTTCCTGTTGCGTGTGCTCAAACTGGCAATCCATGTGAGCGCCGTCCAGTCTGAGGAGCAGGTAGCAGGAGAAACGGTGATCTCCGATATTTTTAATTCGACTGCAGTACCTATTTTGACCACTAGTTGTCATTCTTAAATACGGCACCTTTAAGAAGACAGTCTACTAATACTCTGATTAGTTAATTAACAAGTAGGTGCAACGTTACTTGTAGTTAACAGAATGTCTAAATGGGACATTCAAAATAAAGGTCTAACCACATCATCCATGAAAACGACTACTATAATTTTGGTACCTAGTCCTTTCAAAAGAGTGAAAATGAATAAGTAGCTTTAGTGTAGCTCAGATGTAGTTCTCTCACCTCTTCTTTAGCTTCTTTCCTTCTTCTTTGGAGGCGGGCAGGATCATAGCCAAGTACGGCCCATCCACTTCAAAGAAGATGCTGTTCTCAGCTCTGGTCTCATATGTTAGAGATGCAGGGTCCACCAGCTCTTGATACTGATGATTTGTGAAACCCTCCTACACATACAAATGACAGGATCTTTTCAGATTATCATTAGTTATTCCCTTTTAACCATCTTTTTGAAGATATATTCTGTATTAATATACAATTAACCTGCCGATAATGTGGTTTACTGCTCAAAAGAGAAGCAAGATAAATTACCTTGACCATGATATTGAGCATGGCTCCTGGATAACTGATGGTCACCTTTGACTTCTTCTCATTGGTGGATTTTATGACAAAGTTCTCAGGAAAGGTGTTGGGAAGAACACACCAGATACCATCAGTGTCCAACTCCAGAGGCCTCCTAAAGAAGAAGAGGATAAATTAATCAATCAATTACAATAAACTGGTGTTTAAATTAAAGGAGAACTCCAGTCAATTTTAACATTGAGCTCATTTTTTTGTACATTTGGAGTGCTGTCAATACAGAGAACAACAACAAAAATCGGTGTTGCCTACACCGAGTTATTCTATTTTTAAAATTTGCACCCTGTTGACTTCAATGGGGCAACTACTAAACCTGCTTTTAGCCTCTTAACATCCTTGATGTGTCATTACAAGTGCACAGAAAATGTGAGTGATTCCTTCTGAGTGAACACGAGTGGATCTGACTGCAGTAGATGTAAAAGATATGTATAAAAATGATGTTATTTAAGCCAGCGCAAATACCTGTTTACATCCTGTTTTTCGGTTGAAGCCCAAAGTAGTCGATTGCCGAGTTCACGCGCGTGATCATAGGTAACTAAACCTATGCGCGTGAACTCGGCAATCGACTACTTTGGGCTTCAACCGAAAAGAGCCTAAAAGCAGGTTTAGTACTTGCCCCATTGAAGTCAACAGGGTGCTAATTTTAAAAATAGAATAACTCGGTGTAGGCAACACCGATTTTTGTCGTTGTTCTCTGTATTGACAGCACTCCAAATGTACAATAAAATGAGCTCAATGTTAAAATTGACCGGAGTTCTCCTTTAACCACATCTCTGACAGTGTTTATGGGTTTGGTGTAAGAGCCTGACCCGATCTGCTCAATGAGCTCTCTGGCCTGGGTGATGATGTTGGCACCAGTATAACACACAATCCCAGCCATCTCCATTGAGTACCATCGTGCTCTGAGAAACATAATGAGAGCCATCATGTAAAACAGGAGTTAGAAAACAAAAAGTAATATCAGCAACTACAGAAGACAAGAAACTCCTCAGGTAGATCTGCTCTAGCACTGGGCAATAAAAGTGCTGGCTCTGATTGTTCAATACCCTTTTCTCATGACGTATCCGTAGAAGGAGTTGAGGATGCACTTGTGCGCCAGTTGCAGAGACTCATAGAGAATCTCCATGTTCTTGCAGCGCTTCACCTCTGCTGCGTCCCCTTTATCCTGCGCTGAAGACAGCTTCTTCTTCCACACCTGGACAGATTATATAAAAAAAATAAAAAATAAAAAGTGATTCCTCCCAGCATAGGTGAGCAGACTAAAATATCACATTAAAAGACGATATATCCTAGAAAAACATATCCTTTTTAAATAGAGTTTGATGCACTACGTAGACAGACTCGGACTCAACTTTATTGTCCCACTCAGGGAAACTAAGATTGGTGCCAAACACTAACCACATCCATATAGTACATTTTAAAATACCATGAACTACAAAATTATAAACAATACAATTTTACAGGTTGCATACAAAGAAATACCAAACTGTAACATTCATAACAAAAGAAACAATTCAACACCATTTAGGCCTGGATCCAGTACCTTGTGGAGTCCTTTGAACTCATATCGACGGTCTCTGAAGGCTCGAACCGTGTCAACATAAAAGGAGTTCTCTCTCTGGCAAATGGTAGTGACTCTCTCCTCTAGTCTGGTCAGGTGAACCTTCTTATAGGCTTTTCTACAGTAGTCTAAGAAAACAAATATAAATGTAATAACGTGTCTCACTGTTCATCTATACAAGTGATGTACAAGTGCATAATTTAAGCTTTTCTTGGTCTGACAACAATCAGACAAAACCTAGATCCTTGCAGATGGGTATGAGAATCAAGAATATACTGACCTCCCAAGCGCTTCTTCTCATGACGAGCCTGTTCTTCTCTATTGAGCACATGGAAAGCACGAGGTGGACCATTTGGAAAGAGAGGGGGAAACTTCTCTGACTCCAATTGTTGCTGAATGCGGTGAAACTCACTCCTACTGGCCGGCACTATGAGGGAATAAAAAACAGCCTGAACCTCACTGATAGCAAAACTGCATTAACGCTTTATAATAGTTAAAACTTCCGAAATTATGAAGCATATTAATGTTATAATGTTTGTTTATGTTATTACTAACTAGGGCTGTGCAAAAATATCGATACAGCTAACTATCGTGATAATTTTATTCACGATAGTGTATCGATATTCCAACCTCTACTATCGATACTTTAAAAAAAAAAAGTAAAAGTTTTAAACGGGTTTAAAATGATGTTGACATCTCATCAAATCCCTCTGTGTGTCAAACGACCTCCTCAGTTCCTGTAGATCGCTGACTCGCTATCTACAAAGCAGATGAACGTCAGATACATTCATACGGCCAAGCTGGAGCGAGCATGGCGGAAAATATGATCGCCTCCAGCTTGCAGAGCCAACTTGGTGCACTTTGGTATGCGATATCAGGATTTTTGATCATGGATGATTAAAATGTCTCCCCGATCTGCTTTTGAAGAAATATCATAGTATCATGTTACAGTGCATTCTCTATCAGTCGCAGTTCTGGCACCTTTGTCTCAACGTGACGTACACACATCACACTTTAATGCAGAAATAGTTACACTCACTCGACACTGCAATTCACAAAAGTTCATTATTTGCATGTGCTTTAAAGCCTTGCCACATAACGCTTTCATTCGCATGCTGATGCGCTGTTTTAACATGCGCTTTTCTGAGCGCGTACTCGCGAAGCTCACAGCAGGCACTAAAAGCCTGTCAGACAGCATCTGGATTCTGTTACATTTGAGTCTTATTGCGCTAATGTGCTAAACACAAAATAAGTTATTTTGATGAATGTTTATCCAGACAGTTGCTGTTCCCCATTGACTTCCATAGTATGAAAATATATTCTATGGAAGTCACAGGGGACTGCAACTCTTTGGATACACATTCATTAAAATAACTTATTTTCAACAGAGGAAATTTCAGTTTTATAAATTTTGTGGGATCTTCATTTTTAGCTAAAAGTGTCCAGTGACACAATATGCACTTCATAAATATCAGTGTGTTCAATGTTCAGTGCAATGCAAATAGCTTTGCTAATAAATTGGAATGGAAGTTTTTATTTTTCTGCTGAGTTATCAATATGATGTGATACACATACCACACAGCAAGTTGTATTTTCAACTCTATTATTTTTTAATTATTATAATTTTTTTAAGTATCGCAATATATCGCAATATGTATCGTATAGGGATGCAAATTATCGATTAATTCATTAATCATTAATTGATTGACCTTATCGATCGATTAACGATTAACTGATAAGCGGCTATTTTCCTGAGAATGTAAATTTCTCACGGTATCAATAGAAAATTAAAATACATAAAAAAATAATTGTAAATAATTGCATCACAATAAGTGTATTGTGATTGTCAGTAACATTTTAGTAACTAAACTGAATTTTATTAGGTTTAGTGACAACATATTACAATGTTTATATGGTACAATTTCTGGTAAGCTACGCTTTTTTTATAATTTAAATTCAATTATTGTGATTTTATTTAAATTTTTTAATTTGGATAAATATTAGGAACAAGATAGGCCTTAATTTTTCTCAAGAAAAAAAACAACTCACCTAATGCTGTAAACATACAGAAAGCCCTATCAGCTGGTAGTAGGCTATTATTTAAGGTTAAAAATAATTAAATATGATGCGTTTTTTTATTATAATAACAACTTTATTTAATGATACAAGTAAAAATATAATATGTAATATAGAACACATATTTAGCTAAATACTCTCTATAGCTATTTCTTTTCTTGCCAACTACGTGCTATAGACTATATTATGTTCATTAAATGACTTTCCTGAGGTAAATGTGACATAATTGTTCTCCAGCTGTGTTATTGACCTCTTCAAGCTGATGAAAAACACTGATTGATCGATATTATGTATGAGGAATATACATTTCGGTAAGTTGTACTGTAGCTATCTTTCAACAGTGTTCGTGTTTTTTTACTATTAGCTAACGTTAGAGATGATCGGTTCACGTGCACTAGGGATCTGTCGTGTCACATTTACAAGCGCCAAAACGGTATTTATTGTTTGAATTTCGTAATAAAATTGACAGAATCTGAGAGCTGAGATTTTTTATATCATAAAGTCACCTGCTCTGTCAAGTCTGTCGGTCTCCGTGTCCTCTTTGCCTCGCGATTTTTCTGTGCGTGAGAAAATGGATGTGTGGCGTCAGAGCGTGTGAAAAGCATGTGTCTCACGGTGAATGCGTGAGAGTTGCCAGCTCTGTAATTTGAAATGCTCCCACTCAACTCCATTTTGACCGCCTCATGTTTGGTTTCTTTTTTGCCGCCTCAAGTTTGTGTCGGGTCTCTCGCCGCCCGCGATAATCTTGTGTCACGTTCGCAATGTTCAATTAACCGACAATAATTTAATTTAATCGAGTAAATCCTTGTCGACAATTAATCGATAATCGATTAACCGTTTACATCCCTAGTATCGTATCGCAATATATCATGATATATCGTATCGTGACACATGTATCGCGATATGTATCGTATCGTGAAGCCCTTGCCGATACCCAGCCCTATTATTAACCAATGTAAATAGTTTTGTCCTCACTTTATAAAGTTTGTGACTAAGGTTGGTTTTTGAGAGAAATCTCTCTTTTTGTGTGATTTTTCAGGATTATTTGATGAATAGAAAGTTCAAAAGAACAATTTATTTTGTAACATTCTAAATTTCTGTCACTTTTGATCAAATTAATGTGTCCTTGTCAAACAGAAGTACTAATAATGGCCTTTCTTTGCCATTCTTAAGTCAACCCAAGATGAAAACAATTGTGGCATTAAACGTCTCCTCAGAGATGTAAGAAGATCAAATCACTCACTGATCTCTCCTCTCCACTGCCATGTCATCTTGCGCTGACAGTTTGCACCAGGTTTATTAAAATCACAGGCGGCACAGGTCGCCTCGTCCACCATGGCAGAGGGCTAGGAGCAAGAAAAATAGATGGAGAAAGAGATGATAAAACTCACTTTTTTCATATACAGCTGAAGGGAACAAACTAAAAGTTGTCTTAACCCTCTGGGGACCAAGGTGTCTTTGGGGCCCTTGAGATGTTCTGACATGCCTTGACATTTGTGCTTTTTTCAGTTATTTATAAACATGTTAATGACAAAGGTGTAAATTCACTCTATATAGCACAAACAGGGCTACGATAATATGCGAGCAACTTGTATGTAGATGTTTGTATTTTTAAGAGAATCATGTTTATGCGTGGTTATTGGAAAAAATAAAAATGAAAGTTGCTGAATTAAGACCACAAAACACATATTAAATATGTGTCCACAAGACTTTTGACTAATGGATGTGGTCCCTTTGAGTTCTAGCTTCAAAATTATATAAAAATAGTCTTGCTTTATCGTTCACAAAAAAAAATACATTGATTTAAATGGTGTAAAACAGGTTTTGCTTGGAAAGCCAATATGCGAGGGGGAGGAGCAGTTTACACCTTGTCCCACCCACTCTGCATAATGACTCTGCCTAATGAGCCATTCTTTCAGGTGTGACACTGACTGAGCCACAATGCAAGGACAAAGGATGTATTTAGAAGAAGACTTATATTGACCATTTAAGATTTTGCTTACATCTCTCTTGTAAATATGTTTTGCTATTTTATTAAAAATGTTACAATTACAACAATAATTACAATTTCAACAATATTTCAAGTGTACTCTTTCTTTGTAAAAAAGAAAAAGAAAAAAGATTATAGGCCTACATTTTATCATGTGTATTCATTAGTTTGAATATAGCCAACATTGGAACATCTAACATCTTAGTCTATGACTTTATTTTTGACAAATATATATATATATATATATATATATATATATATAAAAAACGTTAGATATGAGCAGAAATTGCTAAACAAAAGCTTATTTTATGTGGCAGTATATTTTACAGTAGCCTAAAAACTGTACCCAAATCTAGTCAACAAGTGACTGACTGTAACGTTGTTTTTATGAAATATTAGGGCATATAAATGCTAATTTGCAGTTTAATACGTTGCTTATACAAATACATTTTATTTCAACATATTCCAGTCGATTTTTACTCATCTCAGTAGGCTATAGCAAAACAGTTTATTCTTTCACACACAGACGCGCGATTTATATTTAGGCTAAACAGTCTTTACAAATATGTACCCTTCATTCATCTCACAGAAAGGCGAGTCATATTATAGAAATGCGATTCATCTTTTTGCGGTTTGCATAGGCCTACACTAACGTTATTCCATAACGTTATTCCACACGTGAGAAAAGAAAACAGCCTACCTCACTCCTCAGCGGGATCTGCTCCTCATATCAGGATATATTGTTCCTCATATCAGCACTGTTCTGAGGAATCTTTTCTCCATAAGGTAGGCTATATTATGCCTCACTCGATCGCGACGTGCTTTGTTTACAGCTGATGTGGGCGTTTCACAGATCTTCAATAGTTCTCAGAATTTGCGTTTGAATAGCACGCGCTCTCCGGGGAGTGGTCACATTACTGTGAATTAGCTCGTAATGAGGTCGACTGGAGTCGCTCTCTTTTTATACAGATTACAGAAGATGAGAATATTTGTTTTTTATATAAGTTACTTCATTTAACAGATGCGATCTCAAGCTTTATGCCCGTGGGTCTGTTTGCCTGTTTGACTGAATTTTCGCGGAGTTATAGATCATTTTCGAACGCGTTTCAAATGGGAGTTTACTGACAGTGAGAAGGCAGAAATCGCATCATGTTAATTTTTCTTTATTTGTCAAAAAGCAAAACACTTTATTTTTATTGTGAGTATACAGAAAAAAAATAGAAACTGAACAGGATCGATTGATGTATTACACGAAAATGAAAGATCAAAATTAACAGAGCATTTAGTGTTTATTTTCATTGCTAAAAAAAAAAAACGAGCAAAACGCGCGGGCGTATGTCAATACAATGAAATTAACAACTTAAGCACCAGTATAAGCTGAGAACTGTATTGTACCTGTAGTCTGTTGGTGAGGATAATGTTGGGGTACATAGCCCCCACGTCCAGATGGTAAATAAGAGGACATTCGATTCTATTGGGCACTTCCTTCAGAGAGATCAGCTTCCTTTTGATCTCATCACACACCTGAAACAGGTAAGATTATTATGACAACTGGTATTTAACGTGATACATGTAAGCATGAAAAACATAATTCACAAAATAGGACCATGTGTTCATAAAAAACATCACTGAATACTGACTCTGACTGACCTCATTAAAGTTGGTGACCTGCTCAAGGGGAATATTCTCCTCTTCCTCAATCGCATGACGAAGAGTACGTTCTACCCTCTGAATCAAAAAGTCAAATGCTGCTGGATTCTGTAAGAACATAAATTATAAATAATTATGAAGATACGACACAAATAAAACAAGTCAAAACAATGTGCTTTGGTTTAAGATGGACTCCCAGTTACCATTTTAAAGCGACAGGGGATGTCACTGCGAAACACACCAGACTCCAGAGCCTCGACGTGGCCGCCCACATAGGTCTCAGAGTCGAGTACATGACCATCATCTGTGAGTTTATTAAAGACTTGCTCCTGTTTGTTTGGGAAGACAATGTTGACATGGAAGGCCTGAACCATCAGCAAGGCTTCACACAGGGTACCGGAGCCTTTCCGCAAAACCTGTTTACACATTTGCGTGTCCAGACAGATATAAAACAAAACCATGATGTTAAAAACAATTATATTTACAGCTTTCTCGTCACAATTAGTAACAATAAAGCCAAGAATTGGTAAATACAGACCTCATCGGGTTCCATGGGAATAATGGTGCAGAGGGCAAAAATGAAGGGATGAACATATTTCATGTAAAGGTAGTATGTGGCCACAGCGTCAGACACTGAATAGGTGGCCAGAGTCTGAAAAACAATAATACAGCTCATAATGCAAAATCAAGAACTGTCAAATCCAAAAATCTAAATATTTCATTAAAAGAATAAAATATATTAAAACATTTATATTTAAAAATAATAATAAATAAATAAGCAAATGATTCACAAAGTAACAAATTCATAGTCACTCAGAACCAATTTGATGGCTAATATGCAGCTACGCTAGCCTGGGTGCCAGCCCGAACCCCGCCCACAACATTTTTTGGTCGGGAAGTTCGGTCTGGACTCGATCCATTGAGGAGTAATTATGCTCGGCTCCTAGAAGGCCGAACCAATCAAATTGCCAGGGCGGGCTTTAATCGATGATGGACAGATGGTCTGCGGTTACGTAATCACCCACGTCACCAAAGAGCGCTTGATTTGAATTAGTTTACAACAAAGACGACTGCAGCTGGAGAATTGAGATTTCACGAGTTCACATTTACAAATAAGTCAGATAGAATAAATGCGTAGGCTATATGAGATGTCACGAGTTCACACCAATAAGTCGATAGAATAAATGCGTATATGACGTGCTGTCCGAGGAGAGGGCTGTGGGCTCGGTAGCCATACTCCCCCCGTGTTCCTGGTTGTGAGAGAACAAGACAAGAGTGAGGATTCGGGGTGGTGGAGGGATGCTGGAAAACTGTCAAGGAGTGTTGTTAGGTAAGTTGACAGAGTGAATATGCTTCCTCGGTAACGTTAGACATGGTATTGTTTGAAGACAAGTTGATATTGGATTGATTATTTGTACGTGCTCCTCCCGAACTTTGTTTATGAAACATCATGTGTAGATTCCGCCATCGTGTCTGTTATAGAAGATATTGACAGCGCATTCATTTTAAAAGAGGAACAGAGAGCTGCGCCCGCGACATTTTGTTGGTTGAAAATATGAATGAAGGACATGCGTCATTTACTCCGTTGCTCTGATTGGTTGTAGGTCTATCCAATTGAGTGCAGAGGTTTTTTTTTCCTAGTTCGGTTGAGACACGCCCCATAATCAAATCTCTATGGAGCGGTATCAGACTCACATTCTGACTAGAATATGAGTATGACGAAGTCAGGCTACAGCTACGCCATGGTACGTATGGTGTTTCAATAAAATCTGTGTTAAAAATTCATTTATATTTTGCCTGACATTTTTCTGGAATGCTAAATTCATAAACCTCAGAAATAAAGTGCGTTGACTAAATGTTTATTGTGTAGTAAGTGAACGGTCATCCATGTAAATGATCAATGAGTGTGAAAGTTGAGGAGTAGAGGAAGGGCACCTGTGGTTCTTCAGTAGCCATACGGCACATCTCCTCTGGGTCCAGCTCTACGGGGTCATAACCTAACTTAGCTTTTGCTGCAGCCTTGAGGTTATGACTTCCTACAGGCAAGTAACTGTCTCTCTTTACCCACCTGAATGAAGAGAGAGGGTGAGTATTTCCTAATATAAAGTCATACACAAGCCATTCATTAGAAAAAAACATTTAAGCCACTCTTACCTGAGGCAGTCCATGTGAATAGCTTGGCTGGCTTTATATTCTCCCTGATTGTCCTTCTGGAAGCCGATCTCCTGATGCATACTCAGGCCAAGTTGGGCCGCCCTGGTCTCTATAAATGGCCTGAGGACATAGAGACACAAATTCACCATCATCATGCTACTTGTAAAAAAACAAAAAATGGTCAAAACCATATGTAAATGAAAAATAAAAACATTAAACAGTCAACAGGATTTTATGTGATATAATATCAGATAGTCTAACAGTAATAGTCTAAAAGCATGTCCTACCAGTCAAAGAAATCTCCGTTGTAAGTGACAAAAATGTTCGGCTTGGTCTCATGGACGTGTTCAAACCATCTCTGAATGAGAGAGGCCTGCAAGCAGACAGAAAAGGACAGAAATCAGAAATAGGGAAGGCAAATATTTACCAAACTACAGAAAAGTAGTTTGACAACTTAATTTTCTCAAGCCTTGTTTTACAATTGACGACATTATATAAATTGTTCAATTGCAGCACTGAGTACCAGTCTGGTAAACAATGGACATCATATACTGTTCAGCCTTACCTCATCAGGTTCATTAAATACTGTGAAAGGGCCCTCGTATTCAGGTTTAGGTGTGAACTCGAAGTCTTCAATGTCCTCAGAGACAATTTCTCTGTTTGTGATGAGGAAGCCCTGGGAAAATAGCACATACATTATAAACCATATCAAAGAGGCAGATACAATTTAAATACAGCATGAATAAACTGACAATTAAATTACTTATTTACTGTATGTAATTAATGACTGACCTATCGCAAGAGCGCAAAATACATTACCTGTCCATCTATCATGTATGATATCATCATTATCTGGTCTGTTTCAGCATCAGGAAACTTCAAAGGGAGTTTAGTGGTCTCAATATCAAATGCCAACACTACAGGGTCCTTAAAATGACAGAAAAATACTGCCATGAATAAGTGATTCAAAATTAATGCAGGATCCTCAGTGAATAAACTGGATTGACATTATTGGGAATCATTGCCAGAGACTAAGCAAATATCTCAAGTATTTAAACTCTTTAAGACATGCAGAAGCATTTGTTAAGATTCTTACAGGTCTTTCCACAAGATCATCCCTGCGCACAATCTCAGGAGGATAGGCACTTCCTCTGTACCGCACATTATACCAGTGAGCCTGTCAGAAAACAGAGCTGTCAGCCAAGAAGGTCTCGTTTAAAAATTAAACGTACTGTATAATCAGTCATGTAGCCTGTATGGGATGTTTCTTTACCACATGAATCTTCAGGTCAATAGAAACACGGACGTGATAGGGCACGTCATATTCTCGCATGTCCAAAATGTTGTCAAGCTGCTCAGTCATCTTCTTCGACGAGCCATCCTTATCCTCCGTCACTACACTCCCACCAACCAAAGCACTGTAACATGCAAAAGAAGCATTTATAGATCTGGATAACAATAGAGAACAATGTCAAGTGCATTGTGGAAAGTCTTACAAATTAATTTCTTGAATAAACTTATTTTCCTTCTACATTGCTGCAACAAAGGTTTCAAAATTAGCAGGACATCTAAATATACAGTGTGCTTTCTTAACACAGCCAAAATGTGAATACCTGGATAACATGCTTGTGTAGGCGTCATTGGACTTCTCTCTCTCTCTGTTTTTGCGGACAGCAGGTGAGATCTCCCTTTTCACTTTAACAAGGTCATCCACCGTGTTAAAATAGAGTTTGATGTAGCTCCTCTTTAGGCCCACCAGGTGATTAGGCTTTTAAAGACACATAACAATCAAATGAATGAAAAAAATGACAAAAGATTGAGTAAAATCAAAAAGCATCAATAAATGAACAAAATTGAAGTATTGATAAATAGATTTTGATTTATATTCATGTTATATAATGGCATCAGTGTCTTTTAAATTGATTTCTACTTTAAAGGGGGGGTGAAATGCTCATTTTCACTCAATCTCCTGTTAATCTTGAGTACCTATAGAGTAATATTGCATCCTTCATATCTCCAAAAAGTCTTTTGTTTTATTATATTTTTAATTGAAAGATTGGCTGTACCGAGTCTTTCCGGAAAAAAACGAGCGGCTGGGGGCGGGCCGTGTGGGCGAAGCTAAAGCTGTGCTAACGCGCCGAGCTAACAACACACAGAGACATTTGTTCAACAGTTTTACTCACCGTTCCAACGCACGACCGCAAACCTTTATCATTGTGACTGGTCGATCCTTAAGCATTAGACGATCTGGGCTTTGTTTATAAAACAATCATCGTCGAAATGCAGGGAACAACAGTCTTACACAACTCCAAAAACACACTTCTTTGGTGACACTGACTTCCCAAAAGCCGGGCAGGGCGCTTTGATGGCGAACTGCTTTCACTCTCTTGCTCTGGTCTACGAGTGCGCGCGCGCCCGCGATCTTACCGGAGAAGTGCCCTTAGGACCCATATAAGGAAATTCCGCCCTCTCTTACGTAAGACAGAGCCATACTCGAAAAAAACTTTCCGAAACTTGTGACAAACCGGAAGGACAATTTTTGGAACAAAAATACTCCTTCAAACGTACAACTTAACTTTTGAAACTTTGACCATGTTTAGCATGGGAATCCAACTCTTTAACAGTGTAAAAAACTCAGTATGGATGAAACAGTAATTCACCCCCCCCTTTAAACTTTTCTCCCAGGCTTTTTGTTAACACTGTTTAGCATTATGATGGACCATGATGCCTTGTGTTGTGTAATAGTGCTGTTTTAAGATTTATGCTGAAACGCTGACGATATAGCGGTAGACGCGATGAACGGGTGGAAATTTGTCAACCGGTGGGGATTTTGGACTATCGCCTCTATCGCAGTTATGCTCATGTGACATTGTTGTGCTGCGCAGTCACAAAAGCTTATCGTTTGCCTATGTTTTAAAGCATTGCTGATTAAAAGCAGATGATTTTAAACTGCTGAAGCACAATTAGCAGCTAAAGACAACTCATTTCAGAATATGCGCAGATTGCGCACGCTGTCTGAGAGACACGCGACATGAAGCCACTACTCAAAGCGAGCGAGTACTGAACTGAGTGCTTTTTGCCGCCTAATTAGGCTTGAAAGTTTAAATATGGTTAAGTGACCATGTATTTGCAAGTAGACAGTCAGTCATGTCCAAAGTGAACGTTAACTGTTGAGAGAGAAAGCGCACGAGTAGGCTATATTGGATCCGTGCAGTCGGTCTTAAAGTGAAAGCATCCAAATTTACCTGCTGTCATTATTAATGCTATTCAAACAACAAAAGAGAGAGAAAATCTCTCACTGCTCTTGACTGAATCACTTTTGTAACTTTAATAAGAATACATATATATTTAATTCACACAGTAAAGACTATGCATTGTTTTTCTATATATTTGATTATTGATACTTTACATTTTATGTAGTATTTCTAGTGCTTGAGGTTTTTCAGGTAGGTCCATTTCATTTGTAGTTTATCACAGTTTACTTGTCTTCAGTAAGCTTGAGTTTTTTTTTTAGGTTAGTATTAGTTTTTTAAATGATATTGAAAAAGAATTATGATATTTCAAAGGTATAAAAAATTTTGATATCAGAAAAACCTTATTAAAAGCAAAAATAACTATATTGTTGATGAATATATATTGTTATCATGAAATAAAATTACTCACATACCCTGACAGTCTTTGTTGTCATTTAGTGGTGTGTAAGCTTGTTTTATAATGTACTGCACATTTTAACTGTGCTTTACAAATAAATTGTCTTGGCTTGCCTTGCTTATCAGGAACATAAATGATGAAAACAAATTAGTAGAATTAATGTATGAATGAATTAATGTTAACTTACCAGATCTAAATCTTCCTTTGGGACAACTTCAAGCTTCGCCACTTTCCCTTGGAACTTCTTTGACAGGAAGGAGATAACCTCTCTTTCACAGTTCTTTAACAGATACAAAAAGACATATAGTATCATTCAATCCATCCAAACCAAAATGTTTTCATTCAGTAAAGAAGCTCAAACTCACCTTTTTAGTGGCTATGTAGAAATACGGCTTAAAAGGAAGAGCAACCTGTGGGGACACGTACACAAAAAGGGAAACTTACAACATCAGGACCTCTGCCAACATAACATTATTTTCCTGCTCTATGATAATGTCATAAAGGATAAAATACATGTTTTAAAAAGTGGAGAAACCTTCAATGTTACATTTGATCGAAAGAAATATGTATATTTGCAAACTGCTGTAATATCGCACTTTGAATCTGTTTCCATCTTCCTGTATGAAGTAATAGTCCACACAACTGATCATCCGCTTGTCATCATCCAGAATCTCAGTCTGAGAAGAAATACACAGCGTAACGTTCAAAACTTTCACAATATTGGCTAAATTATCAGTAAAAAGCCAGAAAGCACAGCTTACTGGTCATCTAATTACAGTGTTTGAATGTCTGACATTCATTCTTACCGGGTGCATGTTGATCAGCCATCCCGTTTTCTCACCAGGCTCCTTCATCCGTTCGAAGCCAAAGCGCTCGTCCATCCCATCAGTGAACTGACTGCGCTCCAGCCGCTTGACAGCGGACAAAGCAGACGCATCATCCCTAAAAACCAACAACAACATGAAATCTACTGCAACAAAACCTGTCATCCACATTCAACAGACGTTTTGACAACTGCAAAAGCTGTCAGAGCACGCTACGAGAAAGGTTCACAGAAGAGATTGAGCTCTACTAATTAAAATCTATGCTGGTAAACTGAAAGGTTGCAGGATTTGGTTTCAATCTAGGCAATTGTCAATTCTACCAAAGTTGTCATCTTGACATTTCAACCAGTGACAGCAGTGTCAGGCTATATTTGAGGTATATTATTTTCCTAATTCCAGGATAATCATTCAGTTATGACTTCATATTAATGGAGATATTGAATGGAATATTTGTAATAAAAATATATCTGTTGTACATGGTGTTACCGTTAACTAAAACTATTAAAAATAGGTTTTTTTGTTAATGTAATGAAGCCGGAAAAAAATATAAAGTTTAGATGAACAATTTTGAATAAGAAAAAAAAGGTACTAACTGAATTGAAAACAAATACAAGACTAATATTTAGAAACATAAAAAAACGTAAAAAAAAATTACAAATGCACATAACACAATCACTATAACTTAAAAAACCTGAAGATATACAAATAAAAACTGATTTAAGATATTAATAAAAACTATAAAAGTGTATATATATATATATATATATATATATATATATATATATATATATATATATATATATATATATATTAAGTAATACTACCGGGACACTTTAAGTGAACAGCAAAAAAACTATTAAAATGTTGAAGAACAATTGTGTCTAGCTACAATATACACATTTATAAATATTTTTAACTAAAATCTTTATGTTAAAGAAAAGTGATTATTTGTCAACTACCCAAACACTGTTTGCTTTACCAAACAGATACAGATACTTTATAACTGGTGCTAAGCACTAAATTACCATTGTAACATTTTAGACTGAAATATCTGTCGTGTCAACATTATTATGCACTTACTGCTGGTTGTCCTGATCCCCGCCTCGGTCTGTTTTATATCGCCCACTGTTTTGTAAAACCATAGCTGACAAGAGTCTGCAAGACTCAAATCAGTCAGCAAACACAGCAGAACTAACTTAAATTAGTTAAAGTTAGTTAAAAGCGCCACTTCACACAATTCGACCAACTTTCAGCGCGATGGAGAGAATTTTAGACCTTCTGTTCGCATGAATTTCACTAATGTGCTGCGAACAGCGATAAACAAAACTATTTGTCCTTATAAATGTACATAAAATTCGCGTTGCCACCGGTCTACATAGAATATTACTGTAAATATATATTTCCGTTGTTCATACTGTGCCGACGTAGAAATTTGGCGCGTTTTGAGTTGCCGCGAGCTCCAGTCACCTTCCTGCTTTGATCCCGCCCCTCATCATTTCGACCAATGAAAATGCAACCTCGTGCGTATGTTTTTTAATAATGCTCCGTTTATTCTTATATTTCTATTTATTTTAGTATGTCTAGAAATGAGAAAATTTAGGTGTGCGTAGTAAAAATATAAACGGAGACGTATAAAATATTAATAATTCCTTTAGTGTGTTTTTTCTTGATGACGTCTACTGTGCTGTCCTCCATTCAAAGCTGTGAATCTGCGCATGTCAAGTAGCCTCGTCTCCTCCCTTGACGTCCAGGAGCAAGAAGCGATTTAATTCCTATCTGTATATATTCCATGATATTATTCCCTTCTGTCAAATCGACGTGTTTAATTTAATGTGTTATGTTACGATTGTTTTTAGACGTTTAGAGACAAAAATGACAGATGATCAGATACACTTGTAACGTTAGCTAGCTAACGTTAGTCCTATTGAAGGTAAGATTGTAAAAAAACATAATAATCTTTTGGGCAACATGGTTCAGATGATCCCAAAACAGCTCAAACCGTCCGACAACTTACAAACAAATTAATTTTTTTTTCGGCTGGACAAAACCTTGCTAGATGTAAACTGAATGTCATGGTTTCCTGGAGCCATGTCTTGTAAATCTAAAGTTGCCCCCAGTGTTGATTTTGACCACAGCTGCTCTGACAGTGTTGAGTATTTGACACTCAACTTCGGGCCTTTCGAGACTGTCCACCGCTGGAGGAGGCTGCCACCATGTGATGAGTTTGTGGGTGCAAGGTACTCATTTATACACGTTTTTCTCCATCTTTAACAATAGGTTTTGTATTCAGCTGTAAAAACAGTGTATGTTGGGTTTTGTTTCTTGCAGGCGTAGCAAACACACTGTTGTGGCGTACAGGGATGCCATCTATGTTTTTGGAGGAGACAATGGGTGAGTATTTTGGATTTCCTCCATTTTCCTTTCACTCCAAAGATACAGAAAGATCTCACTCTGGTGATCATTTCTTTCAGCAAGAACATGCTTAATGACCTGTTGCGGTTTGATGTGAAGGACTGCTCGTGGTGTCGGTGAGGGTTATATGTTAATCGCTTGAAGGTGCATGTGCTTAAATATATATTTTTTGTACCCTCTAACATGCATTTACATTATTAACAGGGCGTTTACTACTGGCACCCCACCAGCACCAAGATATCACCATTCTGCAGTTGTGTATGGAAGCAGCATGTTTGTATTTGGTAGGTTTTCAATGTCAAGTCACTTTGATTTAATATTGATTTATACAATAGAGATTGTTTCAAAGCAGCTTCACACTAATAAACACGAAAATAACAGAATCAATGATCCAACTTCATCAAATATGAGACCCATTTAAATAGGCTGTAAAGCAGCTCCAAAAAGACATTATTCAGCATTATTAAGTCAGTTCAGTGCAATAACTGTGTAAAGTTCTTCAATTATGAAATGAGTTCAATTCAGTTATAAGCAGCTCTACAGAAGACAGTGGTGTCGTTATTCAGCTTGAGTCAGATCAATGTTGATTCAGCTCATTCATTCATTCATTGATTTAAAACTCGACATTTAATGTGCCATTCTATGTCGTGTTTTCCTTTCCTGTGTGCGTAATGTATTCTTGCTTGTATTTTTAGGTGGCTACACTGGAGACATATATTCAAACTCTAACCTGAAAAACAAAAATGATCTATTTGAGTACAAGTTTGCTACCGGGCAGTGGACAGAATGGAAGGTGGAGGGACGGTAAATCACAAGTTTTCAACAATTATATATTTTTTTGTCTTTCTCAGCATTGTTGTGTTGTCTGTCTGATGTCTTAATACTTTTTTGTTTTTTTATGTTCCAGTCTGGTTGCCAGATCGGCTCATGGAGCCACGGTCTATAACGACAAACTCTGGATTTTTGCTGGATATGATGGAAATGCCAGGCAAGCATGTTACTCCCCTCTTTACACGGCGTTGAATGGCAAAATGTATCTGTTAATATATGAATTAACTATTTTTTCAACAGGCTGAATGACATGTGGACCATCAGTCTTCAGGATCGTGAGCAGGCATGCTGGGAAGAGGTGTCTATCTTTGCATGTTTAATTAAAATTTTGTCTAATTATATTATTTGACTTTAAGCTTTTTCTTAAGAGTTTGTGTTCACCTTTAAAGGGTTAGTTCACCCAAAAATGAAAATTCTGTCAGTAATTACTCCCCCTCATGTTGTTCCAACCCCGTAAGACTTTCGTTCATCTTCGGAACACAAATTAAGATATTTTTGATGAAATCTGAGGGCTGGATCACTCCTCCTGCAGCCTTATGGACACTATAACTTGCTGGCCCAGAAAATGTATTAAAGACATTGTTAATATAGTCCAAGTGACTCCAGTGGCTCAATCTTAAGTTTATAAAGCAACGAGAATACTTTTTGTGCGCAAAAACAAACAAAAATAACGACTTTATTCCACTTTTCATTTCCTTCTCTCTGGGCCTCGAGTCTTTTCACATAGTGTTTAAGTGTAGCGCGTCTGTGTTGCACGTCACCACGTAGGCTCACTATTGGGCGACGCTGGTCATGTGTGATGCGTGGTGACGTGCAACACAGACGCGCTACGCTATTACACTACGTAGAAAAGACTCGAGGCCCAGAAAGAAGGAAATGAAAAGTGGAATAAAGTTGTTTATTTTGTTTGTTTTTGCGCACAAAAAGTATTCTCGTCGCTTTATAAACTTAGGATTGAGCCACTGGAGTCACTTGGACTATATTAACAATGTCTTTAATACATTTTCTGGGCCAGCAAGTTAACGTGTCCATAAGCCTGCAGGAGGAGTGATCCAGCTCTCAGATTTCATCAAAAATATCTTAATTTGTGTTCCGAAGATGAACGAAAGTCTTACGGGGTTGGAACAACATGAGGGTGAGTAATTACTGACAGAATTTTCATTTTTGGGTGAACTAACCCTTTAAGCTTATAAAATACAAGTTTGCATATTGTTGTCCTACTGTTAGTTTAACTGCTTCTATTGTTCTCATTTGTAAGTCGCTTTGGATAAAAGCATCTGCTAAATGAATAAATGTAAAATGCATAATAACTTTTCTGATGTACCACTTTCTTTGTTTCTTATAGATTGAACAAAGCGGTGAAATCCCACCTTCCTGTTGTAACTTCCCAGTAGCCGTATGTCGGGATAAGATGTTTGTCTTCTCCGGTCAGAGTGGAGCAAAGATCACCAACAACCTCTTTCAGTTTGAATTCAAAGGCCACATGTGAGCATAGCAGAGAGGACATTGATAAATGTCATTTTATGTGTAATACTGAATGTGCGTGAGTTTTTATTATGTCAATTCACTTTTATTTATATAAGGATTTTGATTGTTTCAAAGAAGCTTCACAGTAATACACAGGAGAATAACAGAGTCAGTTATGAACCAATGTCAATTCCAGCTCTACAGCAGACAATATTGTCATTATTCATCTCATTTCAGTTAAATGTTGTTTGTTATGTAAAATGGTAGGGAAAGAGGAACCACACAATTTTTGTACGCAATTAGCAATGCATTTTTTCCACAGATGGACCCGTATCCCGACTGAGCATTTACTGCGTGGCTCCCCTCCGCCCCCTCAGAGACGCTATGGCCACACCATGGTGGCGTTTGACCGTCACCTGTATGTGTTTGGAGGAGCGGCAGACAACACTCTACCCAATGAACTGCACTGCTATGACGTGGACTCACAGACCTGGGAGGTCATTCATCCCAGCACCGACAGCGAGGTATGACCTGGACAGATAACACCAGCTAACATAATTACAACAAATCTATATTATTCCCATTGAAAATTAATGTTTGTTAACATACACTACCATTCAAAAGTTATGGGTCAGTCAGAATTTGTTTTGCTTTCATTCAGCAAATATGCATTAAATTGACCAAAAGTGTCAGTAAAGAAATTTGTCACAAATAATTTTTTTGGTTCTTTTGGATTTTCTATTCATCAAAGAATCAAAAATAATAAGCAGCACAACTGTTCAAGAAGCTGAAATGTTTCTTAAGCAGCAAATCAAAATATTAGAATGATTTCTGGAGGATCATGTGACACTGAAGACTGGAGTAATGATGCATCACAGGAATAAATTACATTTTAAACTATATTCTCATAGAAAGTGTTATTTTAAATTTTACTAATATCTCACAACATTACTGTTTTTATTGTAAAAAATGTTATCAAATAAATGCAGCATAGTAATAGTGAGCACAAGAGACTTCTTTCAGAGAAATGTAAAAAATCTTACCAACCTCAAGCTTTTGAATGGTAGTGTATTTGCTTGTAGCCATTTAAAAACACATGCAGTTTAATTAATTGTAATACATCTTAACAATTGTGGGTTTGACTACCTATAAATTCATAGCAACATCGTAAGCATCCATGACTCAATTGTGGATGTTTTCAGCATTCATTTTGATGAGTTAATTGAGTTCCCCTGTAGTTTGGAAAAAGGGTTTGCCTTTTAGCTTGTGGTGTGTTTGTTCTTTGTAAATAAAGATTTTGACCTGTTTCTCTCAGATGCCAAGTGGGAGGCTGTTCCATGCAGCAGCTGTTATCCATGATGCCATGTACATCTTTGGTGGGACTGTGGACAATAATGTACGCAGTGGAGAAATGTACAGATTTCAGGTGAGTGCTTGACCTTATCTAATGCAGTTAAACATACCATATTATTATTTAACTGTTCTTTTTTATTATTATACTTTTTTGTCCTAGTTTTCTTGTTACCCAAAGTGCACACTTCATGAGGACTATGGCAAACTTTGGGAAAACCGTCAGTTCTGTGATGTAGAGTTTATCTTGGGGGAGGTTAGTTTGTCCTGTAAAAAATAATTACATGTTTTTATCTGATACACACTGTCATTCTGAATCATTGGCAACATTTTAGTTTTAGTAATAAATGACCTCTTTTTATTTTCTGTTTACAGAGGGAGGAGAAGGTCCTGGGTCATATTGCCATTGTAACAGCTCGCTGTAAGTGGCTCCGAAAGAAGATTCTACAGGCGAGAGATCGACAGAAACAGGTCTATTTCATATTTCATCATGTCTGATTTTGTATGCATCTTTGATATCGAGAAATTTTACCTTTTTTTAAAAAAAAAGGGGGGGGGGGGAAGTAAAATTTGTACTTATGCCATGTTGTCCTATCACCTGTTGTCAAATGAGGGTTTTTAAAATAAATATTAATAAATGTTTATTAAATAAAACAAAAAGATTGTAGATATTTACCTTGTAACATTTGTATTATTTGCACACACACACAAAAAAATCTTTTTATTTTTAAATCTCAATATTCCTCCATTTAGGTACATTCTCTAAATGAATGCGAATTCCTGTCCAAAACTATTTTCTTTTGGCTAATTAGAATGTGAATAATATTTGTCCTCTTTTTGCAGAAGAGTAAACTCGAATGCAATGAGGAGAGCGAGGAGTCTGGCTCAGGCAGTCAGAAGGACAACTCTGGAAAGTCCTCAAGGGGTCTTCCTTTATTGGAAGTGTCAATCAGAGAGGCAGATGCTCAACCATTTGAGGTTTTGATGCAGTTCCTGTACACAGACAAGATACAGTACCCACGTAGAGGTAAGTCACACCACATCTTAAGATATGCCTTCTGTTGATCCCCTATTATTCTTTTTCGGATATCACCTTTCATGTAGTGTGTAGTATAGCAGTTTGTGAATGTAAAAGATCTGCAAGTGCACAATAAATGGAGTTGTTGTCTCCCAAAAGAAAGAACTGATTCTGAACTGCCTGAAAAAAGTTGTCAGTAATTCCAGTCTTATTCCTGCACAAAACTATGCAGGTTTGTAGCAAATTTGCATAATGACAATCTGTGGTCTGGAATTGATACGGTAAAACCAACATCATTGTTACTGTTTGTATCAGTCTCTGTATCAAGTGTTGAGGAAGCCTCCGGAGCTGAAATTCAGATATAGGAATGGCTGTTTTGTTTCTGACACACAGTGTGAGAGGTAGACCAATCACAACAGACTGGGCCATCTGACCAATCAAAGCAGAGTAGGCTCTCGGAAAGGAGGGGTTTAGAGAGACCGAATCCTTGATTGAACCGTTTCAGAAACTGAAAAAAGAGATGCTGCAATGTATATTATGAGAAAATGTGTGTTTTTTTTTTACCTTGGATGCATGTAAACCTATTGTAGGAGACCTTTAAAACTAATTTAGGAACCTTTAAAATAGCATCATAGGGGCACTTCAAGAAAAGACATAGAGGGTGTCATGGGGTCATATTTTAAATCACTCGCCTAAGAGTCTTCCTTCTCTCTCTCCACAAGGTCATGTGCAGGATGTGCTGTTGATCATGGACGTTTATAAACTTGCTTTGAGTTTTAAACTGTCCAGACTGGAGCAGCTCTGTGTTCAGTACATTGAGGCATCGGTCGATCTGCAGAATGTCCTGAGCGTGTGTGAAAACGCAAACAAACTTCAGCTGGACCAGCTCAAGGTAAAGTTGAAGACATACCTGAATACAAATAAACTAACCTTGTTAGAATGTCAAATTCTCTTCTGTTTCTATATTTCCGCCCCCCAGGAACATTGCCTGAACTTTGTGGTCAAGGAGAGTCACTTTAACCAGGTCATCATGACTAAAGAGTTTGAGCACCTGTCCACTCCGCTGATCGTGGAGATCGTGAGACGTAAACAGCAGCCTCCTCCCAGAGTCTATTCGGATCAGCCGGTGGACATAGGTGAAAATAAGCACACAAATACAAATACACACACATTCGCTTTCAGGACAGATCTAAAATTGGGGATGTGGCTCCAAAAATCAGGATGCCTTTTCTTTGTTTCAGGCACATCTCTGGTGCAAGACATGAAGGCTTGTCTGGAGGGGGCGGGCCATGAGTTCTGTGACATCATCCTTCTGCTAGATGGTCATCCGCGCCCTGCACATAAGGCTATACTTGCTGCTCGCTCCAGGTAATGGACACAGTAGTCACTAGGGCCTATAACAACACCTCGATAAAGCTTTGAAGTATTAAAAGAGATGAGTGTATGGATATGTTCTTAATGGAATACTACCATAATTCTTACTAGATAGTATTAAACTACATTTACTGCATATTAAAAATAAAAGTGTGGGGCAGTATGCATTAAAAAATTAAACATCTACACTGAGCTATGTTGTTGTCATATGACATGATTTCAATGCATTCATGTGGGCATTTAAGCAAATGATGTCCGTCAAAGTGAATATGATTTTTTTTTTTTTAGTCTTCCAATCAATGAGTTCGGTAAATCACGGTTGATATAACCATTGATCACCATGGAAGAGGACGGTCAAGTTGACAGCAGTGTATTCTGGTTCAGTGTTATTTTAGTGTCATTATTATAGCATTATAGTATTCATTCATATTTTGAATTTAGTTTTTATTTTTATATTTTCCATTTTCATTTTAGTAATTTTGATTGTCTTTTTTGTCTGTTTTATTATTTGATTATTGTATATGTTAATATTATTTCCTTTTAATTATTATTTCAGTTTTTGTTTTGTTATTTTTAACAAATTTAGGTAAAAAAATATTTTTAATTTTAGGTAATTTTAGTACGGCAACCTAACGAAACTGAACATGTTTGCCTTTGCAGCTAGTTGAAATATTTAGTTAAAAAAAATTATATATATATATATATATATATATTTTTTTTTTTATTATTATCAATTAACATTTATTTTTTTCAATTAACAACAATAATAAAATTTCTTTGATTATGCAGTAAGTCGTCTGGGTATTTCATGAGCAAAGTGCACAGCACAGTATTATTTTATTATTTAATTTTACAACATAAATAGAAACTAGTAAGGCATTCCAAACATGTCTTGATCATTTTAACTGTCTTTTGATTTATCAGTTGATCATTGCCTCAATTCTTTCTTAGTTATTTTGAGGCCATGTTCCGCTCCTTCATGCCAGAGGACGGGCAGGTGAACATTTCAATAGGTGAAATGGTTCCTAGCACACAGGCCTTTGAGTCTATGCTGCGCTACATTTATTATGGGGACGTCAACATGCCTCCAGAGGACTCACTGTATCCTCATTACCGCTTCATGTTCTACATTTTATATTGTAATGTGCAATCTTTCTTTCTGAGACCATGCATAATGCTTTGTTGTAATGCTTTGTTGACTCCCTTTTATATTATTATTTTTATTTTTAGATATTTATTTGTCATATTAATGTCATCTAATGTTTATTTGTCATCTAACTCGCATGTTAGAAACATGAATGATACCTCAAATAGAGTAGCTTGTTGAGGAGAGATGTGCTGTTACTTTTGCTAACGACCAGACTTGAGATTTTTCACCTGGCAGATGATGAAACGGAATGAAGAATGACGGAAGAACTTTAAATGATGTGTTTGCCCTTAACTAGTGCACAGATACCTGTTTGCAGCACCTTATTACTACGGTTTCTCCAACAACAGACTGCAGGCATACTGCAAGCAAAATCTGGAGATGAACGTTACTGTAGAGAATGTCTTACAGGTATGTGTCATATATCATACACTATCGTTCAAAAGTTTGGGGTCAGTAAGAAATGAATACTTTTATTAGGCAAGGATATATTTCAATTAATTAAATAGTGACATTTTTCAGATTTTTTTGTTACAAAAATAATTCTATTTCAAATAATCCTGAAACAAAAAATCATTATGGTAGTTTCCACAAAAATATTAAGCAGCACAACTGTTTTCAACATTAATAATAATAATAAGATATATTTCTTGAGCAGCAAATCAAGATATTAGAATGATTTCTGAAGGATCATGTGACACTGAAGACTGCTTAAAATTCAGCTTTGCATCACAAGAATAAATTCCATTTTAAAATATATTCACATATAAAACAGTTATTTTAAATAGTAATAATATTTCAGAATATTACAGTTTTTACAGCATTTTTGATCAAGTAACTGCAGGCATGGTGAGCAGAAGAGACTTCTTTCAAAAACAATAAACCTTACTAACCCCAAACTTTTGAAAGTTAATATGTGTCATAACGTTCAAACCCTTTAATGATAAAGAACAGCAGTCACATGCTATCATCCCTCCTTTATCCTCAGATCTTGGAGGCGGCTGATAAGACTCAAGCTCTGGACATGAAGAAACACTGCCTGCATATTATAGTCCATCAGTTCACCAAGGTGGGTGTGCTATTGACCACAGCTCTAAGCGTGTGCTGGCTTCCTCGCCACGGTTAAAAACACGGCACCAAAATATCCTGTCCAGTGTGGATAACCTCTACGAGCTCTTTAATGTCTACGATGTTCTGGTCGGTTTTTCAAAACAGAGAGATCTGTGACTATGTACTGTCAGGCAAAGTTTGATATGCTTTTAGACCTATTTATCATGTTATCAGTGTTATCCATCACGCATATTTACTTCAATAGTGATAAATTATCCCACTTTCAGCTACACTAAACAATTCTAGTATTTATAAATGCCATTGAGTGCCTTTGTGAACATAATTTGACATCCTGGTGTTATTTGGCCCTGTTAGCTTATCAGTTTATTTTTGGTTGTTTATTTGCGGTTTATTGCATGGCCTGTGTTGTTTACCATTTATTTCTTTGGTTCTCCTTCCTTCCCTGAAGGTGTCCAAGCTCCCCAACTTGCGATCGCTCAGCCAACCGCTGCTGTTGGACATCATTGACTCGCTGGCATCCCACATATCAGACAAACAGTGCACTGAGATGAGCTCTGATATATAGTCTCTCCTCCCCTTTCACATCCCATCCAATACTTTATGAGCTTTTTCATTAACGCTTCTGCTCCATTTCCTTCCCTTTTCATCCAGCACCTCCTCCCAACCCTTATAATTCTGCTTCACACCCCTCCTGTTCGCTGCATCACATTCCTCTGGATTTGATTTACCAAATTGTGTTTAAGAGACTGGGTGATTGTTCAGTTTCATTCGTTTTAATATGCAAATATTTTAGGCAAATACCTTTTTTATTAGTAGTGCACATCAAATCAGTTGACGGCCCACAACGTTGTTTAATTAGACATGCAATTATGTGTCCATTAAAACATGTCCAGGTAACCTTTCATTTCAAAATCCAAAGAAAAAAATTAAATGTTATATTGCATAGATGAAAATGAACTTATAGCCACCCATATCTTTTTTGCCTTTTTATAATGACAATTATGAACATTTTTAGCGCCAAATTATGATTCAATAAATGATTTCATCAGGTTCTTGTAAATTAAATAAATTAAAATAAAGTGCAACAAGTACAAATAATACCATTGTGTATAAATAAAAAATCATTAAAAATGAAATCATTAAACATTAAAATATTCTTTTTGCATTACAGCATCATGAGAATTAGATTTTTTTTTACTATGCATACATATATTCATTCTTTAAGCAAAATATTTCTCATTTTTTTTCTTTAGTTTTTTTTTTTTGTATCATTAAATATGACCTGGATTTGATCTACTGCACTTTATGAATATAGTAGACCATTATTTATTCCTGAGCCTTGTAGTGATTTTGTGCTGCTGCTGTTCTGAGTTATGTCAGTGCTCGTAATTATGCAGTTATGGCATAATATAATTATATAAGGGGATCAACACATCAACAGTCAACTCATGTATGCTTTACTGTAATCATTGAGATGTTCTGTTGGTCCTGTGGGAACTATGCCTTAATAAATAGTGCAACATCAGCAGACCGTTTTGTGGTTTTATTTTCTGTGTATATATTATGTATACGGTAAAAGAATGTAGACAAGATGATTTGAAGGGAGTTGATGTGGATGATGGATGGCTATGACAAATCTGTAAGTATCTATTTATTTTTCCTTTGTGCAGTGTGATTGATAAGATTACATTTAACATGCTATTTGTTAATAACAACATTTAATGGTTCTGTGAGCGAATGTTTTCATGAGCGAATATCTTTACTACCTGTCCTGACCTGAAGCCCAATGCTCTTTTTCAGCCAATCAGAAAATTGCAGTCAAATACATCACCTTTGATGAAATTATTCAAATGATAAGTTGACAGAGATGTAAAGAGTCCCTGAAAACCAAAGTAAGAGATACAGCAAACAACTGAGATACAGCTAATTACATTACTCATCACAACTGTATTGGAGTAAAGAGTACATATATTCAAACAATGTAGTCAAGTAGAAAAGTTGCTAATTTCTTTGATACTTTCAAAATACCCAGAATTATACTTAAAGTACAGTAACTAATTACATTTACTCAATACTTTACACCACTGTAAGTTAAACACTTCACTAAAAAGTCAAAATCGCTGACGTTCTCAAACAATTTTGAATACAATATAAGCATTATTAACTGAAATGCTGTTTGCTATCATTCTCAACGGAACACCATAAAAGCTGAGCCTCAGACAGGGGTGATGAAAGAAAAATGAGCAGTTTTGGATGGCAGTACAAAGAGGATCATTCTCTTCAGAGTTGCACACACGCTGCCAGGAGCTGCAAGTGCATCTGGGCATCTCTCAGGCCACCCGGACTTTATTATTATCTGCCATTGTTAGTGATTGAACATATCTCGGATCATTAGCATCATTTTACAGTCGACTGAAGAGGCCCTTTTACATTAACCAGTTTTATTATTGCATTTTCACATAAAGTTTAGGGTTAAGTCCAAAACCAGAGGCTCAGTTCTAAAGGGAAACTTGCCTATGATGTTCAAAGCACAGATCAATCCTTGACCTTTAACCAGCCAAATTATCTTCATTTCAGTGTGAGGATCTGGTTACATCAGATATGGGAAAATAAGCCTGTGTAATGAAGTCTTCTAAGAGTAAGGAAATTTAGCAATGGTATTTAAGTTTGTTTAATTTAAATTAGTGTTTTTCTTTTCTAATAGCAATTATGCAAGTGTCATTAACATCCTTCTTGAAGTCTGACAGAATTATTATTATTATTATTTTTTTTAACAAGAGCAAAGATGGAGGCATATTTTGTCAGGCTTTCAAAAAAGAACTTTAACTCATGCCATTACCAGTAAAAAAAACAAAACTCCCAATTATATTATGGCAATTAGATATGGTTGGGGTTCCTCCTTCAGTGTAATGTAAGTTTATGCACCTCTTGATGGAAATAAATATTGTGATGTTATTTCCATCAAGAGGTGCATACATTTTTGGTCAAGATCTTCTATTGACAATGCAAGAGTCAAGAACTCTGTAAAGTCTCCTCAAGCACATCCTAAAGACTTTCAATGAATTTAAGGTCTGGACTCAGCGATGCCAATTCATGTGTGAAAATCAAGTCTCCTAAAGTCTAATTTAATTAGACTATTAATCTCTTTAAAAAAAATAAATAAATAATAATAATAATAAAAAAAATCGTATTGACCTAAAAATTTTGAATGCTAGCGTATGTCTGTTTTAGCCTGGGAAAACCCAAACGACTTCCGGCAAATTTAGATTTGCTCTGAAAGTAGTCTGGCAAAGAGCTCATTCAAGCCCATTTCTAATCCAGCGAAATCGCGGCACCAATCAGAAACGTTGAGGCGGGCTTTACACAATGACGATCGCTCTGATTGTTTTTTCGGTCTATCCAATTGCGCCCAGAGTCATTTGAGCGACGTCTGTTGTTGAAGCGCAACTTTTATGCATTATTATCCAAATTGCAAACACATGAGAGGACAGTCTCCATGAAAGACCCACTGGCAGATGAACGTGCTACTACATTTCTCTCCGAAATGGTAGGAAATTAAATTAGATTTAATAGAGGATTTTAACTGTGACAAGATGATTGACAGGGCAGTTTACATGACGGAATGCACGCGACAGATCCGTCCAATAAAATGACGAAGTAGTATGTCCCAAAGTTGCCTACTTTTTTGCTACACATTCAAAAGTAAAAACATTTTCTTCACAAAAAGAGTACATACTTTTATGGCGTAGTGTAACTTAGGCGAACTGGGACGCAGCATATGGCTTTACACGATGACGATCGCTCTGATTGGTTTTAGGTCTATCCAGTTGCGCCCAGAAGCATTTGAGCGACGTCCGTTGGTGACGCCCCTTTGGAAATGAGTTTTAATGAAGCTTTGCCAGACCATAACTCAGTTACTACTGAGAATGGTCTAGTTTTAACCAGGCTATGTCTGTTTCACATGAGAGGTTAACACTCAAGGTTAGAGGTTTGCCATTTTTAAGCCTATTATACATAAAGGGGAAGATTGGGTGTTCAAGGACGAATGGTGAGGATGAGTATGGATGAGTTCAGCTCAGCGTGTAGGACAAGGTGTCCGATTTCCTGCCACTGGTCTCCGAAAATCAGAGGAGCTTCGGTGACAAAAAACCTGTGGTACTTAGTGTTCTCAAAGCAAAATGCTGTTCATTCAGCTGCTACCCGACACTTAGCAAAGTAACAGTATATCCTAAAACTCTTTAGAAATGCTTCTGAGTTATTATCAGCCAAAATTAGCAAGGAAAGGAAAGTGCATAGGCTTTTTTTTTTAAAGAAGTTTCTTTAAAGCTCCTAATTCTTTCTTTTCTTTTCCCCTCAATTTCAATAATGTCTTATTGCGCTCTGTTCAGGCTTCTTGCACAGACTTAAAACTGGACATATCGTATTTCCTCTTTAAAAAGCAGTTATTGTCCTCTGTTACGATATTCATCGGTTTGAAAAACAGTCCCGTCGTTGTGAAGGGCTGCGGGATTATCCGGCAAGAACAGGTGGGTTTTTATTAAAGCAAAGGAGGAGCCAGTCCAGACTAGACGAGAAAGGACGAGTTGAAAATCTGAGACAGCATCAGAGGGATAGACAGACAAAGCAAGAGAACTGACGAGTGTTAATATGGTGCTGTTCACCACTAAGTTTGTCCAGAGAGCTTCTCTCTTTGTGTCCTTCGGAGGTTTAATCACAACGTTTATCACAACCTTCCTGCCACTATGGAAGACGATGAACTCAGATTTGAATGAGATGGAGAACTGGTATGAGGGTCTCTGGCACATGTGTATCTACACGGAGGAAGTTGGACTGCACTGCAAAGCCTTCGAGTCTTTCTTGGCCCTGCCACTAGACACTTTAGCTTCACGGGTTCTCATGTGCATTTCCATTGCAACGGGATTTCTCGGTGTAGCGGCTGCTTTTTTTGGACTCCAGGGTGTTGAGATTGGTGCCGGGCGGGAGAGGATGAAGAGGGCTCTGCTTATCCTCGGTGGAGTGTTTATCGTTGTGTCAGGGATCACGACCCTCGCACCCGTTTCATTGATGGCGTACATAATGGTAGTGAAATTCTGGGATGAGAATCTTCCTGATGTGATGCCCAGATGGGAGTACGGAGAGGCCATGTTTTCTGCCTGGTTTGCTGGACTTCTGTTGGTTGTTGGAGGGGCTTTTCTCTTTGTTGCCGTGTGCATGGGCGATCATGAAGAAAAGCTGCAAAATAAGATTCTCGCTCGTAATCAAGAACAGCGTCCGAGAACTCAGTATTACCGAAAGACGGAAATCTTATAGCTTCGATTTCATCTCAAGGCTGGAAAATTCAAGAATGCAACTCAGCGTGACTAAATTTAAAAAAAGGCCGGACTTGTTATGAAATATTTAGTTTGTTTGAATCAGAATTATGATTGCAATAAGAAGAATTTTCATGATGATCATCTCCCCTTAATGCTTCAGTTCTTATTTCATTACAATTGGTCTCTGCAGACTTGAGAGATTTGTGAGCCGTCATCCTGTAAAGAATACTAAAACTCTGCAAATCTTTTGGTTAGGGTTGCACAGGATGGCAGCTGATGTATTTGCACTTGCATTGCACCAAATCCTCATGTAATGTTATGCATGACTTGGAAGAATCTGGACAGAATTATTCATGTTCTGAAGCTTTTAAGTGACTTTCAAAACTCTATGGAAAACAAATCAGTGGCAACTGATAGATTGATAAAAACATTATCCTATAATAAAAAATGAAGAATGTGAAATTTCTGTTTATCAATTTATTTGATCAATTTATTTTATTTTACTCCATTTTATTTATTTTGTTTTATGTTGTTTTGATTTGTGTGTACATTTTTTGTCACTTTTTTATTATCTAGTTATAGTTAATGCTGTAATGCAAGTTTTGCTATTTGGAAAAATAGTAGCCAATGTGTCTGAATAAATTTGTAATTTTGGGGGGGATCTGAGACTATTCTGTGCATAATCAGAGTCTTTGTATGACATAAAACTCATAAGAACTGAAAATGACAAATATTTGAATGGTCTATTTGTCCTAGTCAAAAGATTTGTTCCTAAAGGGATAGTTGATGAAATTATGTCATCATTTACTTGTCATCAAGCCGTTCCATCTTCTTATCTTATCACCTTTCTTTGTGTTCCACAGAAGAAAGAAAGTAATAAGGTTTGGAGGTACAGTACATGAGGGTGAGTAAATGGTGACCGAATTTCATTTTTAGATGAACTCTCTTTATGTTGAATTCTGTATAATTACTGTTAAATCAAGCAAGGTATTGTACAAATTGATGAATCATTGAGGTTATACAAAATAAAAGTGTGTGATTTGATCAGGCCTCACTCCAAAGGCCTTCATTGTTGTGTAGTGTTTTGGGATAGAAAAGATTGTGTAGCCATCCCTAATGGATATTTTGGCATCAGTTAGAACAACATTAAAAGAAGTATAAAGGAAATGAAAGAAGGCAGATTGGGAGCGACAGACCACAGTTGAAGCACAAGTTGGAAAACAATGAATTCTTTTTCCTCGTCTAGGACAGACATGCTACCTTTTAGCCGTCGGCTAATCTTGGCAGCGAAAGAGAGCTAGTGTAGAGTTCAGATAAGAGTTTCCTCTGAAACACAGAGGTGAGTGGGTTCAAATGAAGAGAAGGTGTGCCTTTGGCTTACGGTCATTGAGGGTACATTCCTTAAGAGCTATAGAATTTGCCTACTTATATAGTAGGTGAAAAACATTACGCTATGTGAGCTGACTATTATGTCCGAATTCATAGTACTCATAAAACAGTCGGTGAAAAGTACCCAGATGACCTACTAGTTCTGGCGAGATTCTTGAGAGAGAGAGAAATTAATAGTCATTACAAGTGCACAGAAAATGTGAGTGATTCATTCACTCAGAAGGAATCACTCACATTTTCTGTGCACTTGTAATGACACATCAAGGATGTTAAGAGGCTAAAAGCAGGTTTAGTACTTGCCCTATTGAAGTCAACAGGGTGCAAATTTTAAAAATAGAATAACTCGGTGTAGGCGACACCGATTTTTGTCGTTGTTCTCTGTATTGACAGCACTCCAAATGTACAAAAAAATGAGCTCAATGTTAAAATTGACCGGAGTTCTCCTTTAATCAAAGACACATTAAATTGATCATAAGTAACAGTGTTAATGTTCCAAACTTTTTTGTGTACCATTTCCACAAACTGTGCTGTGCAACTGATAATAGAAATGCTTCTTGAGCAGAAAATCAGCATATTATAATGATTTCTGAAGAATCATGTGACACTGAAGACTGGAGTAATGATGCTGAAAATTCAGCTTTGCATCACAGGAATAAATTACATTTTAAAATATATTCAAATAGAAAACAGTCCTTTTAATTTGTAATAATATTTCACTATATTACTGTTTTTACTGCATTTTAGATTAAATAAATGCAGCCTTAATAAGCAAAAGAGACGACTTTTCAAAAACATTAAAAAATAATGTTTAATGTTAATTAAAGTTTTCAAACTTTTTACAGGTACTGTATATTTTTGGAAAGAGATTAATACTTTAAGCAAGGATGCATTAAATTGATCAAAAGTGACAGCATAGATCAAATAAATGCTGTTCTTTTTAACTTTCTTTTTATGTAGGCCTGTTAGAGTTTCCACAAAAACATTAATAAGCAGCACAACTGTTTTCAACATTGATAATACATTTCAAATCAGCATATTAGAATGATTTCTTAAGGATAATGTGGCACTGAAGATGTGACATATTTCCAACCCCAAAATTTTGATATTAATATCTAATTTAATCTAATATATTTTCATAACTATATATTTTAAATGTCATTGTATTAAACATGCTAATATATATATATATATATATATATATATATATATATATATATATATATATATATATATATATATATATATATATATATATATATATATATATATATATATATATATATATATATATATATATATATATATATACTATTCAACTAGGTAATACCCTGATAAATCAGTTATTGTGCCCTTGAAAAATATACAGCTATTGATTCTTTCAGGAGGACATCCACTGTCTCCAGAGGGGTTTTAGGCTGAAAAGCATCCCTACTGGAAGAAGACATTAACATTCATAGCAGAGAATGAGGCTAATTCATAATTCATTAGATCTCTGATCTACTGCATAATATGTTGTGACCTGTATGGCTCTTTACAATGGGACAGGCCATGTCTGGGACACTTTGGTGAAGGGAATGAATGCCTTATGAAATGATGTGTTATGTTTGTCCCTTTATCCTTGAGGTGATGTTTCCTCAGCTCTCATTTTACCAGCAGAGGGCCTCACAAGTAGATGTTCTAGTTCTACCAGAATCTTTGCTTCCTGATGGAGGAAGGCCTAACTTTGTTTGTACCTGCTGCCAGATGTTGCAAAGATGTCAGATGACTGTAGTAAAATAAGACTGCTGGTTTCAAGGCTGAATCCCTAATGCATAGGTTGTTATTTATTGCTGCCTTAATGCATTGTTAGAGCATACTGTTTTGTTGTACAAAAGTGATGTTTTAATCTAAATGGCAAGCACAACTTTAATCAGTGAATCATTATTTAAGGTTTCTTTTAGATGAGGTGCACCCTTTCCCATAGCGAACTATTCTCTGATCCGGCAGCATATTTAATGAATATGAAATCAGAGAAGGTTCCCTTTTGTGATGACCACAGCAAAAAGGGTTTCTCAAAGCCTCATGACCCTTTAAATAATATTTAAAATGTAAGTATCTTCAGACATCCTTTTACTCTGCCCCTTTTACAAAGGCAGTCAGACACAAAGGAGAAAAGACAAATCTACATTTTTACATAAGGGGTGGTTGCTAAAGTTAGTGCATAGCTTGCCTAAATGGTTGCTAGGGCCTGATTATTAGAACATTGCAATGCAGGGTGATTTTGTTTATGTTTCTATGCAGTTTTTTGGGTGTTCTGTGTGTATTTTAGCCAGCTAGGGAGTTCTGAATGTTCCTTTGGCACATATGCAGTTGTCACTGTTTTAGTTTAGTTTTTTTTTTTTTTAGCATGTTGCTATGCAGTTGCTAGGATGTTCTGGGAAGGTTTTAGTAAGCTATGTAGTTATTAGGGTGTTCTGGGTGTTTTTTAGTTGAGCTGAAAAAAAAATCTATTTTTTGAAGAACCGATATCGATTCTTAAATCCCAAGAATGGATCTTTCAGTTTATGCTGTGTTTATTGTTGCTTTATCATGCCTGGATATTGTAGCGCGCATGACATCCAATAAATCACAATAAGCTTTGATACTTCTGATATAAAACAATGTCTCAGCTTTCACATTCTGTCATTTTTATTACGAAATTAAAATAATATTGCCTACCGTTTTGGCGCTCTTTAATGTGACCTGCGGCCTTCAGCTCAAGCGAAGCGCACGTGAACTTATCTCTTCCTCTTTATTGCTAGTAGTTACAGCATGAAATAAACATGAACGAACATCCGAAGGTATGTTGAAAGATACAGTAAAACTTACCGAAATCCGTACCTTGTCTCATGAGATCGCTCAATATGTGTTTGAACCGCGGAAAGATGTCAACTAAACCGCTACTAAACAATCTGTCAAGTAGCCTAATGTTACATTTACCTCAGAAAAACCATTCAATGTCCAAAAACTCGTCAGTCATCTTGAAAAATTAACTTTTTGATATATGCACTATATTGCTGCTTCATATTCATTGCATTTCTACATAACTGTTCTTCAGTATTTTTTATTTTATTTTATTTTTTTTATTAATCCTCAATAACATAAGAACATTGTCATGGAATTACATACAAATATATATTTGTAGGCTATGTTTGAATAAATCCGTCATGTTTTTATGACAGCCACCATTTAACTCTTTCCCCGCCAGCGTTTTTTAAATGTTTTAAAATTTTTAAATGTGCCAGCCAGTAGAAAGATAATTATGTCATTAAAAATGTATTATTATGACTTTGCTATTATAAAAACGAACTTATGTGTAATTTAAATGTAAGTAGCCTACAAATCAGTTAATTTAACCTTTATTATAGTGATGTAGGCTAGTTGGTACCAACCAAACTGCTTGTTTCAACCACAGAATAAAAAATTGAAAAAGGTATGCCCTAATTGCGACTTTTTATCTTACACTTTTGACTTTTTTCTCACAATTGCAACATGCAATTTCAAGTTAAGTCAGAATTGCGAGATATAAACGAGATAAGCCTAAACGCGCAATTCTGAGAAAAAAAAATTAAGAGTTGTCAGATAAAAAGTCGCAATTAGCCTACTTTTTTAATTTTTATTCAGTGGCGGAAACAAGCTTCCATAGTTTACAGCATTCATTGAGAGAATTTTTTAGTGCCATACTGTACCTGATAGGCCCCAATTAATTGATATCAAATTGAATTGATTGGAAATTTAATCAGTTTGTCAATTGAAATCGAATCATGAAATTTGTGTCAATGCCTAGCCCTATTTTTAGGGCATGCTGATACAGTTTATAAATGTGCTGTTATACATAGTTTTAGTGCATGACTATGTTCTGGGTGGGTTTTAGTGTATTGATATGCAGTAGCTAGGGTGAAAATCCATTTGCTTAAAGCTGCAGTCCGTAACTTTTTTGGGTTAGAAATGATCCAAAATAAATGTTTGAGCAAATACATAACCAGCCATTGTTAACTATCTGCTTGCCTTAGCTCGATTCAAAACGGTAAACTTGTAATGTTTTTAATTCCAGTGGTACTGGTGGATTTCCGCTGGAAATTCGAGCATGTCTTTGCGGCGGATCCAGAAAGGTTCAAACGACAATCACCAGTGACAACTGAAGATTCACCCGTTGTAAAACGCAAAAGACTTCGAACTTCGGAGTGGCTACAGAAAAAAAGAGACTGCAACCGGGCCCATGCGAAAACAAGGATAAATATCGGAAGGGCATTAAATGTAGTCACGCAATTCTGATGTTAACATTAACAATTTGAGAACAAATTATAATTTACATGGTTTGACTTGATATGATAAGTGATCGTTAGATTTAATCAGTGCGATTTACTGCAATGCTTTTTTTTTCTTAGTTGGTCAGAACAAAAGTGGATGATACTTGTTCAGATGACATTTTCCGGTGAAAATTCGTATGTTGGTCATACTTCCAAAAAGTAGAATCTGTGATTGCGAATGACAGTATCCACACCGGCGCGGTGACTGACAGCCGCACATTCTCCTCAAAACATTGGATTCATCCGCGCTGCGCAGTGCCGGGGCACAACCCACGTAAATTTGGTAATTCTGCGAATAACTGCAATTGCAGATTTCAAACAGAGATGGCGACAAAGAGGAAAAACTACGGACTGCAGCTTTAAAAATAATAGCGCACTTCTTTTCAACACCTGTCTTTTAGTTCTTTTCCACAGCACAAACAGTCCAGGGTGAGAAAAGCACCTGCGTCAAATAGTGTTACACAGAGATTTGTTCAAATTCCTAAACCTAAGTATGAGCATAAATAAGAGTGATAGTCTTAGCAAGTGCCACTAATGAGCACTAATGATCCAGAATGATCCAGAATGATCATCTATTCTACAGGGACGCAGACAGGCAGCAATGAAGTGTGAACCTGAGATTTGATCTGCTAAAATTGCAAGTTAGCACCATGACGTAGTACATTTAGGAGAGAACAAGCTCAATAAAAACCAAGGAGAATAAAAGAGATCACGGGTGCAGAGTGATTTAGATAGCGGTCAGCTAAAGGAAGCAGATTGATAGGTTGGGGGAGTGACACAAAGGAGAGACGGAGTTGCAGGAGGGGGTGAAGAGCGAAAGGGAAAGTGGAGCGCTGGGAAAATTCATGCTGTGTTAGCATCCCTGAGCAACTCTATCAATACTGCATACAGCTGAGTTACTGGCAAGAGTCCTGCTGCTGCAAGCCTGCAACCCCAACCTCCGCCAGAGAGAGAGAGGAGAGAGAGAGAGAGAGAGAGAGAGCAGGAGTGAGTAAAAAGAAAGAAGGGGGTAAAAAGAGAGGGTGTTTATGAAAGACAAGCACAAAAGTGAGAGAGAGAGAAAGAGAGAACAGTTCTTACAAGCGCCTCTGCTTTCTGCTGTGTGTGTGTGTCAGAGGTTTGTGGTGGGACTGTGTCTTGATCTTGGGCTACTGCAGTAAAAGCGCGAGGAGGAGGCAGGAGAGGAGAGTGCTGCGCTCTGGAATTCTCCACAGGAAAGAGGAATAACACCAATCCAGCTTCACAGATAACATCTGACTGAAAACCTAGCGAAATTTCTGTGGGATCCACACCTCTTGCCTTATGCAGAAAACTCTGAGCACACCTGATTGAGACAGGACCAGGTGAGTCGAGATCATGAACTCTCAGTTTGTTAATGTTATGCAATTCAGATTGTAATCTGCTAGAACATGGAACAGTGTCTTATCAGATTTAATGAACTTCTGCGAGCAGATAAGATAAAGGAAAGCTCTGAGCTGTACGTGTGATATCTGAGGTTGAATTTTGCACTGGGAAGCGGTTTGGTCATGTTGGTGCAGATTTGAGGTCCACAGCATTGGAATAGTACAGCATGGTGCATTGAGATCTCAGATGATGGATGAACTTGTGTAAACTTATATTCTCTGAGGTCAGCTTCAGTTTTTCTTTCTATTTAGCCTATTTGGGGTTCTCACAATGATGAAAAACCTAGAAATATCAGGAGTTTTGAAATTGTGAATTTTCCAGGCATGGAAAAGCCATGGGAATTTCTATTGTCAATTTTACTTTTAATTTACATTTAAGATATTAAATTAAGATTTAATCTAGACAAATGGCTCTTTGTGGGTGCAATCATTATAAATAATAAAAAAAAATATTAAATCTTCTAAATAAATAAATACACATTTAAATGTGTAAATCAATAATGACTGGAAAATCATAGGAATGTGTGGGAACTCTTTTTCTATATCCTTTTAAAAGACATGAAAAATGTAGATATTTTCATGTTTTACACTGTAAAAAAATCTATTTCTAAGTGAAAATTGCTTCAAAGTAAATCCTACACCAATTTTTTTCAGTTTATTGAAGATAAAAAAGGATATGAAAGTACAGCTGAGCTCTACGGTATAATAAAATCTTGATATTAAAGGATATATCAAGATTTCTCCCATTCCTGTTCAGACTGTGCCTGTATTCTTTTTGTTTCCCTTGTGGTTTGTATGAAAATATAACGTTTTTTTTTATCTTTAAGGTGCGTTTGAACATTTTGGACAGATATTATTCAAGCAACATTTGCTTTGACTGTTAAAGTGAATATGCAAGTAAGAGCTAGAATTATAAGTGTGTGCCTTAACCTATCTAAATTCCACAACCAGATCAGCGCTGAACTCCACTGAACTTCTGATTATGGCAAAGGCTTACAACGAGTCACACACAACTTCCAGCTGAACTCATCAGAAGAAGCCAGAGGCCCACTTGGGTCATGATGTTAGTTTGTTTCTTCTTTTCAGAGCTCGTAATGAGGAATCTGATTAGCTGTAAGCCAGTATTTGAATTTCATTTGCACTGTAATAATCCTGTGGCAGCTCGGAGTGATAAACTAAGTCAAACAAAAGCCTCTTTACATCTCACTACAACTCAAGACCGCTATTGTAGTTTTGGGGATTAACAAAGGAAAATTTTATTGCTCAGACACTGTTCTTTAAGGGGCCTACGGATGGACCCTGGGGGCCCTTGGATCTGTGACCTTGCTTATTTAGATAGTCCACTTGAGACATTCCACTTAATATGAGTAACTTTACCACTACATGTCAACTTAATATCTGCTAACACTTTATTTTGATGCTCCTCAACTTTGCAACTACATGTCAACTTATTCTACTAACCCTAACTTAACAGTCTACTAAAACTCTAATGAGAGTTAGTTGACATGTAGTTGCAAAGTTACTTATAGTTAGTAGAATGTCTTAAGTGAACATTAGATAATGGATTAGCTAACATAAACTAACAATGGGCAATATACTTTTAAAGCATTTATTAATCTTTGTTAATGTTAATACAAATCTAATTGCTCATTGTTTGTTAATGTTAGTTCACAGTAATGTTAGCTCACACACAAAAAATAACTTTTGGTTTTAAAATGTATTAGTGAATGTTGAAATTAACATTGGCTATGATTAATAAATGCTGTAGAACTATTGTTCATTGTTAGTTAAATAATGTAGTAAACCAATGCTAACAAATTAAACCTTATTAGACTTATAATTCAGACTTTGGGAACTTTACTAACCTTTTTATTTTATTTTATTTTATTTCATTTCATTTCATTTCATTTCATTTCATTTTTTTTTCAGCAGTTCTTGTTCCTATAAATCAAAAATGTATTGCAATTATGACAAGGTGCCCATCTCTTAAAACTTGTCAGAAATGCAATACATTTTTGATTTATAGGAATGAGAACTGCTGAAATATTCAGCTGTGAATTACAGGCTATCATTAATAATAATCAGGCTATATCATAAATTAATATCAATCTATCAAAGTGCTTGTGCTGTTTCCTGACATGCAAGTCTCTGAATGATATATCTCAGTGCAAGCATGTCATTGTTTGCTTGTACAGCACGTCTGTTCAGACTAAATACAGCAAATGCTTACAGTACATGGCATCCCTGACTGAGGGTACATGTAAATGTTCTGGTGTAAACACTCAAACAATGCTGTGATGCTTTGCCTGTATTCCTCCAGCATGTTGATCAAACAGCTGAGCTGCAATGCCACAAATCTTGAGACAAATAGCAGTGTATGGAAAAAGGAAGAGAGCAGGATGAAGGTTGACAAACATTAGGTGTGGTTCTGCTTTGTTGTGAGTGTTCGCGCTCTGATTTATCTCTCTTCTATCAGGGGACACTTTATCTTCTTTAGATCAGGGCAAATGGCCTAATGTTTAACCAAAACACACTTGATACACAAGGACTGTTGACAGCTTGTATGATCTTGCTTCAAATATTTCCACCATCTATTGTTTGTTTGAGCATCAAATTCACCTTAAGGGATTTTTGTCAGTAAAACTTTATTTGCCAGTCAAGTTTAGACTCAAAGTATCATCCCATTATTACTTGTTCTGGTGGCTCCTGAGAAGATATGCCACCTTCATTGGTTAATTTAATGAGAAGTGTTTGAGTTCATATTGAAATCTCTGACTTTTGAATACAGACTTTGGTGTCTTGGTAATTCTGAGCACAGTTTGAGACATTGTTGAGGTCTCTTCTGAGATTCTTGGGGTCTTTTTCTCAGGAAAACAATCTGAGCAGCAGCTAAAGTTAAATTTGCTCCTTATTCTAGGAGAAATTAACAAGATCTCATTGTATTTTTTATTCTTGAGTGGTTTTTTTTTTGGTTAGAATTTACTTGGGAATTTTTCAGAGGTACCTTAATTGGCCACACCCACTTGAATTGAAATTGGAATTGGATTGACAGGAAGAATAATTTACTAAAAAATTAAAAGAAATTCAACACAGGTAATGGAATCTGTGAAATGACGTGCGCTTCCACACCGGCCCATACAATGGAAGTTCAATTCTTAAATCTAAAGATAGAATACAATTTTCTAGGCCTACACTACCATTCAATATTTTGGGGTTGGTAAGATTTTGAAAAGTTTCATCAAGGCGGCATTAATGTGATAAAAAATACACAGTAAAAATATTGTGAAACATTACAAATCAAATATAACTTTTTTTAATTTAATATATTTTAAATGGTGGCAAAGCTGACTTTTCCGCATCTTCAGTGTAAAGAAACATTTATTATTATTATTATTATTATCTAATAATAAAATGATTAGATATTTTTGCCTAACATTTTTGTTGAACCCTGATGCATTATTTTCAGGATTCTTTGATGAAAAGAAAATACAAAAGGACAGCATTAATTTGAAATAGAAATATTTTCATCATAAATTTCTTTACTGTCACTTTTGAGCAATTTAATGCATCCTCTCTGATTTTAATCATTCATTTTTTTTTAAAGGCCTATAAAACTAGTAAACTTTCAGGCAAGGCTTTGACTAGCCTTTATTGGAAGTTTGTCTTGACGATCCTTCCATTTCTATTTAAAATGACACTCATTGCAGTTTTTTTATTTATTTTAGTGCATTTTAATTGGACTTTTTCTAATACAAATTCACTTTTCAATTTTGCATGCTCAGCGACTGTGTTATTCACTACTTTTTTTTAAACGTTTTCTCATATTAATGAATGAATGATTGACACTGTGTGATAAAACCAATGCTGTCATGTATTTACAGCTGACACATGTTTCCATTTGTGGACTTACATATAGTTGCTGAAACCATCCACTGCTCAAGTCATGACTGTGGGCTCGCGTGTCAAGTCAGAGTCCAGGTGATAAACTGTGTGTGTGTGTTGGTGGGGGGGAGGTTGTGGGTGTGGGAACTGGAAAGGGGACAAACCTGTGTCCAGAGAAGCATTCATTCAAATGTACTGGGTGGGACATTTCCAGTTCTTAGCAGTAGAAAAGAATGATGGATCAGAGACAGGCATGATCATACAGTAGGTATATTGTTTTTGTCATTGTCCTGGCTGGAATCTGGATAAAACAGTGCAGTCAGTCAGTGCTCAGCGTGTGGACAGTTGTGCTTGTGTAGGTTGTCTCTCAAAGGCTTTCAGGAGGAGAGAAAATGCTTTTGCAGGCTGTTTTTTTGGAATGGTGTTGCTCGTTTTAATGAAATGGCTTTAGATTGTGGGCCAGCGCTGCTGTTATAATGCAGTCTTAGGCCAGCTTTGCTGGTACATTGCAGTATTGTGAGTAGAGCTGTAACTTGCAACTGTCAAAACGATTTGGGTGGAACAGCAGGGGTAGAAAATTAAAGTCTGCTGGATCAGTAAAGATCCTGAGGGAGCCAGTGTCTTTTCTGAACATTGCCTTAAGAAAATATGACTGCTCTTTCATAGTTCTTGAGACTAAATAGAGTTAATTATCAACTATGCCTCCTAAAATAGACAGAAATGAGACAGTAGTGGACATACAGTAGGGTAATAGTTACACATAACACGCTCTTTGGCTTTTTTATTAACAGCATCAGTATTTCAGGTCATAATGTACACTACTGTTCAAAAGTTTCGAGTTTTTGAAAGAAGACTCTTCTGCTCACCAAGCCTGCATTTATTTGACTAAAAATACCGTAAAAACAGTTATACATTGAAAAAAAAAATATATTTTTATTGTATCTACTGTTTGAAAATATTTCGAAATGTAATTTATTCTTTTAACATTATAAATGTCTTTACTGTCACTTTCGATCAATTTAATGCATCCTTGTTCAATCTTTAAGAAAAAAAATCTTACTGACCCCTAAAGTTTGAACAGTACTGTATATGACTAGGAATATGAAATATCAAAGGAAAAGTAGATATTTTAGGTACTGTGATGGATCAGCATTTAATTTAGGTTTTTCACCATTTTTAATCACCATTTAACCTTGACTAGTTCATTTTTAAATAGTCCTGCGGTGTGATAAATATTTTTTACATTATTTTTACTAATACTATGATTTTTACAAATTTGTTTTATTAATTATTTAGTCTCTCAATTAACATGATCATAATAAGACATAAGATTTCATGCCACCTGCTCAGTAATAGTTTAGAGCCAAACACTTTTATTGCAATATATGAACAGAGTTATGAACAAAGTTAACATGACAATAACACGTTTTTTTTTTTAATTGCGACGCTAATGCAGGCTCAAAGTGACCCCATGAATCACCCATAATTTAAGCAGGGTTGCCAGATCCACAGTTTTTCCCAACAGTAAACATTATTTGTGGCTCGTTTCCCTTTCAATAATTGCAAAGAGCTTTGCACTTTAGTTCTGATAAGAAACAAACTCTCAGCTTTAAAATTCTGTCCATTTTATTACTTAATTCAAACAATAATTGGTGTTATGACGCTCTCAAATGTGACGTGACAGATCGCTGTAGCATCTCAGTTCAAGAAGTTAGTTGGGAGAGTTTTTTTCCCTTAAGAAAATCATACTATCGGTATCGGCATTCTGAATAATCGGTATTGGTATCGGTGGAGAAATTTAGTATCTGTGCATCTCTAAAATATACATTTGGTAGAACCGCTAATGTATCTAAGATGTGTGCAGAATAAGGGCCTATATATATATATTTATAGTCTTTTACAAGTCTTTTGCTGGATTTTCAGGTATTGTGGTAGCTGTAGATAGTGAGTCTGCCAGCCTGTTTACAGCAAAGAGTTTCTGCTTTTGGCTTAAGGACAGACATAACCGTAAGCGAGAGGGAGAACTGCGTCATATGTTGTGAAGGCTGAAAATCTGATTAACCTACTTTAGGGGAAAAAGTGAAATATTTGGGGCTTGCTGCCCGATTTCCCAGAAAGGACAGCAGTTGATCCTGCAAAGAAGTTGGTACGTGACTCACTCAATTGTAAGCAAAGCAATGTGACAATGTAACACTTTTAATAGCCTGTCCTAATCAGTAAGGAGTATTGTGACAAACATGTAATGTAGTAAAGTTGTTTGTTGCTTACTTAGTGGGGGAATCTGATGCAACCTGCCGTGAACATCGACATCGACAACTTGTATTTTGCTTTAAATAAAGCCTATTTTGCATTGTGATATTATGGCACATTTCCCTCTGTCATTCTCAGTACTATAGTGCAATAAAATTTCATTCTCATTACAAAAAAAAAAAGATTTATTATTATTCATAGATCCTTGTATTATTTGTTGTACTGCCTTTAATTGCTCATTTAAATCTAAAAAAAATTATAATTGTTTTTATTAATTACTGCATTACAATATTGAGCATAAAAGAGAATTACAGTAAACTGATGGTAATGAGAATTTGCTTAATTTTCATGAAAATAATGTCACAATGCAAAATATAATTTCGTAAAGCATTTATTTTGATTTTGGAGTGAATAGTGACAAGGACATGTTGAGATTCACCCTAGGATATAGGTTTAGTGTAATTGATAAATATATAGTAAAAGGGCACGGGTAAGAGCGAAAGAGAGAGAGAGAGGAATAAAATCACCACCTTATTTATTTACCTTCATGTAAGCCATAAACCATAATGCATTATGCACAGCTTCTATAGACAGATTCACAGTTGCTATGGAGATTTTCATAAATTCTTCAGGAATAGCAGAAGTGGCTCTTTTCTGCCAGCAGGAAGAGGGAGGCAGTCTATTTTTTGCTTTTTGTTACAGGCAGTGATGCTTTTGGGATTGATAAAAGTATGTGTTTTTTCATACTGCTAATCTCTATTTACAATAAACAAGGCAGAGCAGTGCAAAGCTCTGAGAGCGATAAGAGGAGAATCTAGTGCCAAGAGAGTAAATTCGGTTCATTTTGAATTCTTTTTCACCTTTTAATGTGATTCACTTTAAAATATGCACCATATCCAGCAGATCATCAAATCTATTTCTTGTGGCAGCTCTCAAAGCTTGTGTTTGAAAGGTTCCCAAAGTTTGGTGCTTCTGCTCCTGTTTTGTTTGTGGAACATTTCCTTTCCTTTAAGGCAAACTTTTTGTTTTTTACTCGCCACTTCACAGACCTTTGGGTGTGATGTGAATATCAAGTGGCTCTTGAGCTTAGACACTGATGCTGAGGCATTTAAGCTCATGTTATATGAGGCTGAAATCAGTAGTTTTTATATTGAACTCTTTTTCATCCTCCAGTAAAACAGAAACAGAAAAAGTAAGAAAGTTGTGTATTCTGTAAACAGAATACTTTGAAATCTGTGAAACAAGAACTTCTCAAGTGTTAATGAAAGTACAGTACAGATGTCAATGAGGGTAATGGTTAACTCTGGAAAAGGGCTGAAAAAAGATTCAAGTGGAAAACTGAGAACAATTAGAGTTTAAGATTTTAGAGTTTTATTTAAGATGCATGCACATGCATATGTAAGAACACACACTTTGTCATTCCATATCTGATGGGTTTCCATGTTTTATGGGGAACTTCTATAGACATAATGATTTTTATACTGTACCAACTGTATCTCCTAACCCTAAACCTACCCATCACAGAATACTCTTTCTGTTTTACATTTTCAAAAAACATCACTTAGTATAATTTATAAGCTGTTTTCCTCATGGGGACCAAATGTTCCCACAAAGACAAGGATTTGGAATATTGCCATAATGTTGGGGACATTTTGTCCCCATAACGTAGGCTATAACTGCACCACACACACACACACACACCCATCATGACTGAATTTCTTTGTCTTAAATTATTATTTGCTTTAAATATATCTTTAGTTACAGTGATCCATCACCCTGGCTTAGAAACCTCTGAGCATTAAACCTGGATAGGAGAAATTATTTTAACAAAAACATTACACCTTCACCTTTAAAATTACCTCTCCAATGGGACCAATCGTATTTCTGTCTCCATGATGGATTCTTGCAATTCTCCAAGATGACTTTTGAATTCACTGTCACACTCACCATGCATACGAAGATCATACATCCACGTCAAACATGCAGTTTTCTTGATTCATATTAGTTCATATTGAAGCAGCAATGGGTACTGAACACGAGGGCTATTTGCAATAAAATGATAGTAAGGTGATATGAACCGTCTGACCTTCATTTTTAAGGTCAGCCTTAACGATGCAGGTTCAAAGAGAGGCAAGTGTATCAGTTATGGACTGACTCAGTGGGAATGTTTTCTGTTTATATCCTTGTGTTAAATTTTTAGAAGACACCAACAGTCAGAAAGAGGTGGTCACCATTTAAAATAAATCTTTCTTAATTTTTTATTGTGTTAATAATTTTTTTTCAAAAAAAATATTTGCTTTGTTTTTTTTATTACCCTAGCCAGACGTCAAACTCCCACTGCACAAACCACCAACTTTTTTTTATTATTAATCGCTTTTTTATTGCCAATATCCAACAGCTTTTAACGAAGACCATCCCCTACTTCCTAGAAAACCTGCTGATAGATTTTTATGTGAAGAATTCAGGACATTTTTCCCGGGAAAATTTATAATATATGACCTTTACGTGCGCTCCCGAGAGCCTCTCTTCCGTTCTATGACACATGAAATGAATGCTTATACAATGTTCACGATAATGGCGAAAGAGCTAGTCTGTACTGTAATGTCAATGTGTCCTGCAAAGAAAAGGGTTTAATTCAAACTATAGTCTCACATAGCCAGATCTATATAGTTTATAGCCTGTCCATGCTGCACAAAAATAACCAAGGTCCAGGCCAGAAAAAAGTTAAATGTACCCAAACTTATGAAACTCTAAAATCATTGTTCTGATGTCTGAATAGAGTGATGCTTAGTGCAATGGACCTCTATATGTGTTTGTCAGCTGTATTCATTAATATTGTCCCTGCTGGGGTGGAAAATGTTCAGTTTGAATGTTGATCCATGCTGGAGGCAGGTTAATGTTGCTCTGGTAGGGTGGGTTTGCTGTTCACCAACAAAACTAACCTGATGAAGCTGTTTGGCCGAGAACATCTTGCTGGTTAAACTTGTTATAAGCCTGGTGGGGACACCAGCATATCAGCCTCCAAAACACAATAAGTACTGGTCGGGCTGGTTCAATAACAAAGCAATGGTGTATAAGAGGAAACTGTAAATTAGATGCACACAACCAAACTGTTACATTTTGTCTATTCCCAGGCTGTGTATCATGTACAGTCGCTGAACTCTGAGATGGCCGAGTGGGCCAGACGGGCCAGAATTTCCCCCCTGCAGCGCTGCCACCACCTCCTCCAGGGCCAGCGGCCCACCCTGTGCATCTGATCCGCCCAGCCCCGCTAACACCCATCCTGGGCTTCACTCCGGGCCCATCATGGGAGGATGCCTTTCCAAACCCAAACCAGGTGATGAGCATATAGAAAACCCTCAGTCTGTGTAGTGTTTCCCATTGATTAAATCCTGTAATAATTGAGACTTGTGTCTCCACCCATATATAGGTCAGTTAACGTGACCCCTGACTGCTGCTGTGATGTGGCTTTCCTTTAGTGCAGGAGGAATTTTAATGCTCTTAATTGCTGTGTTCAAGAGGATTAGACAGTGGAATATGAGTTGTGTTTTGAATGTTTCACAATGTATCGCTGTTTCTCTTGTATGGCGACTGGGGGAGGGGGTACTACTCGAGGGCAGGGGGCACCGAAACGACTTTCATCTGTCCAAAGACTCAGTTGTGAAAAGTGTGATTGTGGGTGTTGGATTTCAGAGGGCGCAGAGAGAGGACGAACGGTCCAAGCCAGTCAGTCACTGTGCTTGGAAAAGAATATGACTTTCTATTCTATACTAGGAAGTTGATTCACTCAATGATTTTATCACAAACTGCTCTTGCATGTTAATCTATTAAGGTTCCTTTCATCTCAAATACAGTGAATGTGGGTCATTCTTAAGAAATGGTGCCATTTGGGCCGCAAAAGTTCAGGATTTTATTCAGCAAAGATGCATTAAATTGATCAAAAGTGACAGTTAAGACATTTATAATTTTACAGAAGAGTTTATTTCAAATTAATGCTGTTCTTTCTATTCATTAAAGAATCCTGAAAAAAAAAAACAAGCAGCACAACTGTTTCAACAAAGATAATAAAAAGAAATGCTTCTTGAGCACCAAATCAGCATATCAAATAAATGCAGCCTTGTTCAGCATAAGAGTAGTATACTGTATACATATGGTTCAATATTTGGTTAAATTAAAATGAACTCTGGTTCGATTGCTCTGTTAGTGCGGTTAATTTGAATAAGTGTGAATAAGTGCGCACTAAACAAGCGGACCGAGAGCGCTGAAAAGATGGGTCTAGGTCCACTTTCAAACGAACTCTGGTGCGGTTCAACACGGACCAAATAAATGTAAACGAACCAAAAACAGGACATGATGTTACAAGACCCTAAAGAGGACAAAATGCCCATCACAGTTCGGGACAGGCATCAGATCCGCATCTCCTCGCAGCAGATCTTTGTTTGTATGTGTAACGGAGGGATTTCTGACGCTGTTTTGACTCCTTTTACACATTTTTTTAAGCTCTTCACGAGTTTGGTCAAAATATCATCATATATAGCTACGCACATTCAACGAGCACATTTATCCCTGCACACAGCATTGTTTAGGATGTTCTGAAAGTTCCATCATTAGTTATACGTAATAAAAGCCGGCCAGTCAGGTTGTTAATATATCCCTGTGCCTTTAGGTTCTGTGTTAAAATGCCAGGAGTGTGAACACACCCTTAAAGTGTATGTGAACACACCCTTAAAGTGTATGTATGCACTACATACTAAGACTTTTTTTAAATTGTCAAATGTCAAATGCAGTTGAAAAGAAGGTGAGAGAAATTCTGGATTTTTTTGAGGAAAACGTCACTGAACAAAATACTTTAATCGAGATTAATAAGAATAATAATTATTAAGAAAATTAAAATGTAAATAAATGAGGAAATGCAATCTGAAATGCAATTTATTTTTGAATGTATTTTATTGAATGCATTTTTCCTGTATTAATCACAAAATAGAATCCACCAAATAACATGACTATGTTTCTGTATCCTGTTACATTTTATCAGTGATAAGTCATAGGGTCATAAATGGTACCGTGTTTTAAGAATTATTTGTATGTAATCAGTATTTCAAACTGCTACTGATGTTGACTCCAAATCCAAATTAATGAAAACCTTTCAACCCGTTTTGTTGAGCTGTCACTGAAATTAAAATGATCAAAGGTAGACTGGGAATGGGAACATGATGTTGATATTAGAGCACTGGACCTATTGCTCAATTGAAGCCCACTGCTGAAACGACTAAAATGTACACACCTTACACATATTTCATGATTGTCGTTTATGCCCATAGATGATTTTTTTCTTGTAGGCTAAATAAGGGAATGAGATTTTGAGTGTGGTTTCTTCCATTAAACGAGCCCTTAGGGGAGTATGTTCTCTAAATGGTCTGTCAGATGTTATTTTCTCTGTTCTGACACTGAAAACAAAGCGTCTGGAGCCAGCTCTGTGATGGCGAGTTTTCTTTCCTTTCCTCTGCCGGCTCAGTCATCTTGCATGATTTTCCATTGATTTTAATTAAGCTTCACTCAGCAGGTGTGAATTCCTGTGTGATTAAGGCATAAGAAGCAGGTCCTCAGCACATTTTTCCGGCCAGAGAGAAAGCCAGCAAGATCGGACTGTAATGGAAGCACATTGCACAATCGCCTTCGATAAAGACTGTATACATTAAATAGTCCTTCACTTTCCAGTGTTCTTCTCCAGCTTATTATGATATTTCTACAGAAATAAGCACTGTGCTTATACACTCTTAAAAAAAAAAGGTTCTGTATTGGCATTTATGGCATTTATTGAAGAACCTTTAACAACAATGGAACCTTTCCAAAGGTGTTTTAGATTATTAAAATGTTCTTCACACTAAGACACTAAAAAGGTTCTTTGGGAACCGGAAATAATTCTTTAATGACATTGCTGTGTAAGTGTATATTTGGTTAAATTTCACTTGAATTTGCTCTGAAACATTGTAGCAAATTAGCTCTAAAGAAATATTAATAATCAATAATAATAACTAACTATTTGGATCAGTTAATAAAATTAACTTAATGTTGTAAATTAATATTACAATCAATTAACCTGTATGTCCCGTGAACGCTCAGTGTTGATTTTTTTATTTATTCTAAGAAATTTACATTTCTGGGGCATTGGAAATGTCTTTCTTACATTACAGTACTACTAAGAGCAAGTAGACAAAATCTGCATGATTAGGGACTCCAGTATATAATGAGCTTGAAACACAGACAACTTTACGTGTGACATGAACAAGATTTTATTAACTAGACTAAACACTTAAACTACTCTAACATGCTCATACATACATGCATACAGTTTACCAAGGGAAAGAGAGCTGAAGCAGAATACAGGAAAGCAATAAGTTATAGCATTGTTTGAAATTCAGCAGATCAACAGCCTTGAGCAAACCATCAGTTTAGTTCTAACACGCCCTTCTTTAAAAAGGGTAAGGATACTTAATGGATCAAATAATGAGACTAAGTTTGATACTTGCATGTCTCGCTCATTTGAACTAAACTGTCCTGATGCAATTTGTTGAGGCTCCAGTTGATCTTTGCTGATGTGGTCTTGATGAGAGAGAACCAGTGTGAGTCAGAGGATCTTTGGTGAATGGAAAGACAAGGCCGCAGCCTGGCACAAACTTGGGGGTCCTTAGAAGACTTCTAGTTCAGCATCATCTTCACATCAGGATTTCAGAAAGGGACTAAGAGACTAAGAGAGTAAAAACGTGATCTTGTGATCAGTGATTTTTAAAGCGTGAAGATGTCACACCCTCTGGTGGGTTGTGAGCCAATAAGAAGTTGTTCCCTTTGAAGGGAATTTCTTTACGACCTTTTGTTCAAGCAGGCCTTTGAACTTGTAATTTGGGTGTTTAACAAAAGAATCTTCAAGATTCTTATAATACTAATGCGTCACAAAGTTAGCAAAATGTAATGTAAATTAAAGGTGCTCTAAGCGATGTTTTAGGCCGAAACATTTTTTGTCACACACAGCAAACATCTCCTCACTATCTGCTAGCTGCTTGTCCCCTGAACACACTGTAAAAAAATGTGGTCTCCGTAGATAGCCCAGGCTCCACAAACGGCAACAAAATCAAACTGGCCCAACCTGGACCATGAAACATAACAAACCGTGTTCCAGCCAATAACCGACAAGAATGATTTGGGGGTGTTAGTGCGCGTGCACATGAAGGGGGGTGTGTGGAGTAGAGGAGAGAAGTTAGCTAGAGGAGAGATGTCCTAGACAACAACAGACTAACGTTAGAATTATATTCTCTTTCATTTTGATATGGCCGACACACGACCAAAGAGACGACGTTCCGATGAACAAATAGCAAAGAAGTATATTGTTAGAAAGAAGGGACGGAAGGGAGGGGGAGGGGACGGGATGAGGAGGAATGAGGGTCGAGCTAGCCTCCGTTTTGTTTGACAATACTTCGAATGTCAACAAGAAGTGACGTCACCCAACATTGCTTAGAGCACCTTTAACAAATGGGGGATGAAGATTGGAGTTTATAGACTAAACATGCTACACATGATTTTGGTTAACCAGAGTATGCAAGTCTGAAACATTAATCCAAAAGAGTTGAATGAATACATAGGCCAAACCACACAAAAGGAAAATCTATGTTTCTCAAGTGGTTATATATAGAATATATATGATTAAAAGGGTTTATTTCTCCTTCTCAGCAAGAATTAAGTGAGAGTCACAACTCTCTGCAAATTCCTTTTGGGGTCGTAAAAAGTCTTATCAGTCTTAATGTGTCCTGTAACAGGACACCGGGTTCTGCCAGTGTGTTAGCTTCTTTTGGGATGTTAGTTTTGGGGAGAGTTTCATAGATATTTGTTGGGAGAGTGAGTTTGCTGGATTATTCATTAAATATAATGAATAATTTGTGTGTGTCTGATTGGTCCAGATGCTACAACATCAAACATGACATGTCTGTCTGAATCTAGTTTCTTAATGAGATACCTACATGCTATCTATTTTGTCATTGCACGTAATTTGCCTTGGGAGTTTGATATGGCAACATATAAATCCTAATTAATTGATATTAATTGCTTCAATTAAAGATGACAGGGGATTATATTTGAATTTAACAAACAAATCGATCTGTTATCTAAAGAATAGAATCTTGTCTTATTCTCTTTTGTACTTATATCATGCAATTTTTTTGCAGTAGAGGTCAAAGTTGAGCTCAATCTTTTGGACAAAGAGAAGGAGGTGGACCTGATGTCTCCTAATGGAAAGGCCAGTCCATTTTCAGAATGCAGACCCAACGGATCTCTGGGACACTGTTCCGACGAGGACAGCATGACGCTGCGGCCGCAGCGTAAACACAGAGATTTCATAGAGGCGTCTGTCTGCCACGTAAAAGACCTTGAGAATGGACAGTAAGTTTTCATTTATTGCTCCTGTAGGGATTTTTAAAAAGTCTTTGTTAAAAATGTATAAGCCATGAACCAAGCCAATCAGCTACGAGGTGAATCATAACATTATTAAATTTGATTTTAAGCAACAAAGTATTTGAAAATCGGACAAAAAGACACAGCTACAAGACTGTGTACTTAATGGCTTTAGTGAGGAAATGAACAACATTTTGAACAGCTGATTATATATAAAAACAACTTTTGCAATAAAATCTGCACATATATACAAATATTTAAGTATTTTGAGAGCGCAGGGAGATCGTGATTACACAGTGCTTCATGGGAGTGGGCGGAGCTAAGGAGTTAATTTGGGTCGTTTTGATTGTTATGACTCTCTGATTTCGTGGAATTTTCTGTACAGCGTCATTGGTAATGTAGTTTTCACCACAAAATCCACTGTTAAACATTATTTTAAGAATACGTTGAAATTATGTGGGCTGATGTCTTCAACAGAAGCAAATACCATGGATTAACATCCTCGTAACTAACAGTAGGACTGTCTTTAAAGGTTTATAAGGTTCCATAAGTTTACTTATGGAGAAAATGAATGCCGTTTTTACTTTCGGGACCTGGCTGTTTCACTCAATACCGAATTTGCATATCCTTGAGTGTCACTATCAGAGATAATGAAGAAAGATTGATTATTTTGCTGTTCACTCATTAAAAACAATGTTTACAAAAGGCTGACAAAAGGGTTTTTTTCTCAGTGATGCCATAAAACAGTGGTTCCCAAACGTTTTAGAATGTCGTACCCCCTGGGGCATCCTTCTGCGTGCCCAATTTCTTCCACTAGGACTGCAGTCACACCTTTTCCATTAAGGGACAATATTTCCTCCCTTAAATGGATTTTCAGGTGCATTTATTACCTTTATAAAGGTGTTTTTCTAACCCTTTTAAATGTATGTGTCATGTTTTATGTCAAATTCTTAAAATTCTATTAATTTATTTATTAATATAATAAATAAAGCAATAAATTAAACTAAATCAATAATTTCAATCAAATTAAGTCAGTATCATCAAAAACCATCTTTGCACTTCAGTGGCACAAGCTGCATCTAGATGTATTTATTCCACACACTGTTTATTAATGCTGCTTAGAGATGGCAAGTATGCAATTACAATGGCATGAATAATATTATGAGATAATGTTTTACATAAAACTTTTTTTTCAATAGAGAAATATGAAATGATGGTAAGTGATGGAGTGATGCTTTTAAATATTAAATTAAAACTGCCAGTATAGTGGCGGCAAGCCTGTCTTATGAGTGAGTCATTAATTCATTTATTCATTCAGTAACGAAGCAAGTGGCTGCATTTATGAATGGGTCATTGAATTATTGACTCTCCCGATCCGTTCAAAGCCGCGATTCGTTCACTAACGAAACACCGCTGTGTGTTACCGGGAGACGCCCAACAGTTCTGCTGTGGCTTTCGGAAAACTATTATTTTGTTGCAAAATAGAGCAAACAATATTGTCAATACTGTGTTTAAAATTTGTCACTTAATATTACCTTTTTTGTTAGTTTAACTGTTGTATAAAATCAGTGTCACATTTGCAATCATGTGTATATATTCCGGAAAATTGCATTCTTGCTCATATAATTTAGCTATTATAACATTAAAAATAAGAACTCGTACAGGGCACATTTTGTATCGAAGAGAATTTGAGTCTTAAATCTATCTCTATGCACAGCTGTCTAAATTTGTTCTTCATGCTAGTAAGCGCTAAAACCCCACTTTTACTAATAATCAGTTTTAACGTTATTTTAAGGTGGTGTACAATTAAATGAACGGCAAAACTCAGCATTTTGTTCGCATAACTTGTGAGTTCTATGGATGTTGAAGGTTCTTTATAGAATGCCAAAAAAACAACCTTTAAGAGAGTATAGTAGATGCCTTTAGTACATCACAACTAAGAATTCAGATTTTTTTTTTTCAGATCTCTTAACACCCAATTAAATAATTTGATGAACAATTTTCTTTGCTATTTTAATGTATTCCCTATTAAAATAAGTCGTTGAGCCATGAATCAGCTATTAAGTTTACATCATAACTCAGCAAAACTAAACCAAACTTCTTAATCGCATTTTATTGGACAAAACTTTGCAAATACTAATGAGCGTAAGTGATGTCATCAGTATTTTTGGTCCAGGAAGAGAAAGATTGTACATTTTAAATGCGTATATCTGTATACCAGGAGTACGCTAACATATAGATGTCATTAAAGCTTAGAGATAGAGGTATTACGGATTTAAGGTTGTCAGTTTTTTTTCATAAATTACATACTTCAGTTGTAACCTTTGAATGCATCAGTATTGGGTTGTGTTTTGGACGTTAGAGCTGTGCTGATCATATGTGTTCTGTTGTGTTTGGCAGAATGCGTGAGGTGGATTTGGGGGCAGGTCGTGCTCTGCTCATTAAGGAACATGGAGAATTCTTTGCAATGGGACACAAGTGCCCACATTATGGGGCTCCACTGGTCAAAGGTGAGGGGCGTCCTGTGGAGCTCTCCTGGTCCTCTACATTCCATAGCTAAGGATACTAATGGCTCTCAGAGATCAACTATTTGAACTGAATGTTGCCTATATACTTAAATATTTAGCTGTATTTTATAACATGCTGCTATTAAACATGACTTCAGGGTTCCTACGCAGTTTGGAAAAGTATAATGAAGTATGGAATTTGATTTGAGTAATTTTGAGTAATTTGAGTATGGAAAAATATTTGCTTTTCCAGACTATTGCCACTGCTTAGTTTTCTATAATAGAAAATTAAGAATTTAATGAACAAAAATTTATCATAGAAGTGTGTTTTCACGGCAGCTGTTTAGTGATTGTCAAACACGACTGAATTCAAGGTGCACTTTTTCATTATGCAAAAATGCAGGTTATAAGTCTTTTGGGTTTCTTCTCATGATATTCTTAGCACCGTATTACAGAGCCACTAAAAGGATGTTTGCAAAAATAAAAAATATGCAGACTTTCATGTGCGCATGAGAAACCATTAAACTTAGCATAGACAATGCACACTGAGCCACCTATTGCAACATCATCCCATTTCACGGTGTGGTTTCTTGGCCGCCATAAGAGTGTGTTAAAGCAGACCTAAAGCCTTGAAATATAATGTACTGCCCAAATGAAAACCACTTTTTTACTAATTTGAGTCTGGAAAAGTATGGAATTTTGAAATGGAAAATGTGTAGGAACCCTGTGCCTTATCAAATAGCAAAACAGATTGTTCTTTCAGTATTACTGTGTATTAAAAAACAATTCTTCTCTATTAGGCGTGCTATCAAAAGGACATGTGCGATGTCCATGGCATGGGGCATGTTTTAACATCGCTACGGGTGATATTGAGGATTTTCCTGGACTAGACAGTTTGCCTATCTTCCAGGTAACAAGAATATATACTTTAATTTGTAGTGTATTTGCAGTTTGGAATTTTTATCCTATATTTAGAAACCAATATAAGTATGAACGTATTGATGAATCGTTTAATTCAATTCAATTCAAGTTTATATGTTTAGTTCTTCAGGAAGCAAGGAGTATTCTGTTTTCAGTCAGAGATGAGTGAGTCAAAGTGATTTCCATATGGAAGTAATATACAGCTATAAGATAATATAAGAATCATGACTTTTGTGTGAAAGTTAAACAGGTTGATGCACAAATAGTGAACGAAATCTACTGATAAATAAAAGAAGCATATTCCCAAAAAGACATAGTACGTACGTGGTACATATTGCTCATCAGAAGAGAGAAAATGAACCTCAGTATGTGTCATCACTAAACAGTGGGGGTGTTTTCATAATCCCAGTGTTATGTAATTATCTGCCATGTCAATTTTCTTTCCTCATTATTTCAGGTCAGAGTCGAAAAGGAGAAGGTGATAATAAGAGCAAACAAGCAGGTAAAGAGTCTCTCTGTGTCTGGAGTATGTGTGTAAAGAGAGTTAAATTTAACAACAGTTGTAAATGGTAATGTGTGGGAAATCATCTGTTTCCTGACAGGCCCTTCAGACTCAGCGACGATCAAAGGCCATGTCAAAATGTTCAGCTGTCATCAATTCCAGCACTGGATTCAGCCATGTTCTCATTATTGGATCAGGTTGCAGCCATAATGTTATAAAATGCACTAACATGGGGGCAAATTCACTAGATAGTGTTGTTCTAGAGAGGAATCAATCTCAGTGCATATTCATTAAAAAGATGCATGTTTGCCATAATTAATTACTTAAAGTATTCCAGACACAGTGCTATTATAGCGCTCATATACAGTAGGGCTTTTAAAACTGGACGTAACCCTGGGCTATCATTGTTCTAAACCCTGCTTTTAAACACGGGTAAAGGAATATTTAACACTTGTAATTTAGAAGTGGGTTCAGCACCACTTATTACCCGGGGTTATGAAACCCTTAGCATCACTTTTGCTGTAACAAACCTGTTCAGTTTGAAACGATACAGTGTTAGAATGTTGATGCTAGATGCTTAGAAACCTACAACCAACTGCGTGCCTCATGTTCACATGCTTAGACAGTCACAGAAACACTGCGTGTTGTATAAATAGTCGCTTCAGCGTTTCATGAGAAAAATTTAATTATGAGCAGTGTGAAACGTGAAGCAAGATAACCCAGGATTCCTGTGGTTAATGACCCAGGGTTAACTATTTCAAGTGTGAAAAGCTCTTGTGTCTAATTAAACTGGATTTCAGGGAATATTGACGCTATTTTTTGCATTGAAATACAGTGTGCACTCTTTACTGGATTCACCCTATGATGTTTGGAGTAGTAAACCTTTATGGGCCCTATTTTAACGATCTGAAACGCAAGTATCAAACGCAAAATGCAAGTAACTTTGTGGGCGGATCTAAATGACTCTTGCGCCCGACGCAAATCTAAAATGGGTTGGTCTGAAGTAGCTACATTACTCATAGGTGTGGTTTGGGCGTAACGTGAAATAAACCAATCAGAGCGTCATCTCACATTCCCTTTAAGAGCAGGCGCGCTTGTTCCATGGCGGATTGCTATTATAACGGCGGATTTGCCAGGCGCACGCAAGGAGCGGTTCACAGCCGAGGAGAGCAACGTTCTCGTCAGGGCCGTAAAAGACAGAGAAGTGACATTGTATGGGGATGGAGAAACCCACCCAAATTAGCTTCGGTTAAACAGGCATATAATAATTTTGGTAAATGTGTAAGCTAGATTTATGCCTATTTTTTCACATCTTCATGGACACCACAACGATTTCTCTCATGTGGAATATTTTTCCTTGTAATTATGTATGGTTTGCAAAAATGGCAAGTGCTGCGTCTGTGTGTAGATGAGAGAAGCAAAGTGTATGCGCGTTGTGCACATGCTACATTATGGCTAAGCATGCGCCCTTAAAATATCTGAACACGCCACTGACTTTAGATGAGGTTTTTCCTGGTCTGTGGCGGAATTGTTTTCTGGAACTGCAAAACAGCACCAGGGAACGTTTGCGCTGGAACACGCCTCCTCTTTTTGCTGAACAGCCCCCGGGAGCGCAAGTTCATTCCCTAATTTACCGACGTACGTGCGTCTGTGGAGGGAAAAGTCCGCTGTGCGCGGATGCAAAATAGGAATGATACATGCATCGGTGTACAAAGTCAATTGCGCTGGGTGCAAGATAGGGCCCTATGTGTAGCTTACTGCTGTTGCTTCATAGTCCACTAACCTTGTCAACTGGGTTATATACAGTATTCACATTAAAACATTAATTGCTTCCTGCTCATATTGTTTCATCTATTTACATGTGGGTGACGTACCTTAATGATGTACCATGAAATGTACTTTAACATGCCATGACAAAAGAAAAGACTCACACTGAGCCATTCCTTTACATATAATTTCATGTCCCAAACTGATTTTATTTTTATTTCTTATACATGTTTTATGGCAGATAAGGAGCTGAATTTCTACATTTGTTACAGACTAGACAAGTCCAAAGTTTGCATTCTTTAAACATAATACAATGAAATTACTGATTGCTAAGTTAAAATAAAGAGAAAATGTAAGAGAAAACATCCAAAGCATCGGCTAAAATCACGCATTTATATTCAGATTAGAGTTCAAGATAAAGACAGCCACTAGTCTTTCACACACACACACACACACACACACACACACACACACACACACACACAAAAAAACTTGACATCTCAGTCAGCTCAATAAACTACACATACACTTCCATCGCAACATGTGGCACGTTAACAATGTCAGTTTTTGATATTGAAATTACTGTCAAAACTGATATTAGTAAAGCAAATGGTCTTCAAAAGGTTGTGTCAGCACCTGCTCTGACCTCTGTTGATGTTCTCACTCAGGTCCTGCTGCTCTGGTGTGCGCTGAGACTCTGAGGCAGGAGGGCTTCACAGACCGTATAGTGATGTGCACCATGGACAAACATCTGCCTTACGACAGGCCTAAACTGAGTAAGGTTTGTACACAGAACAGTTACATAGAACAGTGTGAGATTTAAGGTTTACAATATAAAATTAACATAAAACTGTTTTTCCAATATAAATGTTTCTCTTGACCTCAAATATGCTAAAATGCAGCTGGTATAATAATATTGATTTGATGCTTTTCTCTTCAGTCTTTAGAGAGCACAGCTGAGCATCTGCAGTTGCGATCCTCAGACTTCTTTCAAGTGCACGACATAGAGATCCTTTTAGAGAAAGAGGTGAGATCCTTTTGCCTGAAATTTACTAAGGTTTACTTCATTTAATGAGGAAAAATAGGCTCATTGGAAAAACGTACCTGTGGCGACATTTCTGCAATTTCGGTCCAGTAAGTGTTGCTGAAAGCTGAAACACATGAACGTGAATCTGGCAACGTTTTATTACATTGGTTGTTGTACGTATCGTGGTGGTTCGGAAATGAAATGTCTGGTGAGTGGCGCTAAAAGTGTTAACAAAAGCAAACGTGAGATAACCATGCGATTTCAACTTGCTTCTACAATCATGTAAAAGTGTTTTGAGGTCAGAACATAGTATTGTACAAGGAACTACACGAAAATAAGCCTGTTGTTATCGATAATCTGCCCCTTTCATAATTTGTTTTACTGACTGTTTACTGTTTTTACTGGTGAATTAGATTTAGAATCAGATTCTAGAATTAGAATCATATTTGTCGAGTTTTGTGGCACGTTTTTTTGTTGAGCATATGGTGGGGGAAAAAGATTATTATTATTCTAATCTCTTTCAGCCCATTACAAAAAAGTACTGTGGTGGTACAATGGTACAGTGATGGTATCAGATGCTAATACTGTGGTATTTTGAAATACTTCATGGTACACTCTTAAAAGTAAAGGTTCTTTATTGGCATTTATGGGTCCATGAGGAACCTTGAACATCCATAGAACCTTTCCATTGCACAAAAGCTTCTTTATAGTGGAGCAAAGTTCTTTAGATTTTGAACATTTTCTTCAAACATGGTTCTTTTAAGAACTGTTTACTGAAAGGTTCTTTGGAGAACCCAAAATGGTTTTTCAATGGCATTGCTGAGAAAACCCTCTCATGGTATCTTTATTTCTAAGAGTGTACCTCCAAGAATACCATGATACTTTTTGGTACCGTTTTATTAGTGATATGACCCAGCATCTCAATAATTGAGTCTAAATGTGTGTAATTTTTTACAGAATTACATAAACTGCCATTTGTTTCTTCATAGGTTGTTTCTGTGGATGTAAAGACACGGACTGTGATATTTCGGGATGGTTTTAAAATGGAGTATCGAAAACTCTTCATTGCCACAGGGAGCAGGTAAAGGCCACACATGACTACCTGTTGATCCTATGAGTATTAAACTAAATGTGTTGAATTAATAAGTTTCATCCTTCATCTTTATAGACCCAAACCTCTGAGCTATAAAGGCAAAGATGTGGGAAATGTGTTTCACCTCAGAACACCAGAGGATGCAAACGGCATCGCTACACTCGCCAGCAGTAAGAATGCCGTCATTGTGGGAACCTCGTTTATTGGTGAGAGCTTATGGAAAATTTACATAGTTTTTTAGTCTCTGTTTAGTTGAATACGTTCAGTTACATGTCACTAGTCATTTGCACTTGCCACATTTCTTGTGTTTAGCTATACAGTGGCTCCAGAAAGCATGTAGACACTTAGTGTTAGTTCACCCGAAAATGAAAATTCTGTAATCATTTACTCATCCTTCATGTCGTTCCAAACCCGTAAGACTTTTGTCAAACACAAATGAAGATAATGTAATCCAAAAGGTTTCTGTGCCTCTATTGACAGCTTCATAAAGAGATTGTAAAACTAATCCACATGAATTAAGCGGTTTAGTCCAGATTTTCTAAAGAGACTGGATTGCTTTATATGATGAACAGATTGAACTTTTATTCACTTATAAACATTGATCAGCGATAAACAGAAGCTCAACCGAACATGCTTGATGTGCGAGAACAAACCTCATTGGTTCTTGAGGAAGCTCAAACGTGCTGCGTAACATGAGAATGAACCTCATCAAGCAAGCTTGCTTGAGCTTCTGTTTCCCATATCTGATGTGCATTTATCAATGTTTATATGTGAGTAAAAGCCTAAATTCAATCTGTTCATCATATAAAGCGAAAATTTGCATTAATCTGATCAATTCATATGGATGAACGAAAGTCTTACAGGTTTGGAATAACATGAGGGTGAGTCAATGATGACAGAATTTTCATTTTGGGTGAACTACCCCTTTAAAGCCACACTTTAAGATGAATGAATGGATACCTCCTGTGAGGAAAACTGACTTCATTCATCCACTAAAATCACCTTGACGTCAGTTGAGGTTAAAAATCATTGCAAAAAAAACAGCATTTGTTTGCCGATGTCAGTTGTTTCAACAAGATTCAAACATTTTAACTGGTTTAAGTGTCTACATACTTTTTTGGTCTACTTTATGAAGAATAAAGTATGTGATGTGCGGTGTTCAGGTATGGAGGTGGCTGCAGCTCTCACAGATAAGGCTCACTCAGTGTCTGTGATCGGCATAGAGGCTGTGCCATTCCGGAAAGCTCTCGGAGAGAAAGTGGGGAAAGCTTTGATGAAGGTGAGAGAATATCTATCTATCTATCTATCTATCTATCTATCTATCTATCTATCTATCTATCTATCTATCTATCTATCTATCTATCTATCTATCCATCCATCCATCCATCCATCCATCCATCCATCCATCCATCCATCCATCCATCCATCCATCCATCCATCCATCCATCCATCCATCCATCCATCCATCCATCCATCCATCCATCCATCCATCCATCCATCCATCCATCCATCCATCCATCCATCCATCCATCCATCCATCCATCCAGACATCCACAGAGACTGAATATACAGTATATATATAAAATATATATGAAGAATATCAAGATTTAAGCATACAGTATATACAGTATTAAATTTAAATATTTAAACATATAACAGTATTAAGATTTAAGCATCTTAAGTAATCTTTGTATACATATATAAGCATTTATAGTAATCTTTAAACGGTGTACATCAGAGAAGAGCCAAAAATCAAACTTGATTGAGGGCCTTGGGTCGAAAGTAAATGTTTCATTATACCCATTATACAATGCAACACTATATTATAACATTTAAAAAAATATCTAATTCACTTATATTCTGTATATTTTAAAGCAAAAATGAACTAAACAAACAGATAAATATGAAGATATGCTTTTAAAAAAAAAAGGTAAAGTGTGAGAAGGTAAATTATTGTTTAAAAAAAGTTTTAAACAATACAGTTTAGTAAATAGAAAAGCAATTGTTTTTGCTTAGGCATTCATTTTATAATACTAATTTTATAATAGCAAAGTTAAGCGTGTTTAAATTAATACATTTTACTTTTGCCAGTGTTTTGAGTGTATAATAACTTTCAACTTTTATAAAACTGATTGTTGTCCCACACCATCAATCTCTTACATTGCTGTTTCATGCATCTCATATCAAATATATGATTTTTACGTTGTCATAATAAACTCTGACAGGCTGAAATGACTCACTGACTGTATTTTATCCCTTGCTGTAACCACATGATATTCAAGGAGTATTTCCCTCATTGCATTATTCTTTTCTTTTTGTTTCTCTACTCAGCTGTTCGAGTTGAACAGGGTGAAGTTCTACATGTTGAACGAGGTGTGGGAGATGCGAGGGCATAATGGACAGGTATCATGAAAGTGAGAGAAACAGGAGTTCAGTGAAGTGTAGGTCTCTCTCTGTCTCTCTGCCTCTCTCTCTCTCTCTCGTTCCTGTAGATTGATTTATTACACTAGCTCTCACAGTGGCTCTGCTTAGCTTTGAATATTTTCTAACGCAGCTACTGCATTAATGGAGTGGCCCTGGGCTAAAATATAAGAACTTATAACATGAGAACGCACACAGCCAGTGAAGTAAATGTATAATTGAGATTGAGCTGAATTGTGATCTGTTATGAAATTACACTTTTGATAAATATTGTCTTTCCAAAGAAATAACATAATGAGATTTGTATGCTGTATTTGAAGTCACAGTGGTCAGAAAGTGCCAGCTATAAGAACACAAATGTGAAATTGAAATCTTTTTTTGTTTCTTTTGTTTCAATAGTTAAAAGAAGTGGTTCTAAAAAGTGGCAAAGTCTTAAGAGCTGACGTCTGTGTTATTGGCATAGGTGAGTCAATGAAATTACAGAAATCCGGCTTTCCATTTTTTCCTCTCCCTTCATTTCCTGTTGCAAGTCCCATTGTAGTCTTGACTATATATCATTAAATAAATAATAAAAATGTTTACATTTTTCAAAAGAAGTCTCTCATGCTCACTAAGGCTTCATTTATTTGATAAAACTGCAGTAAAACTATTATTACAATTTAAAATAGCTCTTTTCTATTTGAATATATATTAAAATGTAATTTATTCCTGTGATCAAAGCTGAATTTTCAGCATCATTACTTCTTCAGTGTCACATGATCCTTCAGAAATTATTCTAATATGCTGATTTAATGCATAAACATTTCGTATTATTATAAATTTTGAATATATATCATGAATATTTTTTTTAACACAATTATTGCCCACCCAGGAAAACAAATACATAACACATTATAGTGGGGCATGTTGTCAAACTATGTGGGTTACAGTAAATTGTCACAATAAAAACTAGAAACAATTATGAAATACTTTAAAAAAAAAAGTCAGGGTCCTGATTATAAGTGTGTGTGTGTTTAGGCTCGGGTCCAGCCACAGCATTCCTGAAGCAGAGCGGAGTGCACATGGACTCCAAAGGATTCATCCCAGTCAATAAGGTTCAGTCATTCTGCAATACTGCATGTTACTGTATATACTGTACATCTCTTACTGCGTTATAACACACTATCATCTGTTACCAAACTGTCTGTTTCTCCAAGCTGTGCTAATCTGCCCATATTTATTTCTACTGTATCAGTGATAAATAGTTGTTTTAGTGCGATGACCTTGAGGATTACATGATAATGAGTCAAAGGACAATGTCATAATAGTGTGTAAACTTACACCTTTAACCCTTTCAGACCATGCAGACAAACATCGATGGGGTCTTCGCTGGGGGGGACGTGGTAACCTTTCCTCTAGCTCTACGCAGCAATAAGAAGGTGAACATTCCCCACTGGCAGATGGCTCATGTACACGGTACGACCTGTAGCCCATTGGGATGTTTCCATGTGCTTATGCCAAATAATGTTTCATTCATTCAACCATAATGATAACTAGATTGTGACATTTTTCCATCTTCCACTGCAGGTCGAGTGGCTGCCCTTAGCATGATGGGAAAGGCCTCAGATATTAAAACGGTGCCTTATTTCTGGACAGCCATGTTTGGGAAAAGCATACGATATGCAGGTAAGGACAAACTTCTAGCACTGAAAATACACTTCATGAAGAACACTCTAGACTCAGTGAACGTTTGACGTAGTTTCAGCGTCAGCTGAAGTGCTTTAAATCTTGTTGTCAAGGTTATGGAGAAGGCTTTGATGATGTCGTCATCCAGGGAGATTTGGATGAGCTGAAATTTGTGGCATTCTACACAAAGTGAGTTTATTTGATCTTTATTAAATCATTAAGGGCAAGATTTACTGAACAGTGCGAATTATCATGAGCGCAATTCCACAAAAGCGCCGATGGGAGTGGAAAGCTCTGAGCGTGATCCACTGACGACGTGCAAAATAAAGAACGCAGACGCAGCCGGATCATTTCCATAATGACAATCTACCAAGGGCAGCGCAAATTAGAGTGGTTTCAGACATGCTTTTTTGGGGTGGTAAATAATGCCGCAAATACCAGTAAATTGACAACCGCAGACCTTAGTAAATCACCTTGCGTGATTCATTTAAAGGGTTAATTCACCCAAAAATGAAAATTCTGTCATTAATGACTCACCCTCATGTCGTTCCAAGCCCGTAAGACCTCCGTTCATCTTCGGAACACAGTTTAAGATATTGTAGTATATTTAGTCCGAGAGCTTTCTGTTCCTCCATTGAAAGTCAATGGACGGCATACTGTTCACGTCCAGAAAGGCAATACAGACATCATCAAAGTAGTCCATGTGACTCCAGTGGCTCAATCTTAAGTTTATAAAGCGACGAGAATACTTTTTGTGCGCAAAAAGTAAACAAAAATAACGACTTTATTCCACTATTCATTTCCTTCTCTCTGGTCTCGAGCTATTTCACGTAGTGTAACTGCGTAGCGCGTCTGTGTTGTACGTCACACGTAGGCTCACTATTGGCCGACGCTGGTCATGTGTGATGCGTGTGACGTACAACACAGACGCGCTACGCAGTTACACTACGTGAAAAGACTCGAGGCCCAGAGAGAAGGAAATGAATAGTGGAATAAAGTGGTTATTTTTGTTTACTTTTTGCGCACAAAAAGTATTCTCGTCGCTTGATAAACTTAAGATTGAGCCACTGGAGTCACATGGACTACTTTGATGATGTCTGTATTGCCTTTCTGGACATGGACAGTATGCCGTCCATTGACTTTCAATGGAGGAACAGAAAGCTCTTGGACTAAATCTAAAATATCTTAAACTGTGTTCCGAAGATGAACGGAGGTCTTACGGGCTTGGAACGACATGAGGGTGAGTCATTAATGACATCATTTTCATTTTTGGGTGAACTAACCCTTTAAATACTTTCCTCCCATACATTTTGCGTCTGAAAGGGAAACTCCTACAAATGCATTTGCAATGCGGTCAGCCGCAAAATGAACCCTGTCCACGGCTTCTCAGCGCTAATTCCTCACTGCGTGTCTTTATGTACTCGATTTTTTTATTTCATAGTACAATACTATTATTGTATTAATAATTAATTAATTTATTGGTTTGTTAAAGTTTATAATTTAATAAAATTATTATTATTATTTTATTTGATTAAATTATGGTTCACTAAAGTTTTATATTTGTATATTTTTATAAATTATTATTATTTATAATAATAACAATTTGTGGCATTCTATACAAAGTAAGTGTATTTGATCAAGGCATTTATCATTATTAATGACAGCTGTTAGACAGTCATTCTGATATTCATTGATGCAACTGATCAGAAAACATGACATTAATATCTTACACATTAGTTTTGCACAGAAAGCATTATTGATTCGTTATACTCTATTTATCTTGAATTTCAAGTCGCACTAAACTTCTAAAAATGAGTGGCAGGGACTAAATAATTTGTAATTTCTGTTATTAGCTTTGGATATTGCTCACTATGATAATCAGCACAAAGATTATGAGTTTATGATTTTGCTAGACATAATCTGCATAAACTGCATTCTTATTTTCTAAAATCGATTCATATATATGTATATCACAGATGAAAGAAACAGATCAGGAAAATAGCACGATTATACTTGTGTGTTTTTTCTAATAAAAATACTAAGCAGAACAACTGTGTTCAACATTGATAATAATGATAATCATAAAAAAATGTCTCTTGAGCAGCAAATCATCATGTTAGAATGATTTCTGAAGGATCATGTGACACTGAAGACTGGAGTAATGACGCTGAAAATTCAGCTTTGCAAAACGGGACTAAATTACATTTTAAGACATTCAAATAGAAAACAGTTATTTTAATTTGTAATAATATATTTTGCAATATTACTGTTTTTACTGTATTTATGATTAAATAAATTCAGCCTTGGTGAGCATAAGATACTCCTTTCCAAAACATGCACTTTTTTTTTTACATGTTTTCAAACTTTTGACCGGTGCGGTCTTCATTTCTATGAAACGATATTGTTGTTGTTATATTGAGTGTTCAGCTGCTGAAGCTCAGTGTTCTGTGTTTAATCCACCGTGATTACAGGAGTGAGGAGGTGGTAGCCGTGGCCAGTATGAACTACGACCCCATTGTGTCACGGGTTGCCGAAGTCTTTCGCTCTGGAAAGACGATTAGGAAACGTGACGTGGAGTAAGTACATTTTCTAGTTTGACAGAAAACACTGACTATAGATGTACTAAGGTTTAAACATTTCATAGCAACATATAGACATGAAATCTGGCACTTTTGCACCAAGTTAAAGGTTTTCCTCTATTCTTATTTTACATTTATCTAATTTACCAAAAATGTTTTTTGAGTAGTTTTAAGTTTAGGTTATGATAACCCTGATAGAAACTCTCTCATTGTATCATTCTTAGCTAGAAAAGACAGTATTTAAAAATCTGCTTTGTATTATTTTCTCTGCAGGACAGGAGACATGTCATGGCTGATAGACAAAGGCTCACAGTGAGAACGTGCACATTGTGTGTTTTCCTTGCCAAACTCGGACGATCTCCTGTACCAGATGTAGTCTTAGTGCTGCAGCTGCAGTTGGTTAAGTGGGACACTACATGGGAGACGTGCGCTGTCCTAAAGCGAGCACCTGGGCCGTGCCGAGGACGTCGTCCCTGTGAGGTGGAACCTCTCCAGGCCTGGATTCATTCACAGCGCTAACAAATGAGCCATACCTGGTTTTTACCCTCTGTACTAGACAGGACAGCTCTCTCTCTCTCTCTCTCTCTCTCTCTCTCTTTCGCGGATTGGTCGACTCGGGCCTCTCTGCTTTTGCATGAAGCATCTGCCTGTAAACAGTGTTCACAGGAGAGCCGTTAAGGGGAATTATCATATTTTATTTTGTACATGCGACTTTGTATATAGCTGTTACCAGAAGAAACGTAAAAAAAAAAAAAAATAAGACTGCACTTTTTCTACCGAACCTCTGCTACTGATTAGCCTGGCTACGGGATGTTTGGCTCTCATCGAAATATGCAGCCCCATGCAGCTTCGCTCGCGGCAGTTTGTAGATGTAGAGAGAGCAGATGCATGATAATTCATATGCATAGGGCATTCGTTTTCATTAAGAATTTCCCAAAGGATTTTAACGTGGGATTATTATTCAGGGAAGGTAACAAGGTCCATATGTCAATGTCTATGAATATAAATCAAATATATGATAGCATATACCATATATCACAATTTACATGGTAATTGGGAGAATATCACGAAACCATAATCAAAAAATATAAAAAGCTTAAAAGAAAAGGAAGTCTATTTTTAAGACCTTTATATATATATATATTGCATTGTGACATTTTCACAATGTCATTAAAAAATATATATTATATAATTAATAAATAAAACATACTGTTTTACACGTTTCAGTATTTTTAATTATTTCAGTAATGAGAATTTAGAGGGATATATAAATATATATATATATGTATATTTATTTATTTTTCATGAGAATTCAGCACACTTCCCCCCACATTATCATTACTGAAATTTTAATTTATTACTATTATAACATAGATTTTCAATGTCATTTTCTTTACACATTTCAAAATATAACATGATTTAGCGATGAACTATGACCTGGACATGTTATTGACAGACTTCATCTATCTTTTATTCAATGCTCCCAGCCATGAAGCATTTCAAGTTCAAATGTCTTGTGGAATGTCCATGGAAATAAAGCGATGCAGTCATTCTGAATGTTCTGACTGAAGCATGAGCGCGTGCAGCAGGACTGGCCTGAAACACTCGCTGACCTTTAACGATGACAATATACCTCTTGCTCATGGGAACCGTGGTTGCCCTGGTAGTTAATTGCACAAAACGACAAATATTTAAATCTATAACTTTATCTATAGAAATGCTCGTATTATAAAAGTCGAGGCCTGTATTTTTTGACTAATCGTAAAATGATTTATTGATGACAGACTGATTGATTGTTGATTGTATTTTTAGATTGTGCGCAATAATAACGAATGCTTTTCTTGTAGCTCTGACCTCCTATAGCTTTTCTTTGGTACTAACTCAGGGATCGGAGGTTTCAGTCATATGGGACAGGTTCTGGTGGAATACAAAATGATGAATAAATTTGTTGCTATAACATTTTATTGTGCTTTTTGTCCTTTCAAATATACTTACACAACTAAGCTATTTATTATAAGACAGTGGAATACAAAGCGTTGGGTCAATTAAAGAAGACATTTTGTTCTGTAAGACGGTTAAAAAAATCAGCATAGCTAAAAAAAAAAAACATTATAAAACATCAATTTAAATGTTGAATTTAAAATTATATCCATTTGTAAAAGCACTGTGAAAACATTAAGAAATATGAGTATTATTGCAGCCCTAAGACAGGCGTTTTTGCAGTACTGAGGTAAAGGCATTTGTCATGGAAGTGCTATGGTTTCTTAAAGGGATAGTTCACCCAAAAATGAAAATGTTGTCATCATTTACTTTCAGCTTATGGTCCCCATTGACTTAAATTTGTATTTTTTTTTTTTCATACTACGGTAGTCAATGGGGTCTGTTTACCCATATTCTTCAAAATATATTTTGTGTTCAACAGAAGAAAGAAATTCCTACAGGTTTGGAAAAACTTGATAGTGAGTAAATGCCGACAAATTTTTTCATTTTGGGGTGAACTATCCCTTTAAATTGACATTTTCTTAAATTTACATTTAAAAAGCTGAAAAACCAAACAAAATAAAGTAAAGAAATACATCAGTTTGTGATTTCACCCTGTATATATGGACGGTTAAAACAATTAAAATCCATCTTCAAAACCAGCTAAATGGTTTGACTGATGCAAGTTCATAGAATTAAAAAAACAATGCCCTAAAAAATAGCTAAAACTGTAACATTTGTACATCACTTCAAACCCCTGATAACCACTACAAAACATCATATATAAACCACATAAAATACACAGACAAACATGAACATGCAACAGTACATTCAGTTTCTTCTGTGGCTGCTGGGAGAAATTCTTCAGTTCCATCATATCAAAAGTAGAAATGTCACTGAGTAGAGAGAATATAAGGTGGGCAAGCGAACCTTTGGTTTCTCCCACAGTGCACCTGGAGATCAAAAGAAGGCTGCAGAAACCAGGCTAATGTCTCATGATAATCAGCGTTTATGGAGTCATTATATGCTGATAATAAACAGTTCTAGGTCTGATGATAAAAAATGCTTCAAATAGAAATACTAGCTGGTGTAAGAGAATACTGAGGTCATGTTTGTATGTCACATTTTGTTCAACACTATTCACATTTAACGAAAAGGCACCTATTTGTTTTTTATGATGCAACAATGAAACTACATCAGTATTTTAACACACACACGGATGTGATTTATGAATTATTCTGACGACTCTGATGTGACCAACAGCTGTCATTCCGGCTTCCTTCAGAAATCATATTCTGCAGCACACTGACGAAGATACTCCTCATACAGTTTCCGCTAAAACAAAGATGACAAATATTACGAGATTAGAAGAAGATAAACATCATCTGCAATCCTTCTAAAGGGTTTTTATGTGATGAAAAACCAGCATTGAGTCTAGTGGTCAGCTGGTCTGGTCTGGTGGTTTCAGAGGGGTTTTAGGCACTTGTCAGCGGGTCATTGTAACAACATTTTATATCATTTTTAAGATATTTAATGTATATGTCAACATTTGTATATTAAATGGTTTAAAAGAGTGATTTTCTTAGGAACATTTTAATAAAAAAAAAATAGAATCAAAATCAAGTTAAAAAACAATCAAGGCATGTTTTGCACAGTTTTTCTTTCAAGGATAGATTTCAGTTAAAGGGTTAGTTCACCCAAAAATGTAAATTCTGTCAGTAATTACTCACCCTCATGTTGTTCCAACCCCGTAAGACTTTCGTTCATCATGGAACACAAATTAAGATATTTCTGATGAAATCTGAGAGCTGATCACTCCTCCTGCAGGCTTATGGACACTATAACTTGCTGGCCCAGAAAATGTATTAAAGAGATTGTTAATATAGTCCAAGTGACTCCAGTGGCTCAATCTTAAGTTTATAAAGCGACGAGAATACTTTTTGTGCGCAAAAACAAACAAAAATAACGACTTTATTCCACTTTTCATTTCCTTCTCTCTGGGCCTCGAGTCTTTTCACGTAGTGTTTTTGCGTAGCGCGTCTGTGTTGCACGTCACCACGTATCACACATGACCAGCGTCGCCCAATAGTGAGCCTACGTGGTGACGTGCAACAGACGCGCTACGCTATTACACTACGTGAAAAGACTCGAGGCCCAGAGAGAAGGAAATGAAAAGTGGAATAAAGTCGTTATTTTTGTTTGTTTTTGCGCACAAAAAGTATTCTCATCGCTTTATAAACTTAAGATTGAGCCACTGGAGTCACTTGGACTATATTAACAATGTCTTTAATACATTTTCTGGGCTAGCAAGTTATAGTGTCCATAAGCCTGTGGAGGAGTGATCAGCTCTCAGATTTCATCAGAAATATCTTAATTTGTGTTCCGAAGATGAACGAAAGTCTTACGGGGTTGGAACAACATGAGGGGGAGTAATTACTGACAGAATTTTCATTTTTGGGTGAACTAACCCTTTAAGCTGATTTTTTGAACATTGAAACATCGATAGCAAAGCTAATGTATGTCGTACCTTCTTGGATTTGAGGACATCCTGGATGTAATCACTGCACTCCCCCAGTTTCTTCTTCTCTCTCTTAGTAAGCGTTTTGCTGCCCTGACTGAAGGAGATCACAGCATTCATTAAACTCATGAAGTGACCATTACAAAAACGGGATTCAGAAGTCCTGCATACGTCACCAGAGAGAAGCCTGTCGTTTTCACCGAAAGATCCAGTTGACTAAACATTATAAGGTCAAAAAATGTTTTTAAAAATGAAACATATGAATTGATCACAATAAGATCTATAATGTGCATGTAGCTGAAAAGTGTTGTCAAGTTGACATCTTGAAAACAAAGCTGGTCATTGTGCATTTTTTAACCAATAGTATATTTTTGCATTGTGAAAGTGGAGAAAAGGACATTAAAAACTTCATCTGTTGCACCAGAAAAAAAGTCAAGTTAAATGCATTGCATTGTGGGATATGTTCTTTGCATGCTGTATGCTCTGTTGTATAATAAGGTATCTGGCTATTCTGTATCTACAGAAAAATTGCACACTGTTGCACTGTTGAATAAACAGTAATGTTAGTATGATATTCCAAAATAGCCAAAGTGCTAAATAAATAAATATAAATGATATCAGAGTTACGGTGCCCCCTAGTGACAACAAAAGGAAACGATTAGAGGCAAGTTTGCTCACCGTGCAAAATATTTGGCCAGAAAGAACATGAAGTAGCACAGAGCACCGAAGGTGAGCACAAACCATATCTGCCAGTCTTCAGGAATCCAGTCCCACAGATACACCACTATTCCCTATTAAACACAAGCACACACACACAAACAGAAGAAAAATAAATCCTAAAGGGATAGATTCAACCAAAAACAACAATTCTCTCATCATTTACTCACCCTCATGCCATCCCAGATGAACATGACTTTCTTCAGTTAAACACAAACAAAGATTTTTAGGAAAATAATCAATCTCTGGGTGAAGGGGCGGTGCTCAGTTCACGTAAGAAAACAACATAATTTAAACATTAAAAGCGTCCCCACACGCATAACAGTGAAAACAAGGAATGACGAGTCAATGGCAGGGAAGCGTTGTCTCATAAATGACAGGAAATTCAGTCAACTTAATAAAATTTGTGTTTTTCTTACAAGCATCAATCGTTTTGCTTCAGAAGACATTGATTCGTCCAATGGGGTTGTATGGATTATCGTCACGCTCGCTGTGTGTGGTTTTTCGAGCGTCAAACGAGTGGCACTTATTAAATGACACTATATGGACTATTATTTCTTAAAAATCTTCGTTTGTGTTTATCAGAAGAAAGAAAGTCATATACATCAGGGATGGCATGAGGCTGAGAGCATTTTCATTTTTGGGTGTACTATCCCTTTAAAAAAAAAAATCAGAAAAACACAAAAATGAGTACATACTGTGGAAAAGTAGAGCATTTTAGCCAACCCCTCTCCTACAAGAGTGTCCAGTTCCTCTGGAGCGAAAGTGCTGATGATGAAGCTGAGGATGAAGAGCGATGGAAGGAAGATTCCCAGAACTGCGCACAGGAATGAATTAAACCGATTGCTTCTATTACAGCTCGCATTCACCCTGAGGGAAAGACAAATCCGTGCGAAACTGATAAATATTAGATTATATATGAGTCGTGGAATAGAACAGATGACGTGATGGATGGGTGTGTACCGGTCCTGCTCCAGTGTATGGTTGATGGTAGAGATGACCAGGTTACAGTCTTTCTCCAGCTGGTCCAGTGTTTTCTGCACTGCCTGGTTTATGCTCTTCTCAATGGTCTCACACACCTCATCAATCTGGTTGATGCATCTGCTGGGCTGCACACACACACCAAAATCAATTGAAATCATTTTATATTCACTTTACATCAACAATCTATACTAGTAGTGTCATGTGCAATTGCATAGTAAAGCAATAGGCTGTAAGAGGCTGTGCTATATTACCACATCTGAGCTGAGGGGTGTTATAAAAGTTCTAAACAAACTATTGATATAGTAATATAGCTATTTATCATAACTACAGGCCGTTTACAGTTGCCAAGCAATGTAACAACCAACATTTTGCAAGAGCTGAAGTGATGAAGTAATTTACTGTCATTACCAACAAAGCCGCATGTGGATGCATTTTACAGTTATGAGTATTGATATAGAAACTAATCATTTTGAGGATATGAACAGCTCATAACAGAGTTATTTTGTGATTACAGTAATTTTGTCCTTTTTCATATATCCTAGGTAAACTGACTGATATCGCAGACCAAATATACACTACCATTTAAAAGTTTAGGGGTCATTTTTTGTGTGTTTTTGGAACAGTCTCTTCAGTTCACCAAGGCTGCATTTGATCAAAATTACAATAATAACAGTAATACTGTGAAATATTATTACAAATCATTTCTATTTGAATGTATTTTCAAATGTAATTTATTCCTGTGATGCAAAACTGAATTTTCAGCATCATTACTCCAGTCTTCAGTGTCACATGATTCTTCAGAAATCATTCTAATATGCTGATCAAGAAACATTTCTCATTATCAATGTTGAAAACAGTTGTGCTGCTTCATATTTTTGTAGAAAATTGATCATTCTTTTTAATGAAAAGAAAGTTCAAATGAACCGCGTTTATTTGATATTGAAATCTTTTGTAACATAAAGGTCTTTAATGTCAATTTAATGCATTCTTGCTGATATAAATATTAATGGGACTGAAAACTTTTGAACAGCAGTGCATTATAAGCGGCCTGAAATCTTAGCTAGACCACTTAGAAAGAAATCTTAATAGAATCAGCCCATTTTATCTTTGTAGCTTTAAGTTGGGCCTTTAAGAAAAGTGTCTAATTCTCTTTAAGAGTCTCTGTTGACAGTAAATGCTGCAGAGAGACATACATCCATTTCCTCTGACACAGCAGTGCATCATGGGCAGGCTTCCGTTACTCATGTCTGATTCCAGTTCTAGGAGGGAAACCATAGACATTTAACCAACATGCTAATCGGTTACCATCATTTCTTACTTTTTGAGGGTTGGGGATGTATATCGTGGGCATTTCAAAGCCACATTTGTTGAGTCCAGGTCTCCTGCACAGCTCTTGGACAATCTGCATCATCACTCGCTGTGGGAATAAAAACAACACCATGTACAGTATAACTGACGGAGACATTTGACCTTAAGATGAGTTCATGTTGAATAGAAACTCCCAGAAGATTAGATTTGTAATAACACCTGTTTGGCTTCCTGTCTGAGAACAAATTATTATGGCAAGATGACCACACATTAAAGTCAACATGACATTTGAAATCACCTTATGTACTTTATTAATACATCTTCCTGTAAAATCAAATCCCATTCTGCATTTTATTGCAGACATAAATAGATCCGATTCCTGAAGTAAAACAGGTTTGAATGTTCATATTGACTTTAAGGGCAGTGAAGGCACACACACACACACACACACACACACACACACACACACACACACACACACACACACACACACCTGTCTGTCCGTTTCTCGCCCAACCTCGTCAGCTTTGCTCAGGTAAAAGCGCAGTTTGTCTCCACACTTCTCACTCAGCTTCTCAACGATGTTCAGTGTACGCTTGCACAACGCCTGTCCCATCGGGTCGAAGAACACGAAGACGAGGTCTGCCTGCTCACCTGGATACACACAGATATGTGAAATTATATTCAAATAACAGCTGTGTGATGTAACTTAGGACATAAAACCACACTCAAATGCATTAGGAAACAGAAATGCCACTGACATATTGTCTCATCAGCTTAAAAAAGATAATCAATCTTTAAAGGTTTGACAAATCTGCCTTCCAATGTTGACATTTCCTTCTGAAACAGGATGTTGGGTTGGGACATATCCAAGGGCTTGTCCTTTTTTTAAATAGCCAATAAGCTTTAATTTAAGCCACAAGCCTAGACGCAGGATTGGCTCCTTGCTACAATATATAATTGCCACAATCCAATTTTCTACATCAATATTTATTGGTCCATTGTCTTGAGAAAGACTGTACACTTTAAAATCTCCTGACTTAAATCCTCTTAACGATGCTCTTGTATACTTGATTCTGATTGTTCAATCGTCCAATGTGTATATCCACAGTTTTTTTTGTCAAACATTTATAATCATTTATATCCTATTGTCATATTATATTAACTTGTATTTATTTCATTTTTAGTTTGAATATTTTTAGTCCTCAACTTTGCATGTACCCTTTTTGAGTTGAAATTTTCCCATCTGATATTTTCAATTAACAAAAATTATTTTTAATAGTTTTAGTTAACATTATCAACTCAATAGTACATTGTCTAAAAGCCAAAAAGATATTAAAAGAAGTTCCTCTTAACAGAAAAAATGGCCCGGCTCATTAAAAGAGTAAAACCACCAAGAAAAATCCTTTTTAAAGTAGGCTATAGAAAACAAAATTGTCCAAAATGATGAGACACAGCCTTACCAAAAGAGGTGATGGCATTGTTGACATCAAAAGGGTACACCATATCTCCATCCACCAACCCTGGAGTGTCCACAAAGGTCACCAGGCTGAATTTCTTCTGCTTGGAGGTGGAAATCTCAGCGCTCAGGTAATCCGTGACACCTACAATATACAACTGCAGGCGTTTATAAAACTGCGCTGGAATTAGAAACGTTTATGGATTCGTCATGTGGATTTTACGAGTATCAATCTGCACAGTTGTTTCAAAACTACATTTCAATAAATAAATAAAACATGGTGATGAATTCTTATTGACTCATTGCCCTTCAAATCTGATTCGTCCCACTTTCCTGATCACGGCCCCTCTGGTGGTCTGTTGTAATGGTTACCCACAACAGCTCTTCAACTGGCAGCTTTAAGGTACAGCCACATAAAGCTAGCCAGTGAAGAACGACTGTGAAGCAACGCCAGCCGGCCAATACTTCAAAAGCATGTACGGTATTTAAGATAAAGTTACACATTGTTCACATTTTCTAAAGATTGCAACTGGTGCTTCACTGTGCAAAAGTCATTGCCACAATGGTTGCTTACATGTTCTGAATGATTTTAGCACGTTCTATGTAATTGCTAAGGTTTTCGGGGTGGTTTTAACTAAAAATATTCATTTTTTTTTGTCATCAGGCAGGTGAAAACCAACCATAGCTTAGATTATTAAGAAAAAGTAACATCACACCTGATATCCTTGAATCTGCATAGAAACTACACATCATGTCTCATTATGCTACCTTCACAACACATCTGCGGTTCACACTGAAGCTCTTTATAGTGGCTGCAGGTGTGCAGGATCTCGCACAAACCCGATTTGTTCCGTCTCATCTACATTCACCAAAGGTGCACCAACACACCCTCAAATCTGTCTGTCCATCTCTCTCGCTCTCAACTGCTCTCTCTTTCCTATTACAGAAAATACATCGGTTTTAAACGTGTGCCGTAAGACCTGCAGGAATTCTCTGGTAAAACGGTGGATCAGAGAGACTCTGTGTTTCTTCTAAACTTCCTTAAATACACAAATGTTTCCAGACAGTAAGACTACAAAGATATAAAATGGATGTAGATGATAAAGTGTATGATTTCTCTTTCCTTATGAGTATTCCACCACCATACAAAAGTATGAGCTCAGCAAGATTTTTAAAAGAAGTCTCTTCGAATCACCAAAAGCAGCATTTATTTTATGAAAAATAAATAGTAATATTGTGAATTATTATCATTTTATATCTATTTTTAAATGTATTTTAAAGTATAATTGATTATTGCAATGGCTATTTTTAGAAATATAAATTAATAGACACAAACGAGACCATTACTTACATACAGAAAGAGTATTAAACTATAAAATTAATGTGGATGTTTCTAGATAATTTAGCTTTTAATGAGAACTTAATGATAAATAATTGAATTCATACTGAAATGCTCACCAAGGCTACATTTATTTGTTTAAAACTGTTATATTGTGAAATATTATTACAATTTTAAATGCGTTTTCTATTTTTAAATGTTTTAAAATGAAATTCATTCCTGTGATGCAAAGCTGACTTTTCAGCATCATCACTCCAGTCTTCAGTGTCACATGATCCTTCAGAAATCATTCTAATATTCTGATTTGCAGCTCAAGAAGCATTTCTTATTATTATCAATGTTGAAAACAGCTTAATATTTTGCTGCTGCTGCTTAATATTTTTGTGGAAACCATGATACATTTTTTCCAGGACTCTTCATATGTCCTTACTGTCACTTTCAATCAATTTAATGCTGAATAAAAGCATGAATTTCTTGAAAAAATAAATAAATCTTGCCGACCCCAAACTTTCATTCCACAGGCACTACGTAATTAAAATCAGATTTAGTCATGTGCATGTGATATGCTCAATAATTACTCCGGGATCTTTTTTAAGGTGAAAAGGTAACTGAGAGATACGTCTCACTTTGCTGACACTGCTGCTGAAAGGTGCAAGGAGATACTGAGGGATCTAGTCCACTGGGGAAATGTCAAAGGTCAAGAAAGTGCAGCATCATCTCCAAACTGCAAAGCAGCACCACTGCGGACAGACCCGAGTCATAATGATAGTATCAAACTTTTTGAGGTAGGACAAACCGGCCCAAACCACACCCAAACAATGCACCAATCGCAAATCTCATTAGTCTTTCCAACACAAAGCCACACCCTAACAACCACAGGTTTGAAGCCAAGCAAAACCTTCACCGCGACACCTTATGGAGGTTTTCAAGCGCATAAAAACTTGTTCATGCTCTTCAACTTGGCTAAAAACTTCAAACAAAGCAGAACGAGATTCATATAGACAAAAATAACCAGAAAATTGTGTTTTTTACTTTAAATAAAGTGCGATGTACATGAAAATGGAAGGATGCATGCATGTTTTACAAGAAGAACACATCTCGTAATTATATCAGGCTCGTGATACAGTATGTGATGGCTGTACAATACGCCATATATGTTCTGTGTAGCAGTAATGTGGGAAGCCATTTCTCCCTCTGTATCCCACCAGTGCTGCACTATTGTCAATGTGAATGACTCATTCTGGTTCTCTGCACCAGGTGAACCCACACTGCCCACTGAAGGAAAACTGCACGATCACTGATGACCTCTGACACGCCCAAAGATCACTCACCTACACCGACGACGACATCAGCTGGACTCTTACATAAATGCACAGTGAAAAGCGTGAAGTCAGCAGAGTTTATCGAGGAGCATGTGAATGAGATGTGTTGCTATGTTTCGGATACAGCGCTGGCCGTACATACGCTCGCATGAGTCAGTGTGAGGTGTTAGTCATAGCTGTAAACTCTCCTGCCTCGACTACACATTTCCATCAACCTCAGTCTAATTTCGAAGCATTAAAATAGGAAAATAGCTTAAGAGGTACTATAAACTACAAACATTTGAAGAGTAAATTGTGCTACCATGCGGCAATAATCAACAACACCTATGTTGTTATTTATTCACATTCGATACGCATGGAACAGACGAAATATTCCTATTCGTTTTGTATGAATATTTTATGTGTGCACAGAGAAATACAGGTGTGCAAGACTACAAAAATGAATTGCAATGTAAATCAAAAAGATGAACAGGTAAATCAGAGCAACATACATCACCAGAAATCCCTAAAAACCCCATTTAAAGGTGCTGAAATATTGAAATCAAGAGATGAGATTGGAGACATTGATAAATGATGTTGCTTATGAATTATAACATCTCTACAATGCTGATTAAACCTAAACGTTCTGTTTAATATATTTAAATATACTGCACATGAATCTTTTGACAGCAGAGTTAAAGTTAAATATCAATCTGAGATTATAATATCCTACCTTTGAACTCCAGCAGAGGTCTGAAATGTGGGTAGAGGTGAAGCGTTGCATTTCCCTGTAAGGAAGAGAAGCAAACATGTTGAGAAAGGAAAGATAAGACACATTTAAAGAGGAGTATGTGGTGTGAAGTCAGAAGCCAGGCCCACTGTAGGGAGGCTCCCCGCTCGCTCTCTCTCTCTCTCTCTCTCTCTCTCTCTCTCTCTGCAGGCTGGGTGATGATGGTGTGATGCTCTCGGACACACTGCAGCTCTCTTCCTGTTCTGCTGGAAGGCTCTTCCTGTAAAGAGCTGATAATGCTTTCATATCACTCCATCGCCACGATTACATTACTCACGTTGAGGTCTTCTTCACAGAGACGGAGAAGGAAAGAGAGAGAGGGAGAGTCCTATATGCTAGGGAAAAAAGACGCTGTGTCTTTAAGACAACCCCTCTGCTTCCAGAAGAAGCGACTGACTGAGCTGTGATATTGTGTACGCTTTCACCACATGCACGCATGCACAATTTTCCCTCTTGCTTCCTTCTTAACACTGGATCCATAATCTGCATCCATCAGAAGAACATTGCATTGCTCATGGGTTGCTCTTTTATGGAGATTTAATGGAGAACTAAGTTATATTTTAAGTATCTCAGATGTACAGTTCCTAAAGAGAAATATAAATAGACACAACTGAGACCATTGCAGAAAGAGTATAAACTAAAGCTATCAAATTAAAGGGATAGTTCACCAAAAATGAAAATTCTGTCATCATTTACACACCATTGAGTTGTTCTAAACCTGTATGAGTTTCTTTTTTTCCTCTGTTTTAAAACAAAAGAAGATTTTTTGTAGAATGTTGGTAACCAAACAGTTGCTGGTCCCCATTGACTTCCATAGTATGATAAAAAAATATATATACTATGGAGGTCAATGGGGAAGAGAAACTGTTTGGTTACCAACATTCTACAAAATATCTTCTTTTGTTTTCAACAGAAAAAACTCATACAGGTTTAAAACAACTGAATATAGTATTATTTTAAAAAAAGCAAAAAACTGACTGACCCTATAAACATTTAAACTAGTGTATGTAAGATTACTTAAGCAGCTAACAGCTATAATTTCTCTCTAGGAGAATATAAAGAGATCTTATTTGTTCTTGTTCATTTCTGTAGGTCTATCTTATGTTCTTAATCTGAACAGTATTTAACAGGTACATCTGAGATGTTTGAACTGCGGATATCATTGCACACAAATGCAAGCCTTCACAGACGTCATCACACATCAGAACGTCAGTTAGTAAGCTCGACTGGAATTCAGAATTCCACAGAAAGCTTTACAGATTTCAACTCAACTCTTATGCCGGGATAATATTTTAGCTATTTTGATAATGCTACAATCAGCTACAAGTGAAGCACTCTCAGCGTCTTTGACCATATTTCAATTAATTCTGAAGAATTTCCTCCTCAATCAGCTGAAGAAACAAAAAAATGAGATGGTGTCTGTATCTACTCACAATGACGTTTATTGGACTTGTGCCAATAGAGATGAAAATAGTGTGAGAACAGGAAATAATAGGGAACAGGATTGGGCAGGATTTTCTTGCTCTGATTTTAGGAGGAAAAATTCTGAAGCTTTAAACATGTCAAAATGTACCAAATGAATCTGAGCCTATGACACTATTATTGGTGGCTGAAAGCAAACAAACATTTCTTTAAAAATACTGTCTCTTTCTAAGTACTAAAGCTTCGAAAAATGCATTCAAACAGGTTCAGCTAATGTGTTTTCATTGGATTGATCTCTTTGCAGCTTGGTTTTGGCAGCTGGTCTTAATGACAACAGTGTCGACATTTGACCCATGAGTCATTATTAATCGCCTCAGGCTGCGTCTGAAATCTTAGACTTGTTGCCTCGCTGCCCTATCAGGCAATGACTTTGCAGGCAGCGTTTGCCCATGAAGGCATCTTAAGAAACTGATTTCTGAGAGACTTCTGAGGCAGAGTAACGGATTTATGATCTAAAGCAAAATAAAGAGAGCTAAGAGTTAATATTTTATTAGTACAATAGTACTTTCTTGCTAGAAATGACATTAGAAGTGGAAAACGTTGGTCAAAAACGTACATTTACACACAAACTGACCAGCAACCGCAACTTTCAGACGCCATCTTTATTTTTTAGCTCAACAGTCACAGAATGGAACGCACGGGATGGTGGGATATCGAAGGCAGCAAAGGATACATCTAGAATCCCTTAAAAAATCAGTCAGATGAAGGCATCTCAGGAGACAGGAAGTGATGCTTACATTGGATTCGTACGTGTCTTGAATTCTTCCTACCTTGGAATGTGTCTTCTGAAGGCAGCATTTTTAAGATTTCAGACACAGCCACCATTAACAGCACCATTACACAAATGCACATCTGTTTCAGTCATGTGACTTTCCGCTCATCCGCCATATTTACGACCATCAGGAGGGCAAAGTAATGGCAGTGAATACAAAAACTCACAAATAGAAGATGTGTGTGTATGTATATATATATATATATATATATATATATATATATATATATATATATATACTGTATATATATATATATATATATATATATATATATATATATATATATATATATATATTTTTTTTTTTTTTTTTTTTTTTTTTTTCAGGTATATATATCCTCTGTATATGGAGATGGATTGTGTATTAAATACATATAAATGTCCTTGAATGTTATATTTGGTTATATTTGGTTTGGTTATATTTTTGTTATATTTGGTCAGGTATGCAAGGGTTATTATCGTTAACTAAAACTAAAACTATTTAAAACATTTCTGCTACTTAAAAAAAGGCTGAAATAAAATAAAATATAAGTATTAAAGAAAATAATAAATGCTGCATTGGCAGTAAACTGAAATAAATAAATAAAAACTAACACAGAAACTGAAATAAAAAATTTATTAAACCTAAATAGCAATATAAAAAATAACAAAAAGCACAAAACGAACTGACTAAATATAACACAAATACAAAAAAAAAAAAACCTAATTCAAAATAAAAATAAGAAAAATAACACTGCTAATTTGAATTCTGTAAAAATGTATTCTGAAACCTAATGTGGATCAAATCCAATGATCAGTATTTTTTCTTTTCATCTCTGTTCATGTGTTTTTGTGTTCACTGCCAATACTTTGCCCCGCTGTTGAACTTACATATGAGGGAAGCGGACTATACTATACTATCCTAAACAGATAAATATCTGTGCTAGTAATCAAATGCAAACAACATTTTCCTTGCTACATACAGGGTTTTTTAGCAGCTTTCTCGCAATAATCAAATTTCTGGTGAGCAAGTAGATAAACTTACTGTTAGTGACTCTCGTTTTCTTCCACTGGTTATAAACGTAAAGCCTTGAGTCTCTATGGCCACACCTGTCTTCTGTATGTGCTCCTCCACATACCTGAAAGATAGTCATCCCCTTTTTATTAATATTTTTATCCCCATTTACATATATAATTAATCCTCTTTTTATAAAAGTTTTATTTCTAGACCTGGAAATGTCATGTAAAGTAATACAATCTTAAAACGACTGCATTTTTATAATGAATGTACATTTTTCTAGTTTCTACGCCGAGCTCTAAAATATTTTACCCGGTAGAAATTGTGAGTAAACCATATTTTTTAAATCCTTATCATTAATAATAATCCTTTTAATATTATTTTTGTGGACAATTAAGTCAAAAGGTAGAGAACCACTGTCTTAAAGTTGAGATATAACGAAGGGGAAAAGAAAATGTGATTCTCAATAAAAAATAATATGTGTGTCTGTATAATCTTTAAAATGACCTCCAGATCATTTTGGGATATAAGGTGTTTTTGATGTGAGAGGTGTGATTGATTACCAGTTAATGAAGGAGCTTTTTCCGGCAGAATGGTTTCCCATGATCATAACTATAATCTTTTTCCGAGGAGGTAACAGTCTCACTCCCAAACTCTCTGCCATTTTCACCAATCCTGTCAAACACATTCAGACAAAAAGGGCTTCGTTATCAGAACATGATTGCTTCTCAACAACAATTTAAAGATGCAAAGAGGGTAATACTATAATACTTCTCATAGTATTAACTTCAATTACATCTATCTATCTATCTATCTATCTATCTATCTATCTATCTATCTATCTATCTATCTACACACACACACACACACACACACACACACACACACATACACACACACACACACACACACACACACGTGGGAGTGTTTGATAAAGTGCATACAAACATGCACCTGTATACTGTAAATATACTGTTATGCCAGTAAAAGACCTTTCAGTGTCGATTAACTTGAAGATCTTGTATAATCACCGATTTACATGTACTGTACTATTACTATTACTGTACTGTACTGTACTATGGACCCATAATCTGCAGTACCGTGACAAGCAGAGACAACTGGTCAAAAGCCGGTGAGCTGTGCCTACATAGTCATGGCATTTATCATGTAAAGTCCGAAACTGTCTAGGTTGGCAGTTGACTGTATTTAGACACCGCCTTCTGAAAGAATGACACAGTATAAATATAACTAACAACATTACATGTCTCGGACGATGAACTTTCAAGCTGATTTGCACCTTACTGTGTTTCATAAGGTTTTAGATCATATCAAAGACAAAACAGCAACATGTGTTTACATATGAATGTGTACTCGTTATTTACCGTTCTCGTTGTCGATATATAAAGTGTGACATTCTTTTAGTATTCTTTCACTCGGTGTTGTAATGGTTGACTCCAGAGGATTTGCAACAGCTCGTGGCTTCTTACAGCCTGACATATTGGAAAGCGGGTAGGACTGATTTTCCACGGCAACAAACGTGGGGGAACCAAAATAGTGTCGCACACATGTAGAAGACGTCAGAAATGTACAGAGCTTTGGCGCCCTCTAACGGAGGTGAAAATTTAGTTGCACAAATCAGCTAATACTAAATAAAAATAAGTAATATAACAAATATTTAATAGTTTTAACGTAGTATAAAAAAAAAAAAAACGGAATTTAAGCGAAATACCATACTAGGCCTACATTAAAGAAATACAGGTTTGGAACAAATGTAAATGATAACAGAATTTTAATTTTTAGGGGAACTATCCCTTTAAGAAATCAATCAGGTTAATGTAATCGGCAACAATAACTCCAGAATCAGCATATCATTACATATACCACAGTAATGCATGGTTGTTGGATATAATATGAGTGATACTTTGAGAGGGATAATAGGCACAATGTAGAGTAAAGAGGACCTTTGGATCTTGGAGTTTCTGAACAGAGTGTAACTTTGTGTAAACCTGATCAACCTGCAAGACTCGACTTTGGGGCACCTCTTGCATGTGAAATGTGGTGTGTGTCTCTTTAAAGGGATAGTTCACCCAAAAATGAAAATGTTGACATCATTTACTCACCCTCATGTTGTTCCAATCCTGTAAGAGTTTCTTTCTTCTGTTACACAAAAGAAGATATTTTAAAAAAAAAATGTTGAAAACCAGACAGCTGACGGCACCCATTGACTTCCATTGTAGGAAAAAAATAATAATAAGACATTGGGTCTTACTAAAGTCTGATTATTACCAGCATTCTTTAAAATATCTTGTTTTGTGTTCAAGAAAGAAACTCATAAATGGTTGGAAAAACATAATAATAAGGGTGAGTGAATGTCTGAATGATGACATTTAAATTTTTGGGTGAACTATCCCTTTAAGAGCGCAGGTAAGGGTGTGGTCAAACAGCAATTTCAAAGTTTCCGGGAAAGAAACGCAAGTAAACAGCCGGATTGGTTGAAGATGGACATGAGTCAAACGTAACACAAAATACCTAACGCGAATTTAGAACGACCACGACTTTATCTCAATAATATTTTTGGTTATTTACTTAATTCACAGAGAAGCTTTTGATGCGTTTTGCTTTGAAACAAAAGGAAACTCAATCGAATTTGCAAAGGAAAATATTTTATCCCATAATCCGATGGGACATCCAGACAATCCTACAATGACAATAGCTGCAATAGTTCTATATCTGCTTCTTCTGTCACATCAAACAGGTGAGTCAGGTACATTTATTCTGGCTTCATAGTATTTACATGGCACTGGATTTCCAAGAATACCATAGTACCTGTCCAAACACCATGGTGGTACCTTTTGGTAATTATTGTATTGTAAGTGACACCATTTCACTTCTAGATCAAGTACTGTTTACAATTGTACCGTATTCAAAAAAACATGGTATTACCATAGTACTTTTGCTGCATATTTGTAAGTGATCACAGTACTGCTCTAAACCACATTGTCTGTGTCCTTCTTCCTGTAGTGTCAGAGGAGCAGGTGCAGCGGTATGTTATCGGAGAGAAAGGTGGGAATACTACACTTCAGTGTCATGACCAGCCAGTCAATATGTCTTCAGTTCTTTATCAGTGGAAGAAAGATGGAGCTGTTTTTGCAACCCACAACCCTTCGAATCCATCTGAGCATCTTTCCATTTTAAACAATGGTTCTCTGAGGATCAGTGGTCTTCTGTATATTGATGAAGGCCTGTATACATGTGAATGCAAGGATGACAGCTCATGGCAAACTCACTCAAACATCCAGCTTAAAATTGCCGGTATGGTGTTATGGATATCTAAATCGTACTAATGTGACAATGCAAAGCTTTGATATGCAGTAAATGTCTCTAGTTTCTGTAAGATAGAGAGTCCGACTTGAAACAGGTTTTTCTGGTTTAGCTGCTATGCATGAACCTAGAAAACCACCACCATGTGACTGAACATAGCCGCCATACATAACGACGACTAACTGAACACAAGAAATAATCAGTCTAGTTCCTTTGAACATTTTCAAGATTACAGAAACAGGAAATACACAAACCATACATTACCTCTCAACAGTTTTTGAAAGAAATGAATACTTTTATTCAGCAAGGAGGTGTTACATTGATCAGAAGTAACAGTAAAGACATTTATAGTGTTGGAAAAAAATCTATTTGAAATAAATGTTGATTTTTTTTATAGCATTTCCACAAAAATATTAAGTAGCATAACTGTTTTCAACCTTGATAATAATAATAATAATAATAAATGTCTCTTGAGCAGCAAAATAGGCATATTAGAATGATTTGAAGGAGTAATGATCCTGAAATGATTGAAATGAGATGTGGTTTGTGAGAGTCAAATGAATTCATATTAATGTTTGTGCATTTGATTTATATTTCAGGTGGTCCAACTAACATATCACTGGACATAAGACCAGCAACTCGCCTAAAGAATGGAACATTATTTGTCAATAAAAGTTCAGATGTGTATTTTAGTTGCTCCAGTGAGTCTTATCCCTCACAAAACTTGACATGGACAGTTGAAAATTTGGCGCAGGATAATCCTGACAGGGCGTCTGGGAACGAATTGCCCCTTGAGTTCTCCATAACCAAAATCCAGCCACAAGATCAAGGGATGTACACCTGTACATCCCAGAATACTCTCTCCATGACAACTGTGAACAAGAGCCAGGAACTCCTAGTTTACTGTATGTTTTAGAAATGTATTCTCATAAATGGTTCTTTGCAGCAACTCTATTTGCTTCTTTCATTTTACCTTGAGAATATTTTCAATAGTCATTTCCTCTATATAATTTGTTTTGTTTGTTAGATTTGTGATGTATAGGCTTTAATTGTCTGTAATTCCTTTTTCAGACGCTCCAGAGAGGCGTCCGGAGTGCAGTTGGGAGTTGGGAAATGAACCATCAGATGTCTTGTTCATATGTACCTGGTATGGAGGTTACCCTGTGCCCAGTCTGCACTGGCAAGAGGTCAATGAAAAATCTGTAATAGCCAAGGGTCCCACGATCAACTCCACGTCCCAGGAGACAGAACGCTTGGAGATCCATGTGAATAGGCATATATTGCATGATAAAGAGGAAGTGAGGTGTACTGGACATCATGTGACTGGAGTGGAGAAATACTGTTATTTTAACCTCGGTAAGAGCATTTCTCTAACAGTTCTACAGTGATGAGAATCATTGAATGCATCATTTAATGTATATGTCCCAGATTATATGCATTATAGGCCCAGATATGTTTTCATGAGATTTACCTTCTATACTTAAAGGGTTAGTTCTCTCAGAAATGAAAACATTGTCATGAATTACTCGCCCTCATGTCGTTCCAAACCCAAAAGATATTTTAAATATAATCGTAGAGCTTTCTGACTAAATCGCTCAATTCGTATGGATTAGTTTTACAATCTCTTTATGAACTTTTTGAAGCATCAAATTGGTAGTTGTGTAGCTGTCAATAGAGGGACAGAAAGCTCTCAGATTTCATTAATAATATCTACATTTGGGTTTCAAGGATGAACAAAAGTCTTACGGGTTTGGAACCACATGAGGGTGAGTAAATGATGACAAGTATTTTTGGTTGAACTATCCCTTTTGATGAAAGCCTTCACTGTGTTATTTTACGTTTCTCAGTGTATTGACTTTGAAGTGGCCATAATGGCAGCGGTGTTCAAGTTTAACTGATACTGATACATCGTTATACTCTTTGACTAAGCAAAAATATTGGTTGAAAGATGAAATATTGAAAATAGTGCCTTTTAGGTTTTTTAATTTGCATTTCCTTTTATGTACATGACCATTAACATTTTGGGGTCAGTAAGATTAAAAAATAATAATAATTTGAAAGAAAAAAAAACAATACTTTAATAACTTTCATTAAGGATATATTACACTGATAAAAAGGGACAGTGAATACATACAGTAATGTTGCAAAAGATTTCTTTCAAATAAATACTGCCCTTTTTAACTTTTATCAAAGCGTCCTAAAAAAGGTATAATAAAAAATAAATAAATTACATTTTATAATATACTAAAATAGAAAACATTAATTTAAAATTTTAATAACGTTTCACAATATTGCTCTTTTTACTGTATTTTTGATCAAATAAATGTAGCCTTGGTGAGCAGAAGAAACTATAAAAAAAAAATAGTTCTTATATCAGCCCAGGTATTACTTAAAAGTCAAATTGCAATTTGTTTCAGTGGGCCGACATAACCAATGGTGTGATGGACTGCATATTTGTTAAAAGCAACCTTTAAAACAATCCCATTTGGTGCCACTAAGGTTTCTTGATCTTTATCCATTCCCAAAATAGTACCGTTTGTGTTTTTGCTTATCATCCTCTTTTCCACCCATCTCCTGCTGAATTGAAACCATATATTTGATGTGTCTTCCAGAGATTCCGTATCCATTAGGAGACCCCTTGGTAGCGGCTCTGGAGGGCAGTACTATCACCCTCAGCTGTTCTGAGACCAACGCTCTCCCACCAGCTAAGACTGTCTGGAAGAAAATGAACGATGTCATCAACAACACCATGAAATATATTTTGTCTGAAAATGGACCCACTTACAAACTCACTATAATCAATGTAACAAAGGACGACGCAGGGGTCTACTACTGCTACAGTGAAAACCCTCTTGGCGCAAGAGAGCTAGAAGTGATTCTAACTGTGATGAGTAAGTTACAAACTTGAATTTTTCACCATACTTTTTTTTAATAGTATCCTAGCATCCTTAAGTATCCTTTTATCCTAGTTAATACATGTCCAGATCACATTTGAACTCAAATCCAACATAAAATAAATAAAGGATAGTGAAAGATAAACCAAATTTTTTGCAATGTAGCACCATTTTCATGGCAAGCATATATTTTCCCTCAAATTCCCCATGATTTTATTATTATTTTTTAATTTTATTCGATTGCCTTTATTCTGTATGCAGATTCTCATAGTAATACAACACTTCTTTTTGTAGATTTTTTGTTATTTGAAATGGTATAATTTATATATATATATATATATTTATTTAATCAATTAATATATATACATATATACATACATACACAGTATATATATTATTGCATTAATTGAACATTATCTCATTTGCATTATGGTAGAATTTGGGGGGAAATATTGTCATGGTGCATCTTCATAGTCCTTACAACAGACTTCATTTTCTATAAGAAAAATAGAATTTCTTAGAAATATGACTCAGACATGTTCTTGCCAGAATTTGTGGGGTTAAAGCAGATGCATAATGATTTCACTTGTTTAAGAATGAGACGCATGTTTTACATAATACATCAGAGCTCAGATCCGGAGATACTTCAAATACTAGCAATGCTAAAGCTTTGACACCTGTGAATGAATGTGACCCGACAAGATGTTTCTGACATTGTTCTGTAATACCTCTCCCTTTCCCCCAAAAAGTATCAAATCTTCTCCCTCAAAATTTCCTTTCCTTTTTATGAAAAGTAGTTTCAGACTATGTACAGTTTGACAGCATTTAATCTTTATTCTCAGGCTCTGCAGATAA
>NC_138225.1:7870761-8013261 GCF_964197995.2 Scardinius erythrophthalmus | reverse complement strand
TCTACATTTTGTTATTACAGTTTTTTTCGATTGCTAAACGACAGTGGGCACAACTGGAGTCACATGTGCAAAACTCTAACTACAGTCTGCACAGCAGCAGTTCATGTGGACCAAACTCTAGTTCGTTTTTCATTGCTTGAACACAGTTTTCAAAACTCTACACACTTATCCCATGACTTTAACCACAACCTGCACAACACTGTGGATTTACAGCACTTTGTTCAAATGCTAACACACTGCTGTCAAAACTGTGAACCACACATTCAAAACAGAATAGATTTCAGCCTTGTGACTTTCAAACACTGCTGATTGCAATCTCAGCTGAAAGGCTCCCATACACAAAATAAATATATTTGAAATATATTCTTATATATTTATAAGCATTCTTTAGAAATGTTGGCCCATATTGATAGGATAGCATCTTGCAGTTGATGGAGATTTGTGGGATGCACATCCAGGGCACGAAGCTCCCGTTCCACCACATCCCAAAGATGCTCTATTGGGTTGAGATCTGGTGACTGTGGGGGTCATTTTAGTACAGTGAACTCATTGTCATGTTCAAGAAACCAATTTGAAATGATTCGAGCTTTGAGACATGGTGCCTTATCCTGCTGGAAGTAGCCATCAGAGGATGGGTACATGGTGGTCATAAAGGGATGGACATGGTCAGAAACAATGCTCAGGTAGGCCGTGGCATTTAAACGATGCCCAATTGGCACTAAGGGGCCTAAAGTGTGCCAAGAAAACATCCCCCACACCATTACACCACCACCACCAGCCTGCACAGTGGTAACAAGGCATGATGGATCCATGTTCTCATTCTGTTTACGCCAAATTCTGACTCTACCATCTGAATGTCTCAACAGAAATCGAGACTCATCAGACCAGGTAACATTTTTCCAGTCTTCAACTGTCCAATTTTGGTGAGCTCGTGCAAATTGTAGCCTCTTTTTCCTATTTGTAGTGGAGATGAGTGGTACCCGGTGGGGTCTTCTGCTGTTGTAGCCCATCCGCCTCAAGGTTGTGCGTGTTGTGGCTTCACAAATACTTTGCTGCATACCTCGGTTGTAACGAGTGGTTATTTAAGTCAAAGTTGCTCTTCTATCAGCTTGAATCAGTTGGCCCATTCTCCTCTGACCTCTAGCATCAACAAGGCATTTTCGCCCACAGGACTGCCGCATACTGGATGTTTTTCCCTTTTCACACCATTCTTTGTAAACCCTAGAAATGGTTGTGCGTGAAAATCCCAGTAACTGAGTAGATTGTGAAATACTCAGACCGGCCCGTCTGGCACCAACAACCATGCCATGCTCAAAATTGCTTAAATCACCTTTCTTTCCCATTCTGACATTCAGTTTGGAGTTCAGGAGATTGTCTTGACCAGGACCACACCCCTAAATGCATTGAAGCAACTGCCATGTGATTGGTTGATTAGATAATTGCATTAATGAGAAATTGAACAGGTGTTCCTAATAATCCTTTAGGTGAGTGTATATATATTTCAATATATTGTTTTTCTGTATGGGTGGAGGTGGAAAGTGTTTGGTCACCACCCACATGACCAAAGGTCTCTTTTGGAAGCCATGCGTGCCGGATGTGAGGACACGACTGCCAGGGATGGATAAGGCACTCCAGAAGGTTCTTCCCCAGGTGCATGGCAAGAGAGAATATTAGATGTGATGTTGATGAAAACCTGTGGCCTGATGCTAGAGAGAGGCAGGATTAGCCCCTCAATTATTTGTTCGAATTACATTACATTACATTATATTACATTACATTACATGTTCGTATGTACTTTTACAGTTTTTTTCAATCGCTAACAAGCGCTTACCCATACTTCAGATACTTTTTCTAAACTCTTAACACAGACTCACACCTACAAAACACAATTGGCCAAGTGGTTAATTGTCTTCTCAAAAACACATTTTGTTAAATATATACTAACTCTTCATTTCAAAACAGAACACATGTTTCTCTGCACACACTAACTTTACCAAAACACTGGAAATCTGACTCAAAATTAAATTTTTCTGTCAAAGAATAACAATTGTTTTCACTTCACAAGGTACATGCACTCAATCAAAGTACACCAGGTTTCAAAATCCTGGCTATTGTTGACATTACTAAAACTGCATAGACTTTTATGTTTCAGTTTTACAGGTATTTGCATGCAAAACGTGCAATCCACCATTTTACACTAAATTCTTGGTTGGGAACTGTCCACATGTACAGTACTGTTCACATTTATAATCATTCCAGTAAAAAGCAAATCAGTTTTTATTCCTTAACTGTTTACTACAGGAGGTACAGTAAACACGGTTTGATAGAAACAGAAAAAGTTTTACAGTATTGCTTACAGTGAACAAAATATCCATGAAACACACAAGAGCATTCTGAACAAAAAAACAACAGCAAAAAAAAAACATAAAATTACTGTATCTAATCTCTGCGATCTTCAGGGTTAGGCCACATGTTTTCATCAAGATCACATCTGATATCATCCAAGGCGATGCACCTGGGATAAAACTGCTTGGTATGTCGGATCCACCCTTGGAGCCAGCATCCATGGCTTCAAGGAGGAACATCTGATCATGTGGCTGATGGTCATAAACCTTCCACCTCCACATTACATTTCGTCCAGGTCGACGCCTTTTGGCCAGATTGAATCCTGCCTCATCTATGTATATGAATTCATGAGGGGCCTGGTTGGTCTCCAATTCCATAATTCTCAAAACAAAGTTTATGTAAATCATGTAATTTACTGTATACCATACTGTACTGTAACCTATTGCTGTGTAGGTTACCTACTTGCAAAGTGCAAAGCTTATATGAACTGGACATTGAATTGAATATACTATACCTGGACATATTGTCATTGTAGCTCCTTGACTCTCTCACTGATATATTGTTTTTGAACTGATATCATTGCAGAAGCAGAGGTTTTTATAAACTTTCATATTGTGAAATATTACAGCAGTACAATTTGAAATAACTGATTTCTGTTTAAAAATATGTATGTCATGTAATAAATTGTGTAAAATGTAATTTATTCCTGTGATGAAAAGCTGAATTTTCAGCATCATTACTCCAGGAAGAAAAGCTTGTTTCTTCATGCCATTGTTCAAAAGCAACAAATTTTGCTAGCAATCAAAATCACATTTTGCTAAAATCATGAAATTTACAAAAATGGTAAGGTTTCATGTAAATGGTAAATAAATAAATGCAGTCCATACTGTATCTAAGGTTTGGAATATTGTTTTTGCTATTGTGGGATGTTGTGTGTTACAGTTTTTCTCAAATGCTAAAACACAAAAGCCAATCCTCTAAACCAAATGACCAGTTGTCTAAACACATTTACTAAATCTAGCCATCATTTTCCAATATCATAAACACATTTCACATGAAGACACAATTCACAAAACACAATCCTCCGTTCTCATAAATCTTAACACATTTTTCCTTGCTAAAACAAAGGTTGCAAAAGAACTCTGCTCATATTCTCAAATGAAAGCTCATGTGATGCAAAATGCTTGCCACAGTCAGCAATATTTGAACACAATGAACACACCTGGCATCATTCATTACACACAACGACTCAAAATTGAAGACACTTGTTTCTAATGCTGTGACCACATGTATAAAAGCAAGTTCAGAGTGCACAGTTTGCTGAAGATTCCAAACAAACACAATGGATGAAGGCAGAGTCAGGGGAAGAGGAATTCGAGTCAGAGGAGGGAGAAGAGCTGGCCATGGAAGAAGAGGAGCAGGCCAACGAGGAAGAGGAGTTCAAATCAGAGGAGGAAGAGGAGCAGGCCAACGAGGAAGAGGAGGAGGCCAACAAGGGAGAGGAGAAGGTCCAGGAGGGAGAGCAAGACAACCTCGCACTATCATTACGGACGAGATGCGAGCAACAGTCATTGACCATGTCATTGTCCATGGCATGACAATGGCTGAAGCAGGACTAAGAGTCCGTCCAAACCTGAGTAGGTTCACCGTGGCCACCATTATCAGGGCATTCAGACAACACAACAGGTATTGTACTCTATTGCTTTCTTTGTCACAATACAATTTTACAAGCCTGTGAAAGTAGTCTATTGGTTTCAAATCAGTTGTTACTGTATTGTAAAACATGTCAATTGACAACACATGTTTCTTTCTTTAGAGTTGAAAGAATGCCACATAGAGGTGGGAGGGTCGCCATATTTACAGCGGCACAAGAAACCCTCATTGTGGATATGGTTCGTGAGAACAACCTCATTAGACTCCGGGAGATCAGAGACAAAGTCATTGCCGATAATGTCAACTTTGAGAGCATTGATGATGTCAGCTTGGCCACAATAGACCGAGTTCTCCGGCGCCAAAAGATGCGGATGAAACAGGTCTATAGTGTTCCCTTTGAGCGCAACTCTGCGCGACACAAAGACCTACGTTACGAGTATGTGCAAGTAAGTATACATCCATGTTCACAGTACAGTTAGTGGACATACTGTGTTGCTCAGTGGCCTACATTACTTCTGGACAATACTGTGCTACCTGTTTGACTGTTCTGAACTCCTGTGCACTTTCACATTTTCACAGAGGATATTACAGTTGGACGCGATGGCCAGACCTCATGAGTACCTCTTCCTGGATGAGGCTGGCTTCAACCTGCAGAAACGAAGGCAAAGAGGCCGTAACATCATTGGCCAAAGAGCCATCACTGAGGTTCCTGGCCAACGGGGGGGTAATATTACTCTTTGTGCGGCCATGGGTTCGGAGGGGCTTGTCCACCGGCATGCTGTCCTTGGGTCTTACAACACCCAACGTCTCCTCACCTTCCTAGAGGAGCTAAAAGACATCCTCCTGGACCGCCAACAACACCATCCTGGGCCCGCACATCACATTTATGTGATCATTTGGGACAATGTACGCTTCCACAGAACAAACCAAATCACAGAGTGGTTCACCACCAACAGTAACCACTTTTTAAACGTCTGTCTGCCACCCTACTCCCCTTTCCTGAACCCTATAGAGGAGTTCTTCTCATCGTGGAGATGGAAGGTTTATGACAGACAACCATACACTAGAGAGAACCTCCTAAGGGCAATGGAGCTGGCCTGTGTTGACATCCCAGTGGAGGCCTTCCAAGGATGGATTCGCCATTCCAGGGCGTTTTTCCCGCGGTGCCTGGCAAGAGACAATATAGCCTGCGATGTGGATGAGGTGATGTGGCCCGATGCAGCTCAGCGACATGATGCCACACAGAGATTGTGGTGTGTGTGTGGTGTGAATAAAGTAAATAAAAAAAACTTCACACCCTGATCATGTTTTCAAGAGTACTGTTGTGCAATAGATTCTGTTTTTGCATTGAGTTGTGTTACAGTAGTGTACATGCAGAATTTACTATAGATTTATACTCTTCATATGAAACTCGCAAATCTAAATGCCTAATCCTCTGCAGAGATCTAAGAAGATCCATTACTGTAAAGTTTCTAAAAATATGCATTGGCAGTTATGAAACAAAGAACCTTCTCACAAATTGAGCATTGTGTTTTCAATTGTTTTGCTGTAGAGTGTAATGATCTGTATAGTGTTTACATTTTTGAAAGCTTCGAGCTGCTCTTTTGGTGTGAAAGTTGGAGTTTTGAAGTGAGAAGGTGTGGTTGTGTTTATGTAGCTTTAGAAAAGGGTGTTGTGTTTAGACATTGGGGAACATGGAGGAAACGTTTGTGAAATGTGTTTTAGCATTTGAGAAAAACTGTAACATTTGTAAATACTACAAAAACAATCCATTATTTTGTTGGGAGGTATAGCTTGTCTGTTAAGAAAATGTAAGCATTATGGAAATGTGTTCACTGACTGCATATTGTGTGAAAACGACAAGAAATGTGTGAATGGTATGGCCACAAAAGACCGATGCTGTGCTAATTGTGTTTAGAGTTTTGAAAATGTGACAACTGCCTGGACAAACGCTTGTTAGCGACAGAAAAAAACTGTAGTTTCTACCTTTTTTTTCTCATTACTGTAATTCCGTAAATTACTACAGACTATTGAAGCAAACTGCTAATTTTCATTTACCATAAAGAATTGTTATGTTCTAAAAAATTAAATAAATCATGTGAAAAAATGTCACTTTTCTTTGAAGAAAATATTACTTTGTATGAAGTCACTGAAATTGTTCAAACTGTAAAGATGAAAAGTTTGTATTTTCTGTATTGGTGTTTGATGCTAGTGTTTTTACTCTCAGTGTGTTCTGAGTGACAGTGTGTGTTATCTCAGTGAGGGTTGTGCATAGTGTTTGGCTGCACTGAGCCTGTTTTGAGCCATGTGTTAAGAGTTGTGTTGCTTGGAGTGAGTTTTGCAGGTGATGTGAACTGTTTAGCTCAGGTGACTGTTGGTAGTGCAGACTGTAGTTAGAGTTTTGCACATGTAGCTCCAGTTGTGCTCACTGTCGTTTAGCAATCGGAAAAAACTGTAAGCTTTATTTCAATTAACCAAAATGTTTGAATGGTTTTGGTTTTAGTTTTAGTTAATGATAATAACCCTTATTTTAAGGGTTAATCCCACATATTTATTCAGCTAGTCGAGTAATATTATTAGATAGACTGGCTGCTTATACATTAATTGCATATTGGCAAATAAATAATAATAAGACTTTTAAATGGAAACACTTATTGTTGAATCGACTGAATTGAACTTTAAGTTATATTATTATATGAGAAGGTAACCAAAGTCATACACAAGACAGCACTAGCACATACAGTCTGTAGAAAACCAATTGCTTGGTAAGATTATGTAAATTATGCAATTTAGTGTCATTATACAAAAAAAGATTTGACCACAGAATTCCATGATTAACCATTCAAAATTAAGTATTCCAGATATGTTTTATAAGTACTGTTGTTTTGCATATATTTTGCATCTAATTTGTGTAAATGTGTCTCTTTTTTTTGTCAGTCTGATTAAAAAAAATTAATCAAATCAAATGCTTTGCTTTATGGGATTTACTATTTCAGGGCTCTGTTTTATGTGTATTTACACATTTTTCAAATGTAGTGTCATCTGGCTATTCTGCGCATATAGAACTATAATGAAAATCGTACAATATTACAGTATTGTCTGGTTCACTCTTCTTCTGATATGTGCCGCTCTAGAAACAGATTCGGGAACGATATTTCTACATCTGTGAATAAAACCTATCAATCATGTGCAGAACAGTCCGAATGCAGTTCTCAAAGGACATTCTATCAGGGAAGTGTCAACATGTAATGAAGCCATCCACCCAATGGCATCCATCACTTTCCCATTATTGCTTTTATTTTACACACGTCATGCAGCCGTGGACGGGGGAAATGTGCAGCATTCCCTGAACAGCGGCTAAATAGAATCAACAGAATTCCCTATTGAGTTTCTCATTCAACATCAGCCATTGCATCACGCCCCACACACTCCCAGGAATGCTAAAGGATGGATATAATGACTTTTGTCACGTGGCTGTAAATGTTCATCTTTAGATTAAATGTAAGAAATTAATCTCTAATTAGAAGCATTTTTGGCAGGTCATCTCCTGCGAAAAGGAGTTGAGATGGATCTCCTTAAAAAATGCAACGGAGATTTTCCTCTTTATCTTTTCCCTGCAGGCTGATACAGAAACTATCCCTCGTGAGGTCATGTATCTACCAGCCTCAAACGCTGCAGAATAATACAAAAGGACTCACGGGAAGCGAAGCCACTGCTCTATACTATTAATACCACACTTCTGCACAGAATATATATTTATAATATGAAAACTGTCTCTATACTGACTGTGCGTATAACTGAGTTACCTCTCAAAGGCCTTTTTGTGGAATACGGATGCTTGCTAATGAGCTTTCTCAGGTACAAGCAACTTTCCATTTGTAAATGCAAGACAATTTGACCACAATGTAATTTAAAGAGATGTTGATCCCATTTTGTAGTTGAAGTATGTAATTTCTGCAAAACTAATGATTGTTTTGAACCGCTTTCTGCCATTGGTCAGCCAAACTGAGCTACATGTTGCTTTATTGATTTAGTTGAGATGTTCAAACCAAAATGTTTGTAGTCTGCAGCTAGGAGAACATACACTCATCTAAAGGATTATTAGGAACACCATACTAATACTGTGTTTGACCCCCTTTCTCCTTCAGAACTGCCTTAATTCTACGTGGCATTGATTCAACAAGGTGCTGAAAGCATTCTTTAGAAATGTTGGCCCATATTGATAGGATAGCATCTTGCAGTTGATGGAGATTTGTGGGATGCACATCCAGGGCACGAAGCTCCCGTTCCACCACATCCCAAAGATGCTCTATTGGGTTGAGATCTGGTGACTGCGGGGGCCATTTTAGTACAGTGAACTCATTGTCATGTTTAAGAAAACCAATTTGAAATGATTCGAGCTTTGTGACATGGTGCATTATCCTGCTGGAAGTAGCCATCAGAGGATGGGTACATGGTGGTCATAAAGGGATGGACATGGTCAGAAACAGTGCTCAGGTAGGCCGTGGCATTTAAACGATGCCCAATTGGCACTAAAGTGTGCCAAGAAAACATGCCCCACACCATTACACCACCACCACCAGCCTGCACAGTGGTAACAAGGCATGATGGATCCATGTTCTCATTCTGTTTACGCCAAATTCTGACTCTACCATCTGAATATCTCAACAGAAATCGAGACTCATCAGACCAGGCAACATTTTTCCAGTCTTCAACTGTCCAATTTTGGTGAGCTTGTGCAAATTGTAGCCTCTTTTTCCTATTTGTAGTGGAGATGAGTGGTGCCCGGTGGGGTCTTCTGCTGTTGTAGCCCATCCGCCTCAAGGTTGTGCGTGTTGTGACTTCACAAATGCTTTGCTGCATACCTCGGTTGTAACTAGTGGTTTTTTCAGTCAAAGTTGCTCTTCTATCAGCTTGAATCAGTCGGCCCATTCTCCTCTGACCTCTAGCATCAACAAGGCATTTTCGCCTACAGGACTGCCGCATACTGGATGTTTTTCCCTTTTCACACCATTCTTTGTAAACCCTAGAAATGTTTGTGCGTGAAAATCCCAGTAACTGAGCAGATTGTGAAATACTCAGACCGGCCCGTCTGGCACCAACAACCATGCCACGCTCAAAATTGCTTAAATCACCTTTCTTTCCCATTCTGACATTCAGTTTGGAGTTCAGGAGATTGTCTTGACCAGGACCACACCCCTAAATGCATTGAAGCAACTGCCATGTGATTGGTTGATTAGATAATTGCATTAATGAGAAATTGAACAGGTGTTCCTAATAATCCTTTAGGTGAGTGTATTTTAGGTGTAGATAAAGGGTTAGTTGGAAAGAATGTTGTTCAAAATATAAATTTTCTACAATACTGATATTGGTAATAATGTAATGGTCACTTGAATCAGCCGCTTAATCAGAGTTTCTTTAAGCTTTTTAAAAAAACAATTTAGATTGGTAATGCTGTTGAAGAATTTTCTCTGCTTATGTTTTTGTGGCTTTTAGTATGAATATGTTAGGCTTAAGGTTATGAATAAGCTGGTTTGTTCCAAACCAATGACAAAATTCACATTTAGGTGAAGCATTCAAAACGTACAGTCCCTCACTTACACTAAAATGGATCACTGATTTTTATGACATCACCGCAGACTTCAGCTTATCATCCAGCCCGTTCTCATCCTAGGGCGTCATATATTGATGCTTTTGACATTTCGTCGACATCGAACGCACATGGCACCCTTTAGCGTCAATATGAGACGCAGATAGAAATGGGCCAGAAGGCGGCTCCTAGCGGTCTAACCCTAACCCTACCGAAGACCTAAACCTACCCATAACGGAACAAAGCTCTGTGCGTGTCATATTGACGCTAAAGGGTGCCATGTGCTTTCGATGTCGACGAAATGTCAAAAGCGTCAGTATATGACGCCCAAGGATGAGAATGCGTTGTATCATCACAACTTCTGTCCAATCGAATGCTCTCTATAATCTAAAGCGTCCCACCCCCATGCTATAAATACCACCTGGCCGAAGCGACCATCCATCGTATCTTGGCACGTCGTGGAGCAATATGAGTTTTTGCCAGGGTCGATATTGTCCCGACCACTTTTTGAAACATCTCGCGGCACGGATGTACATAATACAAATAAATAAAACTTCTCCAGTTAACTAGCAGGGCATTCATTTCATTCATTTGTGAAATAAGAGGCGTTCTTGCGCTGATATGTGTTGTTTTTTAGATCGAGCTGCTGAGCTCGGTGCCGCAAACATTCTCGTGGACACAAACGTGTTCTTGATACACAAACACTAATAAACATATTGGGTTTTGATGAGAAAAAAAAACTATACTAGTGCGGATAAGAACCCAGAATCTCTGACATTTTTCAGGACATTGTAATGTTATTTTTTTCCGAAAATTTTTATTGTACACATGGTACTGGTATTGTACATATATCTTAGCATTCTATAGCAGCCTCCTCCCCCCCACACACCTGTCCCACCCACTTTTTAAAACAAAACTACGCTACTGGTTGGAGATGTGTATTCGGTTGCTCGAGTTTTATTCCGTTTTTTATTCCCAACTGTACATTGGTTTTATTCACACCTCTACCATTGAATCCAATGTATCATCAGCGCTCGGATTCGCTTCCATGGTGCCGTCAAGTATGACGTGCAGTCTGTGAGGTAAACTAAACGTTATTGGCTATTTGAAAAGGGGGAGGAGCCATTCAATATGTCCTGCCTTAGCTTCCTGTTTCAGTGGAAATCACATCAATGCATCATACACACCTGCGCGTTCCAAGGCACTTCAGTGGGCCTTTAAATACAATTAATTATTTAATTAATTATTAAATGTATGCTTTATTATTACTATATATATTAATACATGAAAAAAAGCATTTAGATATTATTTATAAAGTATTGCTAATTGCTTTACTTGTGATTACATTTTAAAGATAAATTAAATTGTTAAAGTTTTATGCATTTATTTGATTACCACTGTTTTTGATTCAATTTAATACAATATAATTGTATAAAATATTGTGTGTTGTATTGTGTGTCGACAGAAGAATGATGTCATACAGGTTTGGGACAACATGAGTATGAGTAAATGACGTCAGCATTTTCATCTTTAGGTGAACTGTCCCTTTAAGAGTCATGTACATACAGTATATAGATTATGACCTCTACTGCAGGAGAGAGGAGACAAGAAGAGATTAGAGAACAGAAGAGATAAGAATTTAAGTATGAATGGGAGGAGGTTTTCTCCCGCAGAGTGTCCTCCTGAGGTTTCTTCCTCATCTCATTCAACATCTTCTCGGGGAGTTTTCCCTGACTCTTTCGCCTGTGGCTGCTTATAGAGCGTTTGTGAGCCGCTACTGTTTGTAAAGCCGCTTTGGAACAATGTGCATTGTGAAGAGCACTATACGAATGATTCGATTTGAGAAAAGACTAGATAAAACGAAAGACATGAGAAAAGAAACAAAAGGAGATTTCTTGGTTTCTTTGTGTTTTTATTGACATACACTTCAGGATGTTTGTATCTTGATTAGTTTACTTTTGTGAATCAAATGAACAATTCCACACATAATTCAACAGTGATTGGTCCAAACTGCCTGTATCTTGGTTATCAGCACATCACTCCACCATAGTTGTGAGTAGGGTTGTCGAAAGAACTGGTACTTTGGTACTAAGTTGGTACTGATTTTTTTGTTTTGTTTGATGATACCAGCATTTCTGTTCTATCTTTAGTAAGTATGAGTACCGGGTGTATTTGATGCACACTGATAGGTGGCTACTTTCATACTCTCCAGTGTGTATCTGTGTAACCCTCTGTGAAGAGCGTCAACAGTTTCTATTTACAACGTGTTTTTGAAGTGTTGATCATTGTAGCCAATCACAGACATATCTTGAACACTATGGCCAATCAGAGGTGTTTAAATGAGTCAGAATCCACTCAAAACACTGAAGTGTTCATTCACTGCACGCTTTTCGATGAATGTCCACTACAACAACAAAACTCCTCTCTGTGCCGCTGACAACGCTAAAATGCCCCTCTTAGGGTTGGTGTATCTGTCGCGAGTGTGTTTAATAATTTTTTTAACACACTTACCTAAAAAACATAAAGCAATGTTTATTTCATTTGTATCTTTGTTCTATTGTATTTATCTATGCTTGGAAATTGTTCATTATTTGCTTTCGGTTCAATTGTTTTCGCAATATACAGTAGGCTATATATATCAGAAAAACAAAACATCGCAATGTCAGATTTTTCAAATATCGTGCAGCCCTAGTATTTTGTGCAATTATTAATTATTCATAATTATACAATGGGGCTGTGTAATGCTCAAATCTAATTGGTTGATAAACGTGTGCAGATATTTTCAGGGAAACCTTTCGGATAAAGTACTGTAGTTCCAGGCAGGTCAAAATAATTTTTATAATATAATATAATATAATATAATATAATATAATATAATATAATATAATATAATATAATATAATATAATATAATATAATATAATATAATATAATATAATATAATATAATATAATATAATATAATAGTTATTTCAAAGGTCCTTACACCTTACATAACAGCAAAAGAACAAAAATCCACAACAACACTGACCAAGCATATACTTACAGTAAACAATAGGATAAAAATTACCAATTATTTCCATGTTTTTATGCCACAAAATTCCATTTTATGATGTACAGAAAGCACATACTCTCTTTCTCCCGCTCTCTCTCCCACTCAAACGCACACACATACAGGACAGACACACACTCACACAGAAACGTGTTGTCAGCGCTGTTGTCATGGTTTTATCAGTAAAATAGTTTAGCAACTTAAAAGCAACATGACATTTCTCACTAGCAGTGTAATTACGGCGCTGTTCTTGAAGCAGATAAACTTGCAGTTTTACTCTGACGCTGCTGTCGAACACTGTTGAGAGAGGCACAGACACAGGGTATTCACACACGCTTAATCTCTCTCTCTCTCTCTCTCTCTCTCTCTCTAATAACTGTATTAATATCTGTATTTGTCTGTCAATGCCTCAAGCCTCCATAACTAGCTCTAAAATGACGTTTTGGTATTCGCGTGTGATGAGAAATTAGTCCTACACACAAGAGCGTTTTAAGGACAAAAACCTGACAAAAACTTGTATTGAAATGCAACATCTGAACAGTGTCTTGAGGTGTGGTGACTGTAAGCCTCGGCTGTGCATTATTTTCTAATTATTCAACCACCCCCTCATGAATTATTCCTTTCATATATTGTAATAAAAGTCAACAACCAGCCAACTATGAATAAAGAACGATTAAAAGCTTTTAATGGAGACTCACTGATGTGGTCACACGTGAACCGGTGAGCTCAAAAGGAAATGAACGTTTATTTATGAGATGATAAGAGATCTTGCACCTCTGCAGAATAAAACCCTCTTAATTTGACGATTTGGTTTGTGATCTAAAAACATCCTCATGTTTGAAGCACTGCAGCATTTTAAAATGTAAACAAGGATGGAGGAAAATACAATTATGCTGTGAGAGCAGTTCTCAAAAAACACTGTAAGCTCGACTGCAAGACTCTATCTTCTTAATTGACTGAGTTGCAGATTCAGACTCTGTTTAATGCAAATGAAAAACAACACCTGGAGCAAGTGCCTGCCAGACTGTCTGTGGTTCTGAACACAGGAGATGGATATTTATGAAAAAATAAAAAAAAACTGTAAGAAACAATCTGAAATATCATCCATTACGGTGAATAAACAGAAGTGCTGAGAGAAATCATTAGAAATGAAATCAGAGGCGAACGTCTAATCTCGCCAGTGTTTTCGTTAGCATTATAATGTTGTTCCAGCCAATGCTGACAGGTCTCCCATCTGTTATAGTAATAATTAATTGTGTTTCAGCGTTCTGCACATTGACAGAGACTCTCTGTCTCTCTAGGAACAGCCAAATTACAGCTCAAATATAAGACACAAGTCAATATGGTGCACAAGTTACTTTTATCTTCTTGCTCATGAAAAGCCCCTCAAATCTCCAGGGAGGTGTGTGTGTGTGTGTGTGTGTGTGTGTGTGTGTGTGTGTGCGTGTGTGTGTGTGTGTGTGTGTGTGTGTGTGTGTGTGCGTGCGTGCGTGTGTCTGTCTGTGTGTTGAACCTCCCATCCGGCAGAGACTGTTCACATAAACACATAATGTGGCTAATGATCTATATTAATGAATAATACATTTGGATAACATCTAGGCCTGTATGATACGTCTATATGTAATGCATTATTTTAAAAGTCATGTTATTGTGAATTGTAATATATAACATTTTATGGTTGCCACCTTCAAAAACTATAGTGCATTAAAGCACATTTCCATGTGTCAATTTATTCTCATATGCATTTTGCTACATTAACCCTGTTAGTTTTCAGCTTGACCATGTTATAATGCATTATGCTTTTTAAAAGTGTAGTCATAGTGTTATGTTTTTAAATGTATTATAAATGATTGTAAGTAGTTATGCAAAGTCAAAATCTTTATTTCAAATCTATATTTAAAGGTACCTTTTAAAAGGTAATCCTAATTTCAGTGCATTTTATACAGACTTTATCTGAATTTGCTATAATAGTTGGATATATTTTACTGTTATTACATCATACTTAATTTTTACAAATGTTCATTGAAACACAGCCAGCTTCATGTAACAGAAATGGGAGTGTGAGTAAGTCTTATGTGTGTGTCCTCCTGATGGGAGTTACGGCTGATGAGTCATTCTGTGTTCTGCAGCAGTGTGTGGATGGTGAGAGAAACAGTCTCAGAGCGCCACCATGTGTCTAGATTATACATCACATTTGTTTGATTACTGCCATTCCACTGCCATTCAAAAGTTTGGGATCAGTAAGATTTTTTATGTTTTTAAAAGAAGTCTCTTATGCTCACTAAGACTGCACTTATTTGATTTAAAAAAAAAAAAAATTGTTAAATATTATGACATTTTAAACAATTATCATTACACCAGTCTTCAGTGTCACATGATCCTTCAGAAATCATTCTAATATGCAGATTTGCTGCTCGTAAACTTTTATTATTATTATCAATGTTGAAAACAGTTCAACTGCTTAATATCTGCTGAATAATATTTTTGTGGAAATCGTGATCGTGTTTTGTTCATGATTATTTGATGAATGGAAAGTTCAAAAGAACAGCATTTATCTGAAATAGAAATATTCAATTAAAATTATAGTATCCATCATAAATATACATTTTATTCCAGTGAATATTTCTCAGAGTGGGTTTATTTTTGAATGTCAATATTGTATAACAATGTATTTTAAAGGTATAACTACAAAAACAGAACATTTTCACTGTTATTGCCAATAATGGTGCATGTTGCCATCATTTATGGGGTAAGTTGTCAAAATGGGATTCTTTCATTAAAGAATTTTCTAATTTTCAAGTAAAAAATCTGACTTCATTATGTTGTTGATTCAATTTATGGAAGTTCTGAACTACAGACAAACATATGTGTAATTGCACTTTTTGACACTGTTTAAACTCCAAACCTGAGCTAACGTGTTAGTGGCGGCTTCCTGTGTGACAACTTGCCTCGCCCCCTGCTTTTTACTATTGGTTATGGTTTTGTAGCTTTACCACAAAACTCTTATTACAAGAAGTGCACTTATTGCTGAAGGTCACATTGGTGGAAGACAACAATTGGGTGTCCTGCCAGATCTTTGACCAGCAGTTTTCCATCATCTCTCAGTGAGGCTGTATGTCCCTCACAGGAAGCACACTCCTGCCCCCGTGCGGCAGTCCAAACATAGGCAGGGCTTCTGCTGTGTGGAGACCCTGGACGGGCCCGAACTGCCTCATGTGAAACTGCTGGGCGAGTTTCCGAGTCATGACGCGCAGGGCGAGAAACGAGGCCAACAGCTCGCCCAGGAGGAAGGCCAGATAGAGAGAGTGAACGGCCCGCTCCAGAGGAAGAATGATGATGTCCTGATCGGTGATGAAGAAGAGGAGGATAGGCAGCTGGAAGAGGAAGGAGATCAGCCAAAATCCAGCTAACTCTGGAACCTAAAGAGAAGAATGAAGAAAGAAACGTAGGTAACATTTTAATATAACCATTAACATTTATTTTAGATTACAACTTTTATTTATTTATTTATTTAGCCATAGACACCGTTTTTTTTTTTTTTTTTTTTTCATTTAATTAATTTGATTTATCAGCTGCGGTCGCTACTTTCATGGTTATTTATTTATATTGCATTTTTATTTTGTTTAATTAATTAGTTTTACCAGCTGTGGCTAATTTCACGGTTATTTATTTATTTAGCATTTTTATCTAAATTATTTTTCTATCACCTGTGGTCACTACTTTCATGGTTATTTATTTATTTATTTACCATTTTTATTTAAATAATTTTTTTCTATCACCTGTGGTCACTACTTTCATGGTTTTTCATTTGTTTATTTATTTTGCATTGTTAATTCATTTGTTCTATCACCTATGGTCACTACTTTCATGGTTATTTATTTATTTATATGCATCTTTATTAAATGTATTTGTTTTATCAGTGGTGATCTCTACTTTCATGTTTATTTATTTCATTTGTAATGTTATTTTTTTTATAAAACTTAATCAAATACTTTGATGTTTTGAAACATCTAAAGGTAAATATTAGTTATCCTTAATAGTTAACTGTTTTATGATATTTAATTATACATTTAATGATATTATTTTATACAAACATAAAATGTCATCTTAAATATGTTAAACAAATGTTAAATATTAAATATTATACAAATATTAAATGTATAATATTTAATTATACATTTAATGATATTAATGAATAAAATCAAATAACTCATTAAAATCAAATAAGAGCATTAACAAATTTTGTACAAATGAATTGCAACTGTAACAATTTTTTTTTTAAATCTTACTTCATGGCTATAGCATGCTTTATCCTTTTTTTTAGTTCACCTGCCAGATATGAATACTTATCAGTATAGCAAATTGCGAGTATCTCACGATTTTCTCACTTTCTCTGATTAATTTATTTCTCTCACACACATACAGAATCTGTTAGGCATGAGCAGTGTTCAGATGAATGACTTATAACATTTCGTGTGCATTACCTTCTCTTTGAGATTCCCAACGTAACCGAGATACACCCGCAATACCTCGAATATGCTAATCAGGACCATCCCTGTCACCAGCAGACACTGGTAATATGTTGGCAGATAACAGAACTGTGGAAATAAAGAAATAAATTATATTTCTCATTCCTAAATATGACCTTAAAAATATCTGCAACCCTAGTTTGACCTGAACAAATTGCTTACTCAAATATTATTATGAGTAGGTTTGCAGTGTTTTAAAGGTCTTTCTTGTCTTGACATTAGAAATGATAATTGCAGCAGCATCTCCTTGAATTGCTGTGATTTACCCGAGCTATTAAAGGTAAAATATATAACAGTATCACTTGAACTTCAATGTGCAGTTCATAAAGGCAGACCATCACCATGGATACAGGAGCCATAATTATTATGTTTAAACACACTTTTATCTGGCATTGCTGCTAATGGCCTGCCAGCTATTATGGAAGTGATGTTCATGCATTCATTTTAATGATCACTTATAAAATACTTCCCTACTATAAAAACAGTATGTGATATGTCCGAATTCACAGTACTCATAAAAGAGTCGGCAAAAGGTACCCGGATGATCTACTACTTCCAGCAAAATTCAGAAGTGTGCATACGATGGACACTTTACTATCCCATGAGGCCACAGGAGGGGATTTATGAATGGCAGTGAAGCAACGTAACTGACGCTGGTAAGTCACATGATAATGACAACATGGTGAATGTAGCCTAGTATACTCGTTTTGAATGAAACGTTCGATCGAATGATTAAATTATTCACTTGTTAAGACAGTGATCTGCTGCCACCTTCTGGTGGTTGTAGTTTCATTTTTAAAAGTATCGTGAGTGACACAGATTGAATGCTGTTCCCTTTCGTAAAGGGAACTCACGCTGCATCGATACTCGATACTTTGGGGAATGCCTTCGGCATGAAGCGTCTGAAGTCTACTATACAACTATTCCAATCTGGATTGGTGCAACGTCATTACGTCACTCGTGACGTCGCATGTGACGGTGATCCGGAAGCTATAAAACGGTCACAGGAACCAGGAAGTGTCAGCTTCTGGTCTTCAGCAAGCGATCTGTGTCAACTGTTTGTTCTATTTGGTGTTGTCTGTCCCTTAGAAATATATATGATGGCGAGTCAGAAACAATTCAGGCAGTGTGCGTCCCCTTGCCCGCGTTATTTGGCTGAGGGTGACACACACTCGCTTTGTGTTGTTTGTCTGGGAGCGGAGCATGCACAGGCAGCGCTCGAGGGTGCTGTCTGTGCTAACTGTGAAAGCATGCCCCTAAGAACGCTCCGCTCCCGCCGATCTATGTTTGATGAGGCTGGTCAGCCCCGCGATCCTCGTGGATCAGGTCCCGCGTCTGTCGAGGCAGCGCGGCGCTTGCATTCATGGGGATCGCAGAGGGAGCTAGCTGATAATGTTGAGACGGCTTCGGCCCTTTCTCAGCATTCTGAGGCTAGTTCCCGTTCCTCTCAGGGCGCGGAAGCCCGCACTGCGGCTTCTTCCGCCCCTGTAGAGGAACCGATGCTCGAATTATCTGGTTCCGAGGAGCTAGATAGTTTGGGCATCGAGGCAGGGGAATGTGAAAAATCGCCACCCCATTCCCCTGCCTTTGAGGAGCTGCTAGAGGTTGTGACTCGAGCAGTGGCCAAATTAAATATCGATTGGCCCCCTGAGGTGCAGGAAGCGACAGCAAAAAGCAAACTCGATGAGCGCTTCCTGCAGACTCGGTCACAGCCTCTACGCCGGAGTCTGCCTTTTTTTCCCGATCTCCACACTGAAATCTCGAGATCGTGGAATAAGCCCTTCTCCTCCAGAATATCTGGCCCCAGTGTACATATATATTCAAGTATTATGGGGGCCAAGGAGGAGGGCTATGGGATGATGCCCAGGGTTGAAGAGTCTTTTGCAACACATCTCTCCCCTGACGCTGCATCATCCCTGCGGGCTCCGGCGCTTCCCACCAAGCCCTGCCGTACAACATCGGCCTTGGTTGGGAAGGCATATATGGCGGCAGGTCGGGCTGGTGGTTGTCTGCATACAATGGGGCTGTTGCAGGCATACCAGGCCGACCTCCTCAAAGAGGTGGACGATAGCAAGGAGGTCAACTACGACGACATCAGGGAGATGCGTCGCGTAGTTGACTTGTCTCTCCGTGCTACTAAGGAGACGGCCCGTGCCATCGGCCGCTCTATGGCAGCACTGGTAGCCACGGAGAGACATTTGTGGCTGAACTTGTCGGGCATCGGGGACAGGGACAGGGCCTGTCTCCTCGATGCCCCAGTTTCGCCTTCTGGCCTCTTCGGCGATGGCGTCAACAACGTCGTTGAGAGGTTTCAGGAGGCGAAACGACAGTCAGCCGCTTTTAAAGAGTTCATCCCCCGCCGTCGCTCCAGGTCTCGTGGGTCTGCTGCCAGGGGGCAGTCCCAGGAGGCCGCCGCCAGCTCCTCACACCTGCTGAGGCAGAAGGAGAGTGTTGCTTCTCGTGCTCCCCCCCAAGGGGCCTGGAGACAGAAGCAGCACCCTCAGCCGAAGCCTTCTAAGCCGAAAACAGATCTGAGGACTGTTATTCAGGCGAAGAAGGCTTCGGCTAAAAAACCATGATGGGACGTCCAGGTCTCTGAGGGCATCCCCCTCCGTGTGGGCTCTTTACAACTTCGCTCCGCGGAGCCCTCAGGAAATCGATGTTGCTTCCCGCCGCCAAGTGCGCCTCGGGATGCATCGTCTTCCAGCGAATGTGTTTCAAAGAAGCTTTCAATAAAATCTATGGTTCTGAAACGCTCGTTACCTCTCAAGAGACCTGGAAAATATGTGATTCGGTTAGCTCCTGCCAAAAGATTGCTTCAGGTCACCGAAAGTAAAACTCAAAGTGAAGATAATAAAGATGTTGTGAATCTTACACCTGAGGTCAGTCCTGAGAGACTGATTCCCTTAGTAGATTATTTAGACACCTGGAAAGGTCTTCAAAATATATCTCAATGGGTCCTTAATACAGTTGAGAAAGGATATAGAATCCAGTTCCAGTATAGGCCACCTAGGTTTAGTGGTGTTATCCATACGCTGGTTTCTCCTGATCAGGCTCAGGTGATGGAAGATGAAGTTCAGACTCTGTTAGCCAAGGAGGCCATAGAATATGTGCCCTTGGAGCAGAGGGATTCCGGGTTCTACAGCCGGTACTTCATTGTTCCTAAGAAAGATGGGGGGCTGCGTCCTATTATAGACCTTAGGGTTTTGAATAAATCTTTGAGAAGATTTAAATTCAAGATGTTGACTATACCCATGATCGTTCAACAGATCAGATCTGAGGACTGGTTTGTGACGATAGATCTAAAGGATGCATATTTCCATATTTCCATCATTCCACAACATAGGAAGTTCCTTAGGTTCGCTTTTGGGGGAAAAGCTTATCAATATAGGGTCCTTCCTTTCGGCCTAGCCCTTTCTCCCCGCACCTTCACTAAATGTATGGATGCTTCCCTTGCTCCTTTGAGACTTCAGGGGATTCGCATTTTGAATTACATAGATGACTGGCTTATTTTAGCTCAGTCACAGGAAATGGCAATTCAGCATCGAGATGTTGTTTTGCATCATTTGAGGTGTTTGGGGTTAAGACTCAATGTGAAGAAGAGTTCCTTAACTCCTCTTCAGAAGACTACATTCCTGGGGGTTGAATGGGACTCTGTTACTATGCAGGCACAATTGTCTCCTGCTCGTATTAATACTATTTTACACACAATGAGGAGTCTTAGGCTAGGTCAGGCTGTCACTGTAAAACATTTTCAAAGAGTGTTAGGTCTTATGGCAGCAGCTTCCACGGTAATTCCCTTTGGTCTGCTCCATATGAGAGCCTGTCAGTGGTGGCTCAGGAACAAGGGTTTTTCACCTTTGGGAAACCCTTTCCGCACTATCAGAGTTACGCACAAATGTCTTCGTTCTCTGGCTATGTGGAAGAAACCATGGTTCCTGTCTCAAGGCCCAGTGTTGGGAGCACTATGTCAGAGGAAGACTCTGACTACAGACGCGTCCCTCACGGGCTGGGGTGCGGTTATGGAGGGCCGTTACACCCGAGGTACTTGGAAGGATCATCATCTCACTTGGCATATTAATCGCTTGGAGATGTTGGCTGTGTTTTTTGCCCTGAGGCACTTCCTTGATGACCTCAGAGGCCATCATGTTCTGGTTAGAACAGACAATATGTCGGTGGTCTCGTATATCAACCGCCAAGGAGGTTTGAGATCACGCCCTCTTTGTAGACTGGCGCATCATATTCTTCTTTGGTCCCAGAATAAATTTCTCTCTGTGAGATCTATTTATATTCCTGGGGTTGAAAATTTGGGAGCAGCAGCCTGTCGAGGCAGGGGCTGAGGCCCGGGGAATGGCGGCTCCACCCTGAAGTGGTTGAGCTTATATGGAGAAAGTTTGGCCGGGCGGAGGTTGACCTGTTCGCTTCTCATGAAAACTCTCATTGCCCGCTCTGGTACTCTCTCTCACATCCAGCGCCTTTGGGGTTGGATGCCATGGTACAGATGTGGCCGAGGTCACTTCTGTACGCTTTTCCCCCGATCGCTCTGCTCCCTGGGGTTCTAGAAAGGGTCAGGAGGTACGGAGTGAGACTTCTACTTGTAGCTCCGCACTGGCCGGCCCGAATTTGGTTTTCGGACCTTATTAGTCTCTTGGAGAGTCCTCCATGGGAAGTTCCTGTCAGGAGAGATCTTCTGTCTCAGGCGGAGGGTACGTTATTTCATCCCCGACCAGAGTTTTTGAGACTTTGGGTATGGCCCCTGAGGGGGTCCCTCCCATAAAAAGGATTGCCCTTTCCATCGAGGTGGTTAGGTTATCTATTCTAGAACCCCACTCTACTAGGAACTAAACAAATTGAGTTAGGGAGGGCATCGAACCCAGTATATTACTGCCCTCTGGCTTCAGTTCTGGTGTTCCATTCTTCTCTCTAACGGGATCTTCCGTTCATGTTTAGGGCCTCTGTGGCGGCCTGTGTGCCCTCCTCAAGCTTCTAAGGGTGTACACTTAGGAATATTCCCACTGAAACTCCATGTTCCTGTAGATTGGAGGATGGATCCTTTCATCCAGCCTATTGGCTTCAGGCTGATGGGCTATCCCTGGCTCCCATCATGTCCTGTGGGTGATATATATGAATATATAAATATATATGAATATATAAAGGAGTTTACTTTGAGTCTGCTTCCTGCTCGTCTTACTCCCTGGAAGAGTGGTGGTGCCTCCCCCTCTTATTTTTCTAGCATAGGAGCTACTCTATTTTTGCCCCGGTACTGATGTGCCTATAGGCAAGATAATGACTCTTCAGGTATTCCATCCTCCATCGCATGTGTCGGATGATCAAGGTCATAGCCTGGGAGGATCCTATGTAGGCCTCAGGCTTAGAGGAGTCAGTTCATCTAGTAGGTCAAGGGTTAGGAGTTATTTCCCCTTGTTTTAAGACAGCTGGTTATCTTAAGCTTTCATGTTTGAAGTACAAGGTGCGCAATTGCTTTCACCTCTTATTTAATGATTTCTACTGTCTGGGGCTCCCATTGATGAGGTCAGTAGAGCCTCTCGTTCCGGACCTCCTCTTCCTACACCAAATTGTATGACAAACTAGTTTGGATCTGCCCTCTACTTATCCTATCGTCCGTGAGTGTACCAGATGTTTTACACCAGGGCGTTTTTTCTCTCAGTGTGGCGACGTGGGTATTCGTTCCCCAAAGTATCGAGTATCGATGCAGCGTGAGTTCCCTTTACGAAAGGGAACGTCTCGGGTTACGTATGTAACCCTCGTTCCCTGAGTAGGGAACGAGACGCTGCATCCCTCGGCCACACTTTCCACGCCCCTGGGAACGGCTTGCTTTGACCAATTAGAAGCTAACACTTCCTGGTTCCTGTGACCGTTTTATAGCTGGATGCCATGGTACAGATGTGGCCGAGGTCACTTCTGTACGCTTTTCCCCCGATCGCTCTGCTCCCTGGGGTTCTAGAAAGGGTCAGGAGGTACGGAGTGAGACTTCTACTTGTAGCTCCGCACTGGCCGGCCCGAATTTGGTTTTCGGACCTTATTAGTCTCTTGGAGAGTCCTCCATGGGAAGTTCCTGTCAGGAGAGATCTTCTGTCTCAGGCGGAGGGTACGTTATTTCATCCCCGACCAGAGTTTTTGAGACTTTGGGTATGGCCCCTGAGGGGGTCCCTCCCATAAAAAGGATTGCCCTTTCCATCGAGGTGGTTAGGTTATCTATTCTAGAACCCCACTCTACTAGGAACTAAACAAATTGAGTTAGGGAGGGCATCGAACCCAGTATATTACTGCCCTCTGGCTTCAGTTCTGGTGTTCCATTCTTCTCTCTAACGGGATCTTCCGATCATGTTTAGGGCCTCTGTGGCGGCCTGTGTGCCCTCCTCAAGCTTCTAAGGGTGTACACTTAGGAATATTCCCACTGAAACTCCATGTTCCTGTAGATTGGAGGATGGATCCTTTCATCCAGCCTATTGGCTTCAGGCTGATGGGCTATCCCTGGCTCCCATCATGTCCTGTGGGTGATATATATGAATATATAAATATATATGAATATATAAAGGAGTTTACTTTGAGTCTGCTTCCTGCTCGTCTTACTCCCTGGAAGAGTGGTGGTGCCTCCCCCTCTTATTTTTCTAGCATAGGAGCTACTCTATTTTTGCCCCGGTACTGATGTGCCTATAGGCAAGATAATGACTCTTCAGGTATTCCATCCTCCATCGCATGTGTCGGATGATCAAGGTCATAGCCTGGGAGGATCCTATGTAGGCCTCAGGCTTAGAGGAGTCAGTTCATCTAGTAGGTCAAGGGTTAGGAGTTATTTCCCCTTGTTTTAAGACAGCTGGTTATCTTAAGCTTTCATGTTTGAAGTACAAGGTGCGCAATTGCTTTCACCTCTTATTTAATGATTTCTACTGTCTGGGGCTCCCATTGATGAGGTCAGTAGAGCCTCTCGTTCCGGACCTCCTCTTCCTACACCAAATTGTATGACAAACTAGTTTGGATCTGCCCTCTACTTATCCTATCGTCCGTGAGTGTACCAGATGTTTTACACCAGGGCGTTTTTTCTCTCAGTGTGGCGACGTGGGTATTCGTTCCCCAAAGTATCGAGTATCGATGCAGCGTGAGTTCCCTTTACGAAAGGGAACGTCTCGGGTTACGTATGTAACCCTCGTTCCCTGAGTAGGGAACGAGACGCTGCATCCCTCGGCCACACTTTCCACGCCCCTGGGAACGGCTTGCTTTGACCAATTAGAAGCTAACACTTCCTGGTTCCTGTGACCGTTTTATAGCTTCCGGATCACCGTCACATGCGACGTCACGAGTGACGTAATGACGTTGCACCAATCCAGATTGGAATAGTTGTATAGTAGACTTCAGACGCTTCATGCCGAAGGCATTCCCCAAAGTATCGAGTATCGATGCAGCGTCTCGTTCCCTACTCAGGGAACGAGGGTTACATACGTAACCCGAGACGATTTTTATGTCGCTCGTAATGGTGTCAGTACTTCTGGTTAAAGATAGAATGTCTCTTTATACAGTAAATAGACTATTAAAAGTGAAGTATGAGATAACAATGTTAAATATAACAGAGATAATACAGTAATTGCAGTTGCATTTCATGAAGTAAGGATTTGACTATTGATGGGGGACAATAGCCGTATGATTACAGCATTTACAGTAATTGAACCCACCTTTAAATGCAGCATCATCACCTCAGAGATCCACCAGAAGGGGAAGAAGAACATGTTGAAGTACAGCAGCATCTGCAGCGGGAGATGAGACCAGACCTCAGCAAACACTAGACACAAAACACGAAGCAGGAGATCAAGATCAGTTAACAAGGTATTCAAGTGATGATGTTTAACCAAACTTTTTAAACCGTTCATTATCATTTTCTTTACCACTGGGGGTAACTTTTAACACTTCTATTGAGATAGACTGTTATAAACATTGTGATACTTTTTTTATTAGCATTAGCATGAATGAAATTATTTTTTGTTGTGAGGTTATTCTGTATTTGTCATAATATATTAACTTAACATAAGATTAAAACTAGCGACTTGTCATCAAATGCCCTCATCACCCTGTTAAAAAAGTGATTTTGGTTTGTCCCATCTTTAACAATTAAAATCATATGGTAATGTTGACAATATAATGAATTATTGTTTAATTTAAAGGAAAACGTTTCTTTTCTATAGCATGGTGAAAAGACAAATCATCTTACCCTTAGAAAAATGACATTAGCCTTGGTAAAGTAAATGCAAAATGAATACAAATCACATAAACTAAATGGTCCATTTCCCTGTTCCATTAAGATTTATACAAAATGCTTTATTAAACTCTAGTTTTTATTTAACATTTTTTGCTTTTAAAATGTAAAAGCATTTTAAAATTCTTAATAATAATATGAATAATATGCAAGGATTGTTCAATTCAATTTGATGGAATTTTACTATTAATTGAAATGCGGAAATCTTGAAAAAAAAGGGCTGTATTTTAAAGGGATAGTTCACTTTGAAATTAAATTTTAGTATGTTTTAGCTTACCTCAAGGGCATCCAAGATGTAGGTGTCTTTTTTTCCTCTGTAGTTTCAATTTTGATATTTTTAGGTCAAACCGTTCTTGTCTGTCAGTCATATCATGCAGGTCTATGGTCACTGTCTCAAAGAGCAAGCACAGAGTCCAAATTAAAACAGTTCCCCATCGTAAGTACACATTGATGGCCTAAGACACGAAATGTGCGGTTTGTGTGAGAAAACGAACAGTATTTATATCGTTTTTACCTCTTATACACAGCCACGTCCAAGTGATCTGAGGTCGCGAGCAACACAAACCGCTCGTTTCGTGTCTTAGGCCATCAATGTGTACTTACAATGGGGAATTGTTTAATTTGGACGATGGGGAATTGTTTTAATTTGGACTTTGTGCATGCTCTTTGAGACAGTGACCATAGACCTGCATTATATGACTGACAGACAAGAACGGTTTGACCTAAAAATATCAAAATTGAAACTACTGCGGAAAAAAAGACACCTACATCTTGGATGCCCTTGAGGTAAGCTAAAACATACAAAAATGTAATTTCAAAGTGAACTATCCCTTTAAGTAAATTATATTTCATATAAAGTATATATACACTACTGGGCAGATAGTGGAATGGAATGATTAAGAATTTTTAATGATTTTAAAAGAAATCTCTTATGCTCATTTATTTGCATTTATTTGATCAAAAATACAGTAAAAACGGCAATATTTTCGAAATATTTATACATTTTTAAAACATCTGTTTAGTTTTTAACTATTTCAGTCTTCAGTGTCACATTATCCTTGATAAATGTTTTACTGTATCTTTGCTGCCTTGGTAAGCATGAGAGACTTCTTTCAAAAACATTAAAGACATTTTAATTATGACAAACTTTTAAGCACAGAAAGTTCCTGTTAAACCGCCAGTAATGGGGAATTCTCATCTTATATTTCTTGATATCCACTTGTGCAATGTGACAAAGAGCAACAGTGTCACAAATGTAGGCCTTTCCTCTCTAATCTTTTCATTTAGACGTCTCACCTTCATTATCCTGATACGGATCCCTGAAGTCTCCACTGTCTCGCGTCCTGTTATTTATGAACACTGACCCGCTGACATTAGCCAGACCCACTCTCAGGTTCTGAGGGATCGGCGTGTAAAACACAGGCATGGTGGAGACGACACGAAACGCTCATCCACTCAGTCCTGCACGCTTCTCCGCTTCGGTGTGTGTGGTTTGAGATTAATTGGAGTCTTTCAAGAGCTAACCAGATTAAATCCGAGGAAACAGATGGAGTCTGACAGCAGATTAAGATGTCACCCTCACCATGGTAACCATGGTTAGTACAGTTATTGTTACTACACCGCAGATCAAAATGAAATAAAATATATATATAATTTCCATATGCACTATTTCATACTTGTTTTCCAGGAAAAATATCTAGTAGATCAACATAAAATATTAACACTTGTTTTCACATAGTATTTTAATATCCTCTTGGTAAATTGCAATGTTTTGTTTTGAAACAAGAGACTTGTTCTTAATTCTAACAAATATAATGAGGGTTATGCTCAAAACAAGAAATAAATTTGTCAGGGGAATACATTTAATGAAAAAATGCTTCCTAGTCCTGTCAGCAGAAAACTAAATGCATTTTTTTTAATTTTTTTTTATCACATATTAATTTGGTGTGGTTTTATTTCGGAAGGAACTCTGGCTAATATTGTGAATGTTTGTAAGAGGCGAGCTGTTTTGTACAGTCCACAATTTGAATAATACAATTATAATTAATGAGTTTATTCTTTAACAGCTCAGTCTGAAAAGAGACTTTGTTTTAAAATAAACTCCTACAATTCAAAAATTAGGCTTCTCATTTATTCTGACAGCTTCAACGACTTGCCACCTATTTTCTTTAATGGCCATATTTCAGTGTGTTTGTACTGTAGGCTAATTGTGTTCCTCTGTGAAAATCAAGTAGGCTCATGCATTTTAATGAGAAAAGAACAAAACAATGACACAAGCCAAAGATGTAAAAAGTTTATTGTAAGATCTCTATGATTAGGACAGTGGTGCGCCAAATTGCTACCAGCCATGTGTGTGTCGGTCCAGAGTCTGTTTCTGTTTCTGAACTTTGAGACCCTGGACGTCATTTATGGCAGGCTGCAGTACCGGCGCTGACCAGCGGGGGTCACAGTTCGTCCCTAGGGGCTTTTAAAGGGAAATGTTTGAACTCCTCAGGGACTTCCTCACCTTTCTGTGACCTCTTATAGAAACCCAGAGAATCCAGCAAGCTGCTGATCTCGTCTGCCTTCATCTTCTTAACTGGAACAACCTGAGGTAGGCAAAAATTGCTGTCAGAGGAGTGAAAGATACCAAAGTTCCTGGTAAGTCATTTCACGGTGGCCATCTTTGAAATGCCTCTTGGGCAGCTATTTCAGTCATGCAAGTACAGCTCCTATCTCTTTGAATGGGGAAACATCAAATTCTCCAAAGCTGCTCAGCAAGCTTATGATCAAATTTCATATTTGAAATCACCAATGAAATCTGACAACAACTGTCTAAAAAAAATCTGCATTTTACAGGCTGGACCAGTCAATGCACATGTGCGGTTCTAAGTGTGCGTGGTGCGTCTCAGGCTACGTTTACACTAGTGCATTTTTGTTTTAAAACACATCACTTTTGCTATACGTTTAGGCCTGGCGCCTACACTACTCCGGAGTTTTTAACCCTCAATTTCTAGGCCTTGTTTGCACTAATACGTTTTCGTTTGAAAACGCATCTTTTTCCTCTCCGTTTTGGCGTTGTGTCCACATTGAGATGGTGTTTTTGTCAATGAAGACAGAGCTTTTTGAAAGCGCTCTCCCAAGTGGATAAATTTGAAAACGCCATTTTCGCATTGTAGTGTGCTGTGAAAACTGAGGTATTTGAAAATGATGATGCATGTTTAGGGGCCATTTACACTATCGCCTAACGATTACAGCCCCATTGACTCCCTGTGCCAATGCATTGATGAAGTCAACAGTTGGATGTGTCAAAACTTTCTTCAGTTAAACAAAGACAAAACTGAAGTCATTGCGTTTGGAAACAAAGATGAAGTTCTCAAGGTGAACGCATACCTTCACTCTAGGGGTCAAACAACTAAACATCAAGTTAGGAATCTTGGTGTGACACTAGAGTCAGACCTTAGTTTCAGTAGTCATGTCAAAGCAATAACTAAATCAGCATACTATCATCTCAAAAATATTGCTAGAATTAGATGCTTTGTTTCCAGACAAGACTTAGAGAAACTTGTGCATGCTTTCATCACCAGCAGGGTGGATTACTGTAATGGACTCCTCACTGGCCTTCCCAAAAAGACCATAAGACAGTTGCAGCTCATACAGAACGCTGCCGCCAGGATTCTGAGCAGAACCAGAAAATATGAACACATCACACCAGTCCTCAGGTCTTTACACTGGCTCCCAGTTAAATTTAGGATTGATTTTAAAGTATTATTACTGGTATATAAATCATTCAATGGTCTAGGACCTCAATACATTGCAGATATGCTCACTGAATATAAACCCAACAGATCACTCAGATCACTAGGATCATATCAGCTAGAAATACCAAGGGTTCACTCTAAGCATGGCGAGTCCGCTTTTAGCTATTATGCCAGCCGCAGCTGGAACCAGCTTCCAGAGGAGATCAGACGTGCTCCTACAGTAGTCACATTCAAATCCAGACTCAAAACACATCTGTTTAGCTATGCATTTACTGAATGAGCACTGTGCCAATATTCGTCCGACTGTTTGTACTGTATTTTATTTTATTTTTCTAAACTGTTTTAATTATTCTTATTTCTTTTATTATTTTAATTTCTTCTATGTAAAGCACTTTGAATTGCCATTGTGTATGAAATGTGCTATATAAATAAACTTGCCTTGCCTTGCCTTGCCTTGCCTTGCCTTGCCTTGCCTTACACCGAAACTAAAAATGTAACACTTTTTATGAGTTTTGGCCTTTCATTTACATGACAATGGCGTTTTAGTGACCCAAACTTTTGAAAACAGGTTTAAAGTGCTAGTTTTTGAAAACGGCATCCTTATCATCTCCATGTAAACTAAGGATACGTTTACACGACAATGATGTGTTTAAAGCGGATACATTTTTCCTTTGAGTTTTCCATATACAGATATGGTATATCCCCATTCACACGGATTGACTAAAAACGCTGTATTCTGCTGCCAGGCCATTAGATGGCGATAAAACACTATAGACTGAACACTTAATAGACCTTTCTCACAACTTCCGTATTTGTGACCGGAAATACGCAATCGTCGTGGTAATCTACTTCCTCCGCAGTCAAGGCAACATAAACAAATGGCGCAAGCAACTAGCAAGAGCTATTGGCACGCTAATGATGTGTCATTTTAGTTAACAGTTCAGTAACAGTTAGCCTCGCTCTCTACTTACCTTGATGTTTATGGACAAATTCCTCGTGGAAATTTTTTTACCCTTTATTTCGTTTTTTCTTTTTGGTGACGGAGTTTTCCTCCACGAGTCGTCACATCAGCAAATGTAATATTTGGCAAATCCGTTAATGAAGTTGTGTAGACTCTTTGATCCATTTTAAACTTGCCCGGGTTTATGTTTTTCTGGTGTGTTGACGCTTGACAGGAACTCCGCTTCCACAACGATTACGTATTTCCGGTTATTGTGAGAAAGGTCTATACGCATGTGCATGACATCATCGTCTTCAGAGATTTACATTCTTGTGGTTTACACGGAGACCGTTTTCAAAAACTTCCACTTTGAAACCCGTTTTCAAAAGTTAGCGTTTTCAGGCTGTTGTCGTGTAAATGAACGTCCAAAATGCATAAAAAGTTTTACAGTTTTGAAAATGGTGTCGTGTAAACAGCCCTTAACTCCTGCATACGAAAGCCCTGAACCGCAAAAAAACAAAACAAAAAAATCCGTAAAAAAATAATAATCTAAAATTACGAGAATAAAGTCGAACTATTTCGAGAATAAAGTCGAACTATTTCGAGAATAAAGTCGAACTATTTCGAGAATAAAGTCGAAACATTTCGAGATTATTTTGTGTGCTTACCGTTGTTTCACATTCATAATTGCCACACAGGCATTCATAATGGTGTGCGTCCACTAGCATTTCTTTACACACACACACACACACACACACACACACACACACACACACACACACACACACACACACACACACACACACACAAAGAACTTCTACGGAAGACTATATTCTAGTAATTTTGACTTAATTCTCAAAATATTTTATTACGATTTTATTCTCGTAATGTTTCGACTTTAATTTCGAAATGCTAGAATTTTTTTTTTACGTTGTGGTTCTGGGCTTCCGTATACCTGCATGTGTTCAGTGGAAAAAATGACAAAAACTTACACTTGCACGTAAAATAATAAGGTTGTCCCTACCTTAACTTCCTCATCCTTATCGTTGTAGAAGATCAGCCGTGGGTTTTTTTCCTCTCCTGAATCATACTCCAGGTTATGACTTTAAACAGCAGGTTAAGGTTAACGGCACCAGGCAAATGACCTCTGAGGCCATGAAGTGCATGACTCCGGCCTCGAAGTGTTTGAACATATGGCAGCACAGAAAACAGCACAGAGGGCCTGTAAAGATTTCATTAACATTCATGTCCCTGTCAAATACTGTTACCAAAGCCATTTGGAAGAAATTTTAGGCACTCTATAAAAAGACAATAGTCACATACACATACTAAACTGAAAACAGGAATTACAAGAAAATGAGAGTTATAATGTCAGGATACTACAGTGCCCATCGCTCCATCAGGAAATTGTAGAGCTCTGGCATCTTCTTTATGGATCATCCCACTAAACTGGGAGCCTGGGAGGGGATTAAAGAGGGATTTACAGCTAAATGGCTAAAAGGTGAAAACAAAACTGCACAGTTTCCTCAAAAGTATTAAACAGAGTAGCTGTTGAAAATAATAATAATAATAAGAGATATTTCTTGAGAAGCAAATCAGCATATTAGAATGATTTCTAGAGGATCATGTGACACTGAAGACTGGAGTAATGATGCTGAAAATTCAGCTTTGCATCACAGGAATAAATTATATTTTTATAAAATATATTTAAGTAGAAAACAGTTCTTTTAAATTGTAATAATATTTAACAATATTACAGTTTTTACTGTATTTTTTGATCAAATAAATGCAGCCTTGGTGAGCAGAGCAGACTTCTTTCAAACACATTAAAAGTCTCACAGAGCCCAAACTTTTAAAAAAGTAGTGGATGTGTTTGTATTGCCCAGAATTATAATAATGAAATGTATTTTAACATCATTAGCTTCTAAGCTAACGTAGATTTACGCAGTCTGTGCCACATCACTGGACCATGAAAGTGACTTTTTAGAGCAAAACTCCTTGCATTTCAGCCATTGAACACTCACCATAAGTTTTCCTCTGGCTATGAGAAGCTTTTCCTCCCCAGCACTGCTTTCTGAACTGTTTTCAGCACTTCTCCCTGTGGCACACAGAGTCAGAAGGGCCGCCAGTGTGAGCCACATACTGCGCTCGGGATGGGAGAACTAACTGTATCCGAAAAGATTGCTGTCTTTTGGTGAAACGAGGGTCAGTAAGAGCAGATATGGGTTCTCTGATAGGTGTCCCCCACCATGTGGCAAAGCCTGATTGGTCGATCTGTTGGATTTTGGTTCAGGGGAATGAAATAAAATCTTAGTATGGGGAAATTATTGATTTATTTAGTCAACTATTTCAAACCTAAAGAACTTAAAGCTGTTTTTGTTTGATAAGTCAAATGTATTGTCAAATTTGTTGTATTTTAAAGTTTGTTTTTTCTCTCTCTTTCTCAATATGAAGGGGTTGAGGCCACAGGACAGCTGCGTCTGTGTCGGATTCTCCCACCGTCTGCTGATGAATAACCAGAGAAGTCAGAACACAACACCTGCTGCTGTTTCAATAACACTCTGATGGAGCAGTGTTTAAAGTCAGTCCTTACATTTCTCATTATTATTATTTTGTATTATTATTAACTTTGATCTTTTTGAGGTTACACATTCTGTAGAGACACCGAGTTAATGAGAAATTATTCTTGTTACACACCAAGGGGAAAAAATCTACATGGCTGCATGTGGCTGAGTTGTAATATGATTTTTAATTATTACACCAGAAGCATGTGGTTTTAGAACAACAGGTGGTAACAACAAAGACATAATTATAATTAATTTCCTCTTTTTCTTCTTCTTCTTCAATAAAAGGGCATTTTAGCTAACTTGTTAGAGACCATATTGATGGTGTAAAACAGTGAATATTAAATTTAAATAGTAAATAATAGATTATTTTTATGAAAAACACACACACACACATAGTATATAATTTATAGATAGATAAAATATATTTTTTTCCAAATTAAATATATCTTTTGTAATGTTTAATGTATATATGTGACACTTTAAATATTTATACTTGATATTCAAAATGTTTGATAATACTTTTTACGCTGTATAATAAATTACCTATGAGTTGCTTTGGATAAAAATATGTAAATATTTTAACATTATGGAAGCCATAAAAACATGACATTTCAGAATTTTTGGCATGATTAACAAAATTTGAGATTTAATAGCCAATTACCAATTATGGTTCAAGAGACAGAATCTTTTGAGTAACACCTCATACATTGACCCTTTGGATATTAGATATTAAATATTAAATAATTATGTAATACAATATATTGTTATGATTATTATTTTATTGTATTTTTTATATACAAAATTCTCTACACATTCTCAAAACATTCTCTACAGAATGTGTAACCTCACTTATCGGGCCTATGCTACCCTGTATAATGCCTGAACTTCGTATCTTTAGCACTTCTTGCGTTTTTTTTGTTTTTGCCTCTTCATGATGACTCGCTTAATCTAGTCCTAATTTGTAAGTCGCTTTGGATAAAAGCGTCTGCTAAATGACTAAATGTAAATGTAAATATATGAGATGTGGATGTATATCACAGAATAACCCAGGGTCAAGGCAGTGCATGTAACCTGTAATGTCAACTCTGCCCACATCTGGTATAAGCAGTACAGTAGCAAACTATATACATACTCTGTTGAATGACTTCTGTACGGGAACATTCTGTTTCACTGCACTTGTATTTTCAGTTATTTTAGAAAATGTCTTAGATCTTTCAGTGGTTATAATGTGAAGCAATGGGGTCCACCTCGTTCAAGTCCCAAAATGTGCATGCAGTGGACCCCAAATCATGGGTTAAATATCATTTTTGGGCGAACTATCCCTTTAAAGGGAGGGGTGTGTTGATTTTAGGTCACCTACAGAGGGCGCCCATGGTACAGGATGGACTTTTGGTAGTGTTTTGGGTAAAAGCGCTTCCAAAACTCTTGCCACAGGCAATTATGTTTCCAATGAAAATAAACCATTCTCCATAGGAATGCAGCAGTGAAACCATCATGGTCTATCATCCACAGGCAGAGCTGGGGCCCGGACTGTCTGTCTGTCTCTACAGCTGTGGTCAGACACTGATGTGTCAGATGACACAGTCGTCTCCCTCTAAAAAGACCCAGATTTTCTCCCTGCACCTGAAAATCAAAATATCTGCAGGCGAGCCACTCAGCGCAATGTAATTCTGCGAAGATGTGACCAAGCGATTGGTTTGAGACTTGAGTTTCAGCATGACTGTTGTCCTAGAGGATCGGTGTGTTGCTTGAAACTTGTTCAGGAAACTTAATGGACTTTTTAGACATGTTTTATTCAATTATCATGATTTTCTCAGATTTTGTTCCTAAAATCCCTTAGGAAAAACAAAAATAGACACAAGTTGGATGATTGTTGATATACAGAGCTATACAATTAATGTGAGCACAACTCAGATAATTTATGACAAATGTTTGCCTTCATTTTGAGATCTCTGACTTTTCATTGTGAACTTTTATCTTGGTTTCCCTGCAGAAAATCCGTCATAGCTGGTCATCAGCAGTGTTGAGGAAAGTTACTTCTAAAAGTAATGCATTACAATATTGTGTTGCACCCTTAAAAAGTAACTAATTGCATTGATAATTACTTTTTTTGGAGAGCAATGCGTCACGTTACTTTTGTCTCCTCATCTGGACTGGGCTTGCAAAAAAAAAAGAAAGAAGAAAATGTATATTTTCACGCTTGCACAGTAGAGGGCGCAGCTCAAACAAGCCTGTCAGCTGTGCTGCCATTTTTGATTGCAGGAGAATAGGGGTGCGTTTATCTCCAGTTTTAGACAACAGCTGCGTCCCAATTCAGAAGCTGCATTCTTTGAAGGGCGCATTTCATTGTCCCGATTTATAGGCTCTTTCAAATGGGGCCTTCGTTTCCCGTGCAGTGAGGAAGACAACAGCCTTGCCTACTCCAGAATTCATTGTGCGCCAGTTACGACAGGATTTTTTTAGAGAAATTGCCGAATTGCACTTTTAAACATAAGTGCTGGGTTTCAACTTACCGTATTTTCCGGACTATAAGTCGCACCTTTTTTCATAGTTTGGCTGGTCCTGCGACTTATAGTCAGGTGCGACTTATATATCAAAATTAATTCAGACTGAGATGAACCAAGAGAAAACATTACCGTCTACAGCCGCGAGAGGGCGCTCTAGTTGGCGGAGTTGTTCAGAAGCGACACCAAGGATGAAGAAAATTTAATGGATTCAGTGATGTGGAATGAGATCGCGGGGAATTGGTGAACTTGTTTACTGGTAACTTGCTTGTTGGACTCACTGGCTTATGTTAATTTAGCCTATTCAGCCTCCCAGGTATATGTTCTTTATGCTATTGTGAATAACTGTTAATGTGTTGCGTTAACATACCGGACACCTACTCAGCCTGTTGTTCTGTGTGCTACTGTGTAGTTGAATAACTTGCCTTTACAGATTAAATGTCTGTTCTTGGTCTTGGATTTTGTGAAATAAATTTCTAAATAAATGCGACTTATAGTCCAGTGCGACTTATATATGTTTTTTTCCTCTTCATGACACATTTTTTGACTGATGCGACTTATACTCCGGAGCGACTTATAGTCCGGAAAATACGGTACTGAAATATCTTAGCCTGGGTTTCCCCATACTGCCTTGCTCGCAGCGCGATTTTATTCACGCTGCTAGGCAGTCTGGACACCATGGACCAAATTTTCCCCTGAAAAAGGGAACCAATCACAGAACGGGGAGGGAGCAGCAAGACGATGACGACACCGAAGCAGTTTGTTTATATCTATGGATCCAACATGGCATCAGACTCGACGTTACCTTCTACCCTCATGTTTATCTTGCACAAACGGTAATATTCGCTAAACGCCATCGTGTACAAATAAATCTTTGACCCATCGTCTTTTTCCTCGTCGAATTTCTGTCACTCTACATACGTCATGTGGTATAATTGAAGCGATTGGCTATGATTGGCTATTGGCTATTGGCTACAGGCGCATTTGATAGACATTCATAGTGCCCAATAAACGGCTCTGGGCATTCGTAAACCACGCCTCAAATACGAGAAAATGAACATGTGGTTCCCAGACCACGTCTCAAATGAGACTTGGTCTGCTGTAGCCAGGCTAGAAATATCCTAATGATAGAAATAAAATGTTGTCATATCTTACCATGATGCAATTTTATATAGTTTATTGTTGACAACTATTTACTTACTACTTTATTTAGAGGCCCAAACTGAGCAAATTAGAATTTAGTGCAGTTGCTGATATATTATATTTATATGGCCAAAACAACAAATGTTTCAAGTGGTTTCCCTAAATTTAACTGAAAATAACTTTTAATGACTTCTGCTGTCTCAAAATTATACAACCCCTTCATGGCAAGCATTTTTAGTACTAAGTAGAACATCCTTTTGCTGTTATGACCTGGTGCAAACAAGATGTTTAAGCAGATACCAGCTTCTGGAATCTTAGCCCATTCTTCATGAGCAATGGCCTCCAGTTCAGAAATGTTCTTAAAGGACAAATCAAGTGAAAAATGAACCTAGGGGTAATTAACACATGGTTACCGAGTCGATCGTTCCCTGCGATGCGTTTTCATGAAAATCGAATGTAAAGAGTTTTATTTATAAAAACAGATTAGCTCATAACACTAGTATATGGGGCAGAGAGTAAGTAAAAGTAAATCGCTAGTTAATACCACTAACAAGGCTCAAAATAGCCTCACACTAACACGGTAACATAATGAGGGTCCCTACATACAAACCGAAGCATTGAGAACTTTGTAAGTGTACAGACAGTTTAATAAGAAGATACTTTATAAAGACAGTACATTACGCATTTACAGGCAGGATCCATCTTGGAAAACAGTCTCGACTAGTCGAGCCACGAACGCCGTGCTACATTACATTTCACAAACGTAATTCCTATCGACCAGCTCATATCGCACGGCGTTCGTGGCTCGACTAGCTCGACACAGGTTTCCAGTGCCAAAGGATGTAAAGCAGCCGCAGAGCATCACCGAGCCCCACCATGCTGCACTCTAGACAGTGTTCTTTTCAGCATGTGCTTCATTCTTCTTTCTCCAGACATACCGCTGATCCATAGGGCTGAAAAGTTCCAGTTCTGTTTATCGCTCCACAGAACAGAATCCCACAACCTATGTGGCTTAATATATATGATTTTAATCAAATTGGAGCTGACTTTTCTTGTGCTTTTGGGTCAGTATGTGTACGTCTTGGAGTTCTTGCATGGAAACCACATGTGTTTAATACGCACCTTACTGTGTAAGCTGAAACCTCAGTACCTGTTGCCACCAAGTCTTGCTGTAGGTCTTTTGCAGTCACTCTAGGGAGTCATTCAGTGCGTTGATTAATTTTGAGACTGCAAAAGTCATTAAAAGTTGCATTTCAGTTGAATTTGGGGAAACCACTTGAAACATTTATTGCATTGAGCTATTTCAATTACTTTTGTTTGATTTGTTCATTCAAGTCTGTAAATTTAGCCAATAAACTTGATTTGCAATGGGAGTTGAACTATTGAAAATTTAGAGGGCAAATATGATACATTAGGCTTTATAGGGTTAAATCATGCAAAATCCTGTTTTTAAACCATATATTCATATTGGTCATAAAGTTCATTTGTCATCAGTTTTGTCTTGAGACTCAGACACACATGAGTATCAGTCACACGCTTCTGACTAAACATCAAAAACACTTTTTATGAGCTCTTCCGCTCTCTCTCTCCTAAACGAGAACGCCACTATCCCTGTACACACGTCAACACACACACATGCATTACTGCCGTCCGTTTCCCAGCATGCTGTTCTCCAGCAGCACACATAATGAGCAGGAGCCATTTCCTCCACCGGATCCTTCGGGCTCTCATCCTCTCCTCTTTTTTTCTCTTCTCTTTTTCCCCTCCCTCTCCGTTGTTTTTCTCCAAACTCAGCATTTAGGTAGTGCTTCCCCCGTTTCCAAAACAAGCACTGTTTGATCCTGGACGTCTGGATCCTCAGGGCATAGACACACACACACACGCACACACGCGCTTACATTTTGTTTCAACTTTCATCACCAAAAAATGATGGCGATTACTTATTTCTGGCAACACAGACTCAGTTAAACCATGATTTTAGGCTTCTCTTGTAGTCAGATCTATGATTAGAAGTTCTAACCTCCAGAGTAGAGGATTATGGGAAGTTCAGATCAGGTTTATATATTTAGATGTTGAGGGTAGATTCGCAGCAGCGGCTGTGGTGACATCATCAGGCTGGACGGTCATACGCGCAGTGAATGGCCGAAGCTGATCGTATATGAGATAATGGAGGGAAGGCAGAGAAGGAGAGGAGTGTGGATTGCCACCATTGCAGATCTGCCCTTGTGCTCTAATCCAACTCTCCTAATGAAAACCACATGCTCCGTGAAATGGTTGAAGCCGAGAGGGAGAGAGAGAGTGAGAGGGAGAGAAGAGGGGGTGTGAAAGAGGAACAGGATGTAGACAGAGCTTTAAAGATACTGACACTTTTTAATGAATCCAGACTGTGGCTATATGAGATACTGGAAGCGCAGAGAGATCACAGGTCCACCACTAGGAGAAACTGCTTTGGGTATATTTGATCTAAAAAGGGGCTTTTTTTCCTTTCAGTTTTTTTTCATTAGTTTTTTATCCATTTGAAAAAATATTTAAAATGACTTGTTTACAACAAAAGTACTTTTATTTATACATTTTCGTAATTGTGTATACATTTCTATATTTTGCATTTTTTACATTAACAATGTAATTAATATTGTATTAAAACCAATCAAAAAAATCTCATGTTTTAGCCAATTTTTACTAATTTATTCCAAAATAAGAACTAAACCTGCAGTAACAATTTAAACAATACATTTTATTTGTCAACTAATGTTCAGATGTTATTTTTAATATTCAACTTATTTTTGGATCATCAGTCATCAAGCTCGGTAAACACTGTCACAGACTCAGAGATGTACCTTTCATTTCATCAAGCTGATTCTGATCTCTCACTAAAAAAACCCACAGTCATGTCTTCAGGCCATTTTAAGTTTGATTTTGACGTGACATAAAGCAGTGATATCTAAGTGGGTGAGTTGTTTACTTACTTTTTAATTAGTCTTCCCATTAAACACCATCATTTTGTTTATTCAGACCGATTCGCGAACACGCATGAAAACAAGATGCAAGATTTATCGTCTGTTAAAACTCAAAGAGCTCAGGGGAGGCAAGAGAAAGACTCGGACTCCCGCTGTAACTTTACTTATGGATGTTGCTGTTGGACAGTGCCCAAAAATGAAAACTATCCCAGAATTTATTCACCCTCAAGCCATCCTAAAAGAGATAAAAATGCACTTTTTTACCTCAGAATTGGACTTTACTAACTTTATCTCACAATTCTGAGAAAATAAATCAGATTTGTGTGAAAAAACCCCACACAAATTCAGAATTGTGTGAAAAAAAATTCTGATTTGCGGGATATAAACTTGCCATTGTGAGAAAAAAAATCTGAATTGCAAGTTCATATCTCGCAATTGCGACTTTATATCTCACAAATAAGTCAGAATTGTGAGATAAAAAGTTGCAATTATCTTTTAAATTGTAATAAAAAAAAATACTGTTCTTTATACATTTGTGTTTTTATATTTGTGTAATCATTTTTATTCCTGGACTAACAAGGTACTGTCAGCTTACTATATGGTGAAGTGCTTTTAGGAAATGACATCTTGACTTTGCCTGTGCATATTGCTGTGGTTGTTATGGTGTTTTTGGGCGGTTACTAAGTGGTTGATTACTGACCCGGTTCTGCAACCTCAAGTAATATTGTGATGTCTATAGATAGGACTCAAATCCTCTTTCAGTGCAAGATTTGTATTCCACATTTTTAAGTCTGCTTGCTTAAAGTAAAAGTACATCTCTCCACAAGCAGATCAATTTGATCTTTCACAAACGAGTTACGTCTTTGCTAGGCACTGGCGTTACAAAAGAGGAAATGAGCAGATGGACTGTTTTCCATTTTGGTCTAATCTTCATCACTGCAATGACGTTTACAGAAGCAGCTCTCTCCTTCTCTTCTTGAGAGCCAGTAAAAACACACACACATACACACACACACACACACACACACACACACACACACACTGAAACCTGAGCCCTGAATAAACCATACTACTTCCTCCTCTCAGAGAAACAGAGAGGGAAAAGAGGGGGAGACTGACAGAAGGAAGCGAGAGAAGAAGGGGGAAAGAGGGAAAGGGGGAGGGATGTGTGGAGGGAGAGAAAGAAAAGGGGAAAAAAGGAGAAAAGTTTTGCGTTAGAGGCAGATCCTCAAATAAACTTGACACACAAATATGCTGACAAAGAGGAAAAAAGAGAAGTGAAGACAACGGTTTGCTGACCCTGTATATCTGTCTTACTAATGGGAGACTTTAATTTCTTCAGAGGGGCTTTGCCTTTTTTCAAAACGGCCAAGCATGAAGATGAGAGAGCCAATGCTTTAAAAGCAAGTTTAAATTTAAATGGAACACACATCTTTCATTGCTAACAGTAATCCTTTCTTTGAATTTTTAGAGGTGAAAAAAATACATTTCTAGAGGCATGAATATAATTGGGTCTACTTTGACTTATAGGCTAGTAAACAATATCTAGCAACCCTCTAAACATGTAAAAGTAGTTAGATAATATTACTGAAATTTTACACTATTGCTATAATTATGCTTTAAAAAAGATTTTTAGTCACACACACGCACACACACAAAATCAGCACTTCTGAGTCCAGACCTTAAATTCATTGAAAGTCTTTGGGATGTGCTGGAGGAGACCTTACAGAGTGCTGGACTCTTGCATTGTCAATACAAGATCTTGACCAAAAATGGATTCACCTCTTGATGGAAAATAAATGTTGTGAAACACAAAAGAAGATATTTTGAAGAATGTTGGTAATGATGGTCCCCGTTGACTATAGAAGTCAATGGTGTCCATCAACTTTCTGGTAACCGACATTCTTCAAAATATCTTCTTTTGTGTTCAACAGAAGAAAGAAACTCATACAGGTTTAGAACAACTTTAGGGTGAGTAAATGATGATGACAGAATTTTCATTTTTGGGTGAACGATACCTCTAATGTCAGGTGTAGGGCCTTTAATACTCCAACCCCATCTCACGGCAATTCGTACTAATTTTACGAGGTGGCTAATTCATACAAATTCATACGACCCTAAACCTACCCGTCACGTGGGTTTAGACAAATCATACAAATTCTTTCGAATGAGGTCGTACGAATTTGTTCGAATTAGCCACCTTTTAATCACTCATACGAATTTGTCGTGAGATAGCGTTGGATATTCTGATTCTAGATATGACACGGGTCTCTCCTTCTGTGTCCATGTGATGTTTTTTCCCCAGCTTCACCCAAGTTCTCCAAGTATGTGGTTGTTTATGTAAAAAAGTAATAGCACACCTCTCTACAACAGCACAGAATAAATACTACAATTTTTATGTTGTTGTTGTTGTTTTGGAACATGTGTTTGAGCACAATGAATTAGAATTCACTGATCATCAACTAACTGGTGAACAGTGAATGAATCGAGTGCAGTAAATCATTTATTTTTAGCCCTATGTCTCATTAACTGCATGATGAACTGCCCTGTTATCACCTCACATCAGTCAGACTTATATCACAGTGTGAGCCCAGCAGATTTAGCCTGTAATAATATATTATACACACACATGATCTCAGCGCTGCAGCTCACTGGTGAAGAGCTGAGCTCAGCATCCAGTGGTTAGAAGCAGTGACACGCGCCAAGCGTCTTTCCAGTAATAACCCACACATGGCACGGACACGTAAGCTGGGATTCATGGACCTCTCATAATGCAAAACGGACAAAAACACAATGGCAAAAGCTGATGCTAGAGTCTTACATAGAGATCAGAGACATACAGTGACCACAAAAATGTATTTGGACAGAAATAAAACTGAATGTCATTGCATTGAATACAAAACATGAAACCTTCACTATTCACTATTCACGATCACTTTATATGATGACCAGATTGAATTTAGGCTTCATCAACTCGCAAATCAGATCTGGTAAACGGAAGCTCAAGCATGTTCACTTGACGTGCAAGAACCAATGATTTCATTCCCGTGTTACGCATCACGTTTGAGCTTCCTCAAGAACCAATGAGGTTCATTCCCGTGTTACGCATCACGTTTGAGCTTCCTCAAGAACCAATGAGGTTAATTCTCGTGTCACGCATCACGTTTGAGCTTCCGCAAGAACCGATGAGGTTCATTCCTGTGTTACGCATCACGTTTGAGTTTAAGCTGTAACCAATGAGGTTCATTCTCGTGTAACACAGCACGTTTGAGCTTCCTCAAGAACCAATGAGGTTCATTCTCGTGTTATGCAGCACGTTTGAGCTTCCTCAAGAACCAATGAGGTTCATTCTTGTGTTATGCAGCACGTTTGAGCTTCCTCAAGAACCAATGAGGTTCATTCTCGTGTTAGGCAGCACGTTTGAGCTTCCTCGAGAACCAATGAGGTTCATTCTCGTGTTATGCAGCACGTTTGAGCTTCCTCGAGAACCAATGACGTTCATTCTCGTGTTACGCATCACGTTTGAGCTTCCTCGAGAACCAATGACGTTCATTCTCGTGTAACACAGCACGTTTGAGCTTCCTCAAGAACCAATGAGGTTCATTCTCGTATTAGGCAGCACGTTTGAGCTTCCTCGAGAACCAATGACGTTCATTCTCGTGTTACGCATCATGTTTGAGCTTCCTCGAGAACCAATGAGGTTCATTATTGTGTTATGCAGCACGTTTGAGTTTCCTCAAGAACCATTGACGTTCATTCTCGTGTTACGCAGCACGTTTGAGCTTCCTCAAGAACCAATGAGGTTCATTCTCGTGTTAGGCAGCACGTTTGAGTTTCCTCAAGAACCATTGACGTTCATTCTCGTGTTACGCAGCACGTTTGAGCTTCCTCAAGAACCAATGAGGTTCATTCTCGTGTTAGGCAGCACGTTTGAGCTTCCTCGAGAACCAATGACGTTCATTCTCGTGTTACGCATCACGTTTGAGCTTCCTCGAGAACCAATGAGGTTCATTCTTGTGTTATGCAGCACGTTTGAGCTTCATCAAGAACCAATGAGGTTCATTCTCGTGTTACGCATCACGTTTGAGCTTAAGCTGTAACCAATGAGGTTCATTCTCGTGTAACACAGCACGTTTAAGCTTCAGCAAGAACCAATGAGGTTCATTCTCGTGTTACGCAGCACGTTTGAGCTTCAGCAGGAACCAATGAGGTTCATTCTTGTGTTACGCAGCACGTTTGAGCTTCCTCAAGAACCAATGAGGTTCATTCTCGTGTTACGCAGCACGTTTGAGCTTCCTCAAGAACCAATGAGGTTCATTCTCGTGTTACCTAGCACGTTTAAGCTTCAGCAAGATGTTTGTTCTCGTGCATCATGCAGGTTCAGTTGAGCTTCTGTTTACGATCACTGATGAATGTTTAAATGTGAATAAAATGTGCCTAAATTAATTCTGTTCAACATATAAAGCGATCGAGTCTCCAGAAAATGTTGACTAAACCGCACGAGTCATATGGATTAGTTTTACGATCTCTTTATGAACTTCTTGAAGCTTCAAATGGCAGTTGCCTAGCTGTCAATGGAGGGACAGAAAGCTCTCAGATTTCATCAAAAAGATCTTCATTTGTGTTCCGAAGATGAACGAAATAAATATCTTATGGGTTTGGAACGACATGAGGGTGCTAGTTACGTTTAGAGTTTGCTTTTGCTCAGCTTTCATGTCTTGTGCTGCGTTCCATTTCAAAATTGTCATGCCCTTCACTGGCTAACTTCCCTTCGTCTCGTTCACTCTGATGTACGTCATTGCGAGTGCCCACTACTGGCGGAAACTGCAATGGGCTGAATTGGAACTTCCTAAGCTCTTGATCACTTGGAATCAGCTATGGAGTTGATTTATTATTTACATTTGTTTCTCTTTTAAGAATTTGTTTAATACAGCATCCAAATGTATATAGGTGTGTTTGGGTTGTTTTAAATTAAAAAAAATATATAATTAATATATCATCGAGTTGTCTGTGTGGTGGTGATTAGATGCGATATGTGGTGACGTCACAATACTGCATTGTGGGACATAGAGGTGCCTGAAGTGTACATTTGAAGCAGACTCGCTCCCTCAGTCAAAATCGAGGGAACGAGGGTCCGTCCATATAAACTTCCCTCGTCCACTTCACAAAGTGGAACGCACTTTAAAATGGCAGCAGGGATTCCCCCAAGGGGAAGTGCTTAGGGAAGTTCGCAAGTGCGTGTCTAAAAGCGGACTGGAACGCAGCACTATTTTCTCTTTAAGTTTCATGGTCAGTCTTTTAGGTTGTTAATTAGTTCAGTCCTCCTCCGTTCTCTGCCTATTTGTTTCTATGGTTTCTGATTTATTTGAGTATTCTGTTCAGGTGTTTCTTGTTAATTATCTCATCAGCTCCTTTGTTTGCCCTCATGTATTTACCTCACTTTCTGTCTCTTTGTTGTCTTGCACTGTTGTTGTTTAACATCAGTGTGTGCATGGTTGTGTTTCCGCCAAGTAATTCTCCTGTTATCTAATGCATTGAGATGTTTGTATGCACGGCTAAGGTGCTCTAATACTTTTTGAACACTATAGCAACTTGGCCACCATCGGGCCAAACTGTTCTTGTTGCTTAACCACTCTATTTCCCAGCCGGTACGGATATGATTTCAGTTTCCACTGTGGGGCTGATAACGGAGCTCTTTAGAATATAATACAAAATACTTGAGCTTGGTTCGGCAATAATACCAAACCGTGCCAAACCAAGCTTTAGTGGAAATTTAACTGGAACTGTTCCTTACCGTTCTTTTGAATCTTTTGGAAAAGCGGCTTATATGCGCATACAACCATGTTCTTGTTTGAATTACCCTTGAGTAATGTTTACATGTGATGGTATATGAATATGGTAATCAAAGCTTTGCATTACCATCTAGGCTAATACTATCACACTACTTTTTTGTAACAGACATTTAGAATTGTTTAGAAGCAACAACAAACGTGCGCAACCCATTTTGAGAATCCATGACAGAAAGAAAGCTTGCTAGAATATAAGTGTTTGATTTGTCAAAGTTATGTTGTTGTCAGCCCTTATTATAGGATCATTTACTCTGGAGTCGGTCGCCCGTCGAATGGTCTGCTTCCTTCGGAAAGCTGCTTAAACCGGCAGAGCAGCTTTCCAGAGTACCAGCATGGCTCCATTGAATTCTCAAAACTTACAGAAGTATGAAAGATTGCTTCCATTCTGTTTGGGGGGGAAAAACAAACAAACAAAACGCATTTCTCAGCCTCTTTCATGTGTAACTCAACCCTCTGCTTTTTTCTGCTTTGCATTGCAGAAAATATTTGTCTTTTTCCGCCTTAACTCATAAATTCCCCCCCCCCTTTTTTTTTCACGAGCTGAAATCGCTACCAGATGTGGATGCAATCTGTCCCTGTTGCCATGACAACGGCTGAGTTCTGAACAGGCGTGCAGCTGTGGGTCCATTGGCTGATGTTCAGTGGCTCTGAAGGTCCTGGTGTTTCTAAGGACCTGCCACTTTTTTTCGAGAGGTATGTTTAGACCCGCACTTGATTTGTCATATCGCCTTCTCCGAAATCTCATTTGTCGCTCTGGTCACAGATTACGGTCATAACACCGTAGCTTTGGAGTTATTTGTAAGCAGTAGCTACAGTAGCTTCTGAAATGCTCGTTTTGTGAATACTTTCAGGAATACACTTTGTTTCCTGGAAGAGATGTAAATGACTTTTAAATAAATGACTTTTCCAGGGCTGGAGTTCTGTTTCAGTTGCAGTGTGAGGACTCATACTGTTATTGATTTTACAGGGGTAATTATGAGTGTATTCTTATTACTGTAATGTAGAAAAAAATTATGATATATTACTGAAATGGTTAAATATGAATATATGATGGCAGTATTTTAAGGCTTCTTTTTAATTCAGGGCTGATTTTAATTTTTTTTTTTTTTTTTTTGAGAATCTAATCAGAATCACTACTGAGAATAGTTAAAATTATGAATAAATAATATAGACACTTATAATGAGAAAACCTTCTCTGAAGTAAAAACGTACGGATGCATTATAATGATAATTTAAGGGGGAATTTTAATTTACGCAAAATACAAAGTTCTGGCATGAAACTCAAGATGGCGCAGGCTAATAGGTCCTTTAACTTACCTGTTCATAATCACATCGTTATCTATAGGGTGCAGCTGATTGGTTCCTGCTGTATCAGTAGCCAATGAGCTCGCTGCTCAACCTTCAAATACTTGGGTAGCATTTGCCTTAGCATTGCAGAGTGCTTTCAGAAACCCTCCACCTTCCCCAGCTCCACCTGTATAGATCTGCTACGGGTTATTCATGTAAGCTATATTGTACAGCAGTAAGAAGTTATTAATTCTTATTTTTGAAATCTATTATTTCTCACTTTTAATGTAGTATTACATTCCTTTAATTTTCTTGGAGAAAATGCTTGATGGTCTTCAGTTTATGTTAAGCAGAGTTTCACCTAATGCTCACTTACTTTATGTCAGGAGTGGCATGACTTGGGAAACGTACGCCCGTCTATGCGTGTCTGGATGCTTTGAAATCTCTGGTTTCAATTACTGATCACATGATATTCCTCGTCTGCGTTGCCTTTTGCCGACGAAATCTTGGCTGCTTTCTTCAAGCACTCATCTCTTCTCTCTTTTTAAAACAAAAAAAGATTGAGAAAATGGAGAGCAAATACGCAGCACATGATGCTTTAACTCCAGGGCCCCCGCGCACAGACTTCCAACTGTTCCTGTATGAAAGCGGCTGTTGTGCCAGTAGAGGAGCTCGCCAGTTCAGTCCTCTGGGCCCTTTAGAGTTTGATGAGCATATGACCACCGTTGCAACTGCTACCGCGACGAAAATACCTCCCAATGATCCCCTGCTCAGAGCACAGAGGCAGCCAGGAGTCAGCGGAAACCGTAAAATATCACTTACTGTATGAACGGGAAGATGGAGAGGAGAGAGAGAGGGGAAAAAATGGAGAGTAGAGTGTCATTTATAGACAAAATGAATCATCCTCACGCTTGTAGTGCATTAGATCTTTATTATCTCTAAATGATAATTATTTTCTTTTATGGGCAATATATTGAAGATTATTCATTGTTGTTTTGTTGGCCACATAAAATGTAGGTCGAAATTGAATATCAAGATGATTGTAATGTGCTTTTTATTTTTACATGATTTGTCCAAGTTTCAGAAGCAGTTGGCCAGGTTAGCACCTGCTTGAAAATGAAAATAATACTGAGTTTGACTCATAGATTAACCCAATCATTTGACCAAATCAGTGTTATTGAACCGCCAGATTCAGTGAATCAGTTCAAAACACTGATTCCGATATTTAGGAAGTTCCTGCATATGTGACATGCTTTAAAATATTTTGTAAATGTATATATTCCATTCTTATATTTGTGCATATATATATATATATACATTTATTAAATTTAATTTTTTAATTATAATATTTTGTTCATTTAGTGGAAAACAGGCTTTTTTTAAAACTGTATTTTACTTTAAATGTATTGAATCTAATTGGCAAAAACATTTTTTTTTTCTAAATAAATATTTTAAGCAAATTAAGACTTTAGACATTAATAGTATTTAATATATTTCAGTCGCTATATCGATAGATCTGATGAAGAAAGAGACATTTGATATGTACCCTTTCAATTCATGAGCTACAGGTTTGCTTTTATTTCAAATACGGTAACTGAACAACCACTTATCAACAACATAAAAAGGCAAAAAATCAGGACAAAATGAATGAACATAATGCATGTTACTGATAATGCTCCGTGTTTAAAGGCTGAGCTTCAGTCAAAGCTTGCTCTTACGCCAAAGTCAGAGTAGAAAACAGAAATCTGTTATTCAAACGCCCATAAAATCATATACTGCAGTTGGAAATGTTCTGGAATCGTGCAAAAACATGAAAAGTTGTTTCTTGTCAAAGGTCCCACGTAAAGAAAGGCGGTACAAACAGAACATGGGGTAACATGCATAGATATCTCTCACTGACCTCTGCATCATGCAGTTTATCGTTCATAAAAAACAATAACATCCACAGAGAAATGTGAAAAAGTTCTTTTGAGAGTAAAAGGAAAGATATTTAAACATTACAATCAAATGTACCTGATGCTTGCATAAAAAAAAAAGAAATAAAATGTAATCAAATTTGAAAACCAGTTCATTTGACACACACACACATACACATACACAAATATAAAAAAGCAAAGATATAAGTTGTATAAGCACAGCTTACAAATGAAGGTAAAAATATTATTACAAAATATCTTAGCATGTAGAAAAATATATAAGGTACCATACAAGGGAATAGCAGTTACTGTACACCACAATGGAAAATCTGCTTTTAGTGAAGCTGCTTACAAACTCAAAAATGCTGCAGGCCCGGATTGAACTTTTAACCTGTTTTTTTGTTCAAATATAACAAACCATTAAACTCTTTTTTTTTTTTTTTTCTTTTTTTTTTTATGGATTCTGTTGGTGTCATCTTAAAAATATTTGCAAGTGCTCTGGGGTGTTTCTGATTGTAAACGTAAAAAAATAAACATAAGCTGTAGTCGTGAGCCATTATAAAAAAATGTTAATGCAATGAACTTCCTGCAACCGCATAGTCAAGACAAACTCTGAAGAATTAATAATTAATTTCATCTGACTCGTAGGTTAAACTGGCATCTTTCAGGCGTTATGATTGTTTCTTTGGCAGGACAAATAATTATTTATAAATTAACATTTTCATAAAATGGCAATGCACACTATATTAATGGCGTAGTTATTATTGTGCTGCATAAACTTTCAGTCATGAAGAGAAAAGCGTGTGATTTTAGCAAGGCATAAAAAGCATTACTGATTTTTACTGGAAAAACAATCATTTAAGTGCTTATTTTTAATGCAAATAGGATCAAAACTGATATTTATAAATGTTTCATGTTTTTTATAATGTTGTTGTTGGTTTCCTATTTTAACCAGAAGTTCGGGAAAGACTCCCCATCGTACAAGATCCCAGAGGAGAAAGGTTGTATATTAGCATTTATTTTGTGAACTTTTAGGACTATAATAGTATATAGACGGTCTGAATGTTAGCATACATGGACTAAAAGACAAAAACAAAAACAAAGAAACAATAAATTTTAATTGTATGGGGTATTTATCTGTCATGAAAAAAAAATGCATTACCGTTTGTGGGTACTTTACGGAAGAAGGGAAAAACTAGTGTTTAGATTCAGCAGCAAGGATAGATATCACTGTGGATTAGCAAGGACTACGACTATTACTGGCGTTTCTAGCTTAAAAAGCATGATGCTAGGTACTAAGAACTGATGAATGCGCATGTCCTAGAAACCAAGCAGACAATTTCCTTCATGACATCATTAACAAGGTATTGAATATACATATACTGTATGGCCTGAGTGAAAATTAATAATGGCATCATTCTTCCTGTACCGTTGAAGTACCTTTGGTTCATTCTTTACACCAATGAATACAGTGCTAAATACAAATTTCAGACACAAACCTGCTGATCAGACAATTACGATAGCATTGGCAAATTCAAAACAATGGACGTTGAGAGTAATGCATATATAAAACTGAGAGCATACAACAAGAGCTTATTACATTAAATTCATTTACTCTTCCTTTTTAATACTGTACACAAGCCACAACGTCGTTCCCGATTCCAGGACTTTAAAGAGTTAACAAGAACCACAATCCTTCCAAATATTAAAACCTATAAGCAGCTCGTCCATTTAAAGAACAATCCATCCAATTCCTATATCACGTTTGATGAAAGTTACGGAAAACTGTACGTTTACGTTCTCAAAAAAAAAGCAGACGCACCAATGTGATCAAAGCGGATCTATTTGACAGTCTGAGGTGGCATGATGGCCGTCTTTGGAGTGGTTTTGCCTTCCGTCTCCATCGTTCCCTCCTTTCCTTTCTTCCTCGGTGGTTTTTTGATGGGTGTTTTCTTTGGTGTGGCATCTCCTTCAACTCTGGTCCCGTTAAGCCCTTGTTTTTCTGGGCTTTTAGGTTCAGGAGAAGAGTCTGAAATAGGAGCCACCATCTTCTGGAGGTTGCCGGAGGTGGGCAGAAGGGGCTTGTTGGTCCCAGTTGCAGAGCGCTTGGTCTTTTGAGGAGGGGTGGGTTTCTCTCGGTGGGCTTGAGGCGTTGAAACACCGTTGGGTTTGACGCCCACCGTGAGCCCCTCGTTTCGATTGAGGCTTTGGGTCTTCTCCTTCAGCTGAGCCGCGAGTAGCGTGGCGGCCTCAGAGTTCATGTGCGGATGCATGATCTTTGGGCTCTTGGGCGGCTCTTTGTTGGTGTCATTTGTTTTCTTGTCCGAGTGGAAGTTTCCAATCTTCTTCAGGGCATTCTGGAATGTTCCGTTGAGGTGCTCTATGGTATCTGAAGCTTTGTGAGATTTGCTTTTGCTTGGGGATTCGGGTCCATCTGCCTTCTTCCCGTCCTGATGCTTTTCTCTGTTCTTGCTCGACTTCTCCTTAAACCGCAGCTTCTCATCAGCCTTTCCAGAGCCTTCAGAATTGTTCTTCTTCTCTTTTTGTGGTGATGGAGTCTGACTTTGCTCTGTTGGGTTGGTTCCAGATGTTCCGTGGATCCAGGACACCTTCGGTTTGGTGGACGGGTCCGGAGGACGTGGTTTCGTCTTCTCCTTCGTCTTCTCCGGTGAGGCCGTGTCCTCCTCCTCTTTGGAGTGTTTGGAAAGGCGTGCAATGTGGGCGTAAACGGCTCCTATGGTTGACTCAGAACCACTGGTGGAGCCCTCGCTGTCTGAAGATTTCAGGAGAGGCTGCTCGCTTCCGTCGCTAACGTACTGTTTTGTTGTTTCTCTTGTGTCTTTGAGGGACGTGTACTCTCCTGCGTCCTCATCATTGGGTGATGATGATAGTTCTTGAGCAGCGCTAGAACTTTTCTTCTCGCAGCTCTCGTTCACAGTCTCTGAAAAAGGTAAATGTAAGGGGTAAGTGGTAGAGAAGTATATCTCTATGACTGTAGTAAAAAACTGACTGGCCGGTTCCTGTGTGATTAATGAACTGGAAGTTGTATCAGCTACAATTTTTAACACCTCTGTGTTGACATTTGTTTGACAAAATATTACAAAATTCTATATACAATTGGATTCTAAAACTAAAATTGTAGTTTTGTTCTAAATTTCAGTCCAACATAAGATAATCAGTTCATTTAAATAAATTATCCTTCTTTTGGTTGTAAAATTAATATATAAAAATATTTTTTGTGGGCAATATTTGCCCTCATATTTTAAATTTCAGGGGTATTTGTCACTTTTGTTGCTGTGTTAGTTTAATATTATTTTTATATTAGTATGGTATTTATTCATATTTTGAATTACCTTTTATTTTTATATTTTATTATATAATTTTGTTACCTAATTCTGACTCTTTTTATTATTATTATTATTATTGCAATATTTCTGTTTAGCATTCTTTTTTCCATTTCAGTTTTAGATTTAGTCATTTTAGAACAAACACATTTTATTTCAGTTTTTTTGCCAAGGCAATATTTCTACATTTTTTTAAAGTTTACGTATTTCATATTTTATTATTTTAATTCATTATTTTATTTAACAAAAACTGTTTAACTATTTAAAAGGTTTTTTTTTTTTTTTTTTTTTTAGTTAACAACACTGTTTTGTTGGCATTTCAACCCTAATTTCCTGGTCATTTCTGAACAGACACTATACAGTGTATAGTGTGCACTATTCAGTAAGTATTAAGCTAGTTTTAATTCTTAACATCAACTGTCTTTGACTATACTGAAATATATTTAAAAACGACTAACCTAAGCTTATTAAAAAAAATTGTTTTGAATAAAATAATGAGCACACCTAAAGATTATTATATGTCTATGACCAGTTAGAAACACCAAAACGCCATATCACCATGGAAAAATTCCTAGTTTTTTTCCTTGAAATGCTTTTATATCAGTTTTCCAGCAATCTCCCACACCACGGTTTATGCAGAAAGTCCTGAGTCACATCCTGAAAGCTTTGCATCTGCTGACACGGCCATTTATAGCGTTTTCTGTTTGTATTCACTCAACGCACGTGATATATGCACCCAGAGGCCAAGCGTTTACCACAAATTGAGGTCATTTAATAAAATTGTCAGGAGATTTCTTAACTCCCTCATCTGTTTTCCATGTTGCACAAACAGATGGCTTATCTGCGCTAGTTCCCGCTCACCTTCGTGTGGTATGCAGTAAACGGGCCCGTCTTCACTCGTCTCGAAGGAAGAGAAGGACTCCTGGGAAGACCATGATGGAGAAGGCTGGTCCACTACGGAGGGCGGCTCGATAATGCTGTTGAAGGTGTTTTCGGGATCGTGGTGGGTGACTAAGGGTTTGGACAAGGGGAAAACAAACATAGAGGTCAGGTCAAATCAGTGGAAGAAGGCTCCCTGGGTTCCACAACACACAAAGGCCCTTTGACTACATATGTGATGATGTTAGGCTCTACAGTCTGCATTAGTGACCGACAAGGGCAAATAGTGGAGTATGGATAATCTGCATGAAAGCCAGCATTGACAGCACATGAGTGAAACACTACACTTCAAAGCATGCTAGTGGAATGATCTGCGAGCTACTGAGGTCCTAAGAATTTACACTGGTATTTTGGATTACGGTTAGGGTTAGTACTACTATTTAGAGCTAGTTTGGTGCTGGTGGACCAACATAGCCATGTTGTTTAGCAGCAAATAATCAAACATGATCTTACTGGTCAACCTGGTTTATGTGGTTTTAACTGGTTCTAACTTTTGTGACCTTATTTTCTTGAAATGAAGGCACACTTCCCCCCCCAAATTATTAATATTGAACACCTACAGATGTTTACACATAATATATGTGTGTGTACTATGTATAATTATTTTGAATATATAAATACACACACATGCATGTATATATTTAAGAATTTTTTTATATATATATATATATATATATACACACACACACACATGCAAATATGTCTTAAATGTATATATGCATATGTGTGTATTTATATATACAAAATAATTATACACCGTACACAAACATATATTATGTAAACACAAATTTTATTTTGGATGCGATTAATCGTTGCCCAGCACTCAAAAAAAAAAACATAAGCGTTTTTCAAAAAGCTTATTTCCATTATTGTCAAAGAATAAAGTGTTTTTTGGATCGATTAACAAAACTGTATATACATCATTTAAAACAGTATTTTCTAAAATTCAGTACAAATAGTATGTAGTTTTAAATTATGTGTTCTTTTTAATGTTTATCTGTTTAACTGATGCTTGTGTTGGATTCTTTTAACAACAGCTTGTATGGAACTGAAAATGCTGTCTAACTAATTGCAAAAGTTTGCAAATATACAGTGGTAACTTTTTGCCTAGTTCTCCTGCATGTGACTGTGGTCCTAATGAAGGTCACGGTGGTTTTCAAGAGGCCGCTTCCTTCCGCCCACTTTTATGTGATGATGCATTCATGCTGACTTCGAAAAGATGGTCAGCTCGGGATTCCTGTGGCTTGCTGCTCACATCTCCTCTCAGCCAGGAGGAACTAGAGTAGATGCTAACCACATTCTCTTGGCCTGGTTACGCCTCTCTCACACTGCTCTTTTGGCTATTTGGCCGTGCAAGACCTTCTAGGCAAGATCAGATGTCTTTCAAGATCTCTTTCAAGTAAACATGTATTCAAAATCAACTTAATTTATTTTTATAGGCTACTTTTTTTTTATATGCACTTTGTATGCATAAGCATGATTTTTCAATAATATAATAACTTGCTGTGTCTCTGAAACAACTTTCCTTTTCAGGTGACATCACCAAGCCCACTTATTTTTTAGCCCCTCCCCTCCCCCCAAAAATCTGGTATGTAACAGGCACTTTCCACAATCTAATCAACTCCTGGTGCATAAAAACATGTTCATCCACATTTTCTCTTATTAAATGTCCGGTTTCACTATCCTCCTGAGACCAACAAAAATTTTTTTTTTTGAATTTATTTTTTTCCATGTCATGACACTGTTTAGAGCACAATAAACAAATGGTAAAAAAAAAAACATTTTTGAAAAATAGTATTTTATTCATACGTTATGCTATGTCCTCTGTAGTGGACGCCAGGACTAAGTTGTTTAAAAAAATAAAATTACATGAAATTATATGTATAGGCAAAAACAATGGGATTTTCTTTTTCAATCACCAATAAATTTTGGGGTTTCAGGATTTTTTCAACCAAAATTTGTATAAAGATTATTCTCAACCATGTTATGAAAGAAATAACGGAATAAATTGATTCACCATTTTACTTTATGCAATATGTGGGTAAAATGGCCATAAATTAATATTCCCATTCAATGCAATGTATCTATACACTGTATCTAATTTGCACATTAATGTGTTCTTGGAGCCACATTTAATGAAAAAAGAATTGTAATAATTGGAGTAATAATTGGCTACATTTTAATAATATCTAATATTTCATAGGAATATTGATGTATAATTTATTTCCATATTCACTTGTTGTGTCTCACAAAATGCCTGATAAACATGATTTAAGTCCTGATGTCCTCTACAGTGCACATGTTTGAAATCAACGCCCTGTTCTGGAACAGAAAGTAATTTTTTTTATTTGAAACCCCTTAACATTTTCCTGAGATGTTGTTTTATGAAATACAATTTGAAAAGTAGTCCAATTTAAATTATAATTACAATATATTATCATATTTCCATAAGAATGCTACATTTGATCACTAAATTAATGTCAGACATTTTTAAAGACCAAGGAGAAGTTGTTTTCATGGTGAAACCTCCAAACATTTGGTATCTCTGGAAAGTCCTGAATGTGCTCTATATGGGACACCCAGGTTGTGTCATGTGACATGTATGATGTCAGAGAAATTCACAAAAATATAATGTCCACTACAGTGGACAAAAGTCTATTCTTGGGTCCCAGGAGGCTATGAAATGCATCGTCAATACAACACGCATGCGTCATGGTGCTCTTGTAAACACACGTGTGTGTTGGAGATTAATATTTTAAAAATAACGTGGTAATTTGTTACCAAATTGCCATCACTTCATAAAATTGAGCTTAAACCACTGGAGTCACAAGGATTACTTTAATGATGTCTTTACTACCTTTTTGGGGCTTGAAAGTGGTAGTTGTGTACGCTGTCAATGGAGGGTCAGAAAGCTCTCAGATTTCATTAAAAAGATCTTGATTTGTGTTTTGAAGATGAACGAAAGTCTTACAGATTTGGAACAACATGAGGGTGAGTATTTAATGACGTAATTTTTATTTTTGGGTGAACTAACCATTTAAGGCCATAACGTCAAAGAACAAGCGGCAACAAAACCAGTGGCCGACTGTTGTCTCCTCGCGTCGGCTGCGTCTGGGCCAAAAAGCTGCGCTTGAACACACCAAAAGGACTAGAGGCGACTGTCAACTAGCACGTGTGTTCTGCACCTGCGTGCAACTGTCTATATCAACAGTCTATATTTGTCATTCAATCACAGCCTTTGCTTCTTGTTGCTGGTAGTTTTACATGTAGTTTAGTTTAGTTTCAACACTCACCCTTTAAGTAAATAACACTCGAGAACTGGAAAAAAGTGAACTTTCATGTTGAGTTTTAGCATGTGCGCTTCACTCAGAAACACTCAAGCTTTTGCAATCGCCTAGCAAAGGGTTTATTCTAACATTCTCCCAGAGTGGAAAATAAAGCTTTGAAAGTAAATTTGCAAAAATAAACATTTCAACAGCACATAGCAGTAAAAACCACAGAGATATAAAACTGCATTTTTGGAGTTTTGCCTTCAATGAAACAATTTACATTCCATACTTTATCCTTTTTCCAAGCAGCTGTAAATGCTGGAAGAAGTTTCCCGCAATGTTACAGGAATATCTTCTCTGTTCACTGCTGTTCATGTCACCAGCATTCTCATCATGCAGATAGTCAAGTCCCCTGTGGGACTCACCGCACCATGAAATGGCATGACATGTATGATGGAGATGCATGCAAACAGACATAGTGCTGTTACTAAGCCATTTTCTGACATCGGACAACTGCTGTCTTGTCAGAGACAGAGACTTAGACCGGTCTGGCAGCCCACCCTCTGCTATATGGGCCTTGAACAAAAGTACATTACTGGAACATCCCAGCTGCATTAGTCCTCACAGCTGCAGAAAGTACTCTGGTGTAGGGCAACAGGTGGCCTGTCTCTCTGACGCCTCTCCAGAAACATGTTTATAGACTTGGACTGAGAGACATTTAGATCAAGAGCTTGCAAGGAACAATGTTCAATGATCGTTCTTAACGTGTTTCGTTGTTTGTGGTTAAATATCTGAGAACATGGAAATGAATTAGGATTAAATTATATAGAAGTAAAAAATAAATGGGCAAATCTCACAAAACATGCCGAATTTGCGCATCACCTCAAAATCAAAAGGAAAAATAACTATTAAGAATTTTTTGCATTGACATTATTTTCATGAAATTTAAGCAACCCCCTCCCCCTCCCCCTCCCCCTCCCAATATGTAATGCATCCAGATATTTAACTTTTATTTTTTTTGTAATTCCCATTATTGTCAATAGCTATGTTTCCCTCCAACGTTGCAAATTTTACTTATGCGCAAAATTGTAATACTGCATAAAACATTTGAGAATAAAGCGGCGTTTCCATTCCTTGTGTTCAAGAGAACAAAATTGTCACTTTCTGGGAACTGGTTCAAAATATCTGTAACAAAAATGGAAGCCACTGTGACTCTTTTTTTCCTACATCATAAATGACTTGTGTCTCAGATCATGCAGACGAAATGCTATAAACGCTGTCATGTTATTTTGTGTTCGGATGCCTTGTGTTTGGGAACGCAATCATGTGAGACGCTTCTGGGAGGGGAATAAAAAAATAATTTTGATGACAGACTTTGGCTCAGGCATTTCAGAATGACCAAACCAACATTTGAGATGCTGTGTGATGAAAGTGATCCGCTGTTTAGTCCAGTTATCCAATCACATCCACTGGTGAGGCAAAGTCACATGAGTTTTTTTTTTTTTTTTTGCGCAACGAGGGATTTATTCAGTAAATGTGTTTCCATCGTGGTTTATGGACATGTCTTATCGGATAAAAAATTTATCTGCTTCAATTGAAGTTTTTTATGAGCAATTTTAGAATTTATGCACATCTTGTCTTTCCATCCAGCTTTTTTTTTTTTTTTTTTTTTTGCAATATCTCAAAATGCACATAAAAATAGGTGGGTGGAAACAAAGCTAATGGTGATTTATTGATCAGAAAGATACAACTCTACAGTGTACCATAATACTATAGTCAGGGGTGCACAAAACTTTTTCTGGTCTGGTTGTCAAGGAAGCACATGTTGGTACTCACACTTTACATGGCACACTTCTCCTACAAGCTTTGTTCACTGTAGAAATTAAATATAGGTTCATGTTTGTTAAAGCTGTATTTTTCTTATTTTATTAACATTAATGACACAGACATCAGCAGGAATATTAGGCTGCTGTTACTTTAAGACAGAATGCATGAACTAAATATACTGTCACACATCCGGATTCTTTCTCAACTGTTCACTCATGACACAACCGAGAGAATCCTTGCCGAGACGGGTATTTTGACGTAATTTTGTGTGTATGTGTCAGTTCAAATGCAAGTAAATGTGAAAGAGGAATCAATTCGATGTTTGAGAGCAGTCTGAATCGCGTCTCTCTATCTTTCTCTGTGTGCGCGCGTTTCGGGTGTGTGCAGCTGTGCGTACGGATAACAGCGCTTGAGTCCCGATTTACGCCTCTTCTTCCACGTTTAAAATCGTTTCAATGTGTAAATTGGCAAGACAAAATACGTCCAAATGATAAACTTTCACTCTATGATGGTTAAACTTGGCAGTTAATCCGTGAATCAAATGCGTGCCGAACCGTGGGGCCTGGTCCGTACGGATCACAGATCAACTGTGATCTGTTGCACCCCTAATAATTAATGAACACACTTATCATCATGATGGCGATCTTACCAGAGATGGTAAAGTAAAAGTGGCCCTGTCCCCAAGAATGCCAGTACTCAAAAGCGCTCCCTCCACGTTTTTTTGCTGCGCATCGTTTATTTTTACCATGCATGCGCACCAGTTATGTGCACCCCTGACTCTAGTGTCAGTTAAATTAAAATAATTTTTAATGTTAACATTAGCATTAAAGTATTTGCATACTTTAACATTTTATTTAAATCAGTATTTCATCAAATTCAGTTTGTGTATGTGTGTGTGTGTGTGTGTGTGTGTGTGTGTGTGTGTGTGTGTGTGTGTGTGTATATATATATATACTTCGAGTAAAATATAATTTCTTGTCTCATTCTTTTGGTTTAGGGGTGAAACATCATCCAGATAAGACAGATTAACTTCACTGGTGTAGAAATGTGTTTTTCCTAAATCTAAATTATGGTGATAAACAGAGTGTGGGTCCAGAGGAGATGAGGGAATAAACATTCTCATTCTTTTTTTGTCCCTTTTGTCTTAAATCTGTCATTACCAGCTTTAGTTGGAGTAAAAAGGGCTCTGAAACACACTGAGGTAAATTTAGTCACTTCCTGTCTAAAGACCCCCAGCCCCCCATTTGCTCTCCTGTGAGGGTAGTGTTTCAAAAAAAAAAAAAAGTGGGGGAAGAAAAGATATGGGAAAAATAGCAGACCTCACTGCTGCAGTCGGCCAATGAGGATAGCAGAACCGCAACAGGAAAAGGAGGAAGAGGAAAAAAGAGGGAAAGAGAATGATATTTTCATCCAGCTCCTCCCCTGAAGTGAGAAGTTCGAGGGGGTGGGGAAGGGAACGGGGTAGACGCTACATCTGCGTTTGCTTTCAGTTCTCCCTCTCATATGCTATAGCGAAACTCATTTTTTGAACTAATCAAGAGTGAGCGTGAAAAGCAACATTGTTTGGTGTTGATTTTGGTTGTCTCCAGAGTTATTTAACACTCTTTGATGTGTCAGATGAAAGACATGCATTCTCCATCAATTTTCTCATAAAGTCCGTGGATGAAAGGGCCAGTTTATGTTTGAGAGCCGAACGCTGGTCATATCTCTTCTGCTAAAGTGCCATCTTCTTATTGGATTTTTCTACTTGCTTGTTCTTTGTTGTCTATCCAGGGTTTTACAGCTTGAGGGGGTTTATTGAAACAATCTGCAGACCATACTCAACCCTAACCAACAGTGACATTATTGTTTTAGACAGGATTTTTCTTTACCCGGGTCTGATGGCAGTGACTCTTTAACTTATGTAATGTGGTAAATTAGTGTGGAAGCACATGTCTCTCGAGGACAGTATGGCTCTAGGCTTTCTCTCGGGCTCTCTGTCACTAAATAACTAAATGCTGCTCACCCGTGACCGCCTGTTACCCATACACTAGGGTATTGTTTGTTTTAATTAAAGCTGTGCCATCCATATTCTTTGTAAAACAAGAATCCAGCTCTTGTTTCCTTGATTGGGACCTGGATTTTTGCTTGTGATTTGGAGATGACCCATGACTTTAAATCAACTGGGGGTTTGATGATTTTTAGTGGATGTACAGTAAGAAGTCAGATCATCTCAGATATCTAAAAACCTTTCATTTTAAATGGAATATCTATGGTTTTATTATGTAAAACTTTTCTGGTCCTTGCAAGTGGTAGTTGCGTAGGCTGTCAATGGAGGGACAGAAAGCTCTCAGATTTCATTAAAAAAGATCTTCATTTGTGTTCCGAATATGAATGAAAGGCGATTACGGTGAGTAATTAAAGGTAGGATAGGATTTTTTTAAAAACACTTTTTGTTATACTGGTTGAAACTCTTCACATCCGTATAGAAGTCAATTATAGAAGTGGTCTAAATATTAAAAAGCGAATATGTTCTGTGGAAGTTAGCCTGACTACGTCAGACTTTGTACTTCCGTTCAATTTCAGTTCGCTTCTGTACTCAGTCTGGGATAGCGACCTATCTTTCCGTTTTCCTCCGGCCCCAAAACAGCCGGCCAATCAACGAACAGAGGGCGGGCTGAGAGCCGTGACGTAGACGCTGATTGTTCCGTGGATGCGTAGATTTACTTCACATAATCTGCAAAAGTTGTTCACAGCCATGTTCACTCCAGTATTTCGCTCAATGGTTTTGTTTTCGCATCATACATGTGTTTACAGTGGAAGTTAGATGCGGCTGAGCCTGCGCATAACACATGTCATAACCAAACGTTATGTGATTGGCTTACGGGTAACCAATGATTTTAAACTTCAGACAAGCGCCCCCCGCGAGAAAGAAAACGCTTTTCAATTATGCCATTCCAGACTCTGTCTACGAAGCAAAGCTAAGTAGCAGAGTTTGGTATTACCAGGCTATGTGGAAGTCACAGGACCAAAAAATGTTTATCCAATCCTTGCATGCGATGCCCTACCTGCCTGTCCAGATATGTATCTCCATTCCTTCACGAACCCTGCTTGCACAGATATCATACGTCATCCGCGCATTCCGTAAGGCTATGCAGAGTTGTAGACAGTCACTGAGCGCCACAAACAAACTGCAGCCACATTTTTAAGTTCCTCCTGGACCAAAACAACAAGCTTATGCTGCGTTCACGCCATGTCTCGTAACACTGTGCAGACACTGCTGTGTGTTCATGTGTTTTAAGAAATGCTTTTGCTCTTGCTATTGCTAGCTGCTCCGAAATTGCCTACCTTACCTTTAAAGACAGATGAACTCAGATGAACTTTGGGTGAACTCACCCTTTGAAGTAACATGAACATTTTTAATTTATCAATAACAAAGGTTAATAAATGCTGTAAAAATATATTGCTCATTGTTAGTTCATGTTAGTTAATGCATTAACTAATGTTAACAAATGAGAATTATTGTAGTGTTACCATTTGACCTCTTGTTTTTGTGCATGCTAAAGAAAAACCGCTGCAAAACTAACCCACGTTTTTCTGTATTTAAAAAGTCCAATTCACTTAATTTAGTGTTTGGCAGTGCTAACTTAATATGCCATGCCTTTAACGATTTGGTCTCTGAATCCAAGTCCAAAATGAATATTCCAAACAAACTTCCTTAAAAAAAGTGTAATATGTTTGCATGGCCACTTTAATATTGTCTCTAAAACCGGCTCCTGGCAGCAGCAGCTCATACAGTTCCTCAACCACAAGAACTCCACACAGGGGTTCCATCCTGGCAAAAACAGAGGAGTCTTTGATTGGGGGAACATTCAGCTCCCAGCCGTCTGTTTTAATAAGAAATAGGGAAATGAGGGGAGAAATGCAGGGAAAAAGAAAACGAATGTCTGTTTTGGGTACAGATTAATAAGGACTTGAAGCTTCACATGGAGCCAAGGGAAATAAGACGTGCACCCAGAGCATTCCATTCAGATGAAACCCTAAAGACTTTGTTTGGGTCAGCGCAGAGTGCTTTTCATTCTGACTGAGGCTTTTAGCCAGTAGAGGCACCAAACAGAATTGCAAAAATTATTATTGCTTTCAAACAGGTTCCCAACCACTGCCCCATCTGCCATTGGTCAGGCAAACAGTGAGCCCCGCCCCAAACTCGCGCCAATTGGTTGAGGCAGATTTTGATATAACAAACACAAACAACTTAACACAGCAATGATTTGAAAGTGCCAAATAGGTAAGTCAACCAACAAATGATTTACTCCAATGATATTTGGTTCTTCAAAATATTTTTTTATTTTATTTTTCTTTTCTTTTATGTCACGCAGAAGAAAGTCATACAGGTTTGGAACGATGTGAGGATGATTAAATTACATCTGAATTGTTAACATCCTCATGTTGTTTAACAATCTCATGTCATGGAACATAAAAGAAGATATTTTGCAAAATGTCCTAGTGTTTTTATGTCCCTACAATACAATGTAGTCCACTGTTGTTTGGTTCCCAACATTCTTCAAAATATCTTCTTTTATGTTATGCAGAAGAAAGAGAAAGGCATACGGTTTGGAATGATGTAAGGATGTTTTAAACGACACAATTAGAATTTTTTGGGTGAACTACCCCTTTAAGGAGCATTCACACAGTCATGTATTGTGTCCGCAGATGGATGTTGCATGACGGCTTGCTGGTTTTATCAGCACCCTGAACTATTTTTAAGATATATCGTAGTAAAAACGTGTTAAACTTTTAAAAATGTCACTTAAGACTTGCGTCCTTCAGTTACTGTACACTCCATCTAGCTGAAATAGAATGCATCTTGTAGTTCTTTTTGCACTAGGTTTGAAAAGATTTACATAGAAAAAACAACACTGCACCTTTAAATTAATGTTTAGGTTGCCAATATTAAAAATGACAGCTAAAGGGGATTTGCATTCAAACATACCCTATCACGAAAAAGGATGTCACTAATATACTTGCTAAACATGCTGTTTTTGTTAAACCATTGAAGACTTAACATCAGGCACATCATATAAAGTGCATATCTGTTGTGTGGTTCAGTTTACTCATGGCACGGTTCAGTGTAATATGTAATTTTAGATGGTGGAAAATGAGGACATACCAACAACTTTGGGTAGTTTCTGTCTCCTCAGAGGGATTCTGGGGAGTTTGGTGCTGATTCGACTGAATCCACCACAGAGGATTATTTTGGCCTTCTTGCTGTTGGTGGAGTTTTCCTGGTCAGGGCTGAAAGAGGAAGGGTGACGTTAGACCAACATTACACTGCCCAGAAATGGATTCTACATTGGTTGGTGTGTGTTATTGTAGAGTGTTAGCCTTCTAGCATTAACTGCATACGGTATACACCATCAAACCTTAGAGATTATAGATTTAATGTTCAAATGAAGGAGAAATGTAGGGATTCATCTGCCTCACTGGCAAACTGAGGAAATCTAGGCTCAGTTGGTCTTACGTTCTGTAGTTTTCCAGCCATTTAGAAAAGGTGGAAAGTTTAAGAAAACAGCCGACTGTGATTTCTAGAACACGAGAGTCTTGAGTTTACCCGACTGACTGCAGAGAACAGAGCAGGCTTTCACTTCAGCGAACTGTGAACAATTCTGATGACAGGCTTTGTTAAAAGAAGTTCTTTGCCAGGGCTGAGTTTGAGATAGACGCAACGGCCACGTTCACACCGCCGCTGTCAGTCCAGTTTTACAGCACTACATCTGGTTACGTTCACACACAGTTTATGTGAGCAGTACCACTCAAGCTGTTGTTGGTTAATTCAGATTTGATAGATAAACTCATGCCTATTAAATAGTCTTGTATTAATTACAATGAAACTTATTTGGCATTTATATACATGTGTATATATTTTTTTTATAGTTTTATTCAGCAAAGATGCATTGATCGAATGTGACAGTAATGAAGTTATGCTTACAAAAGATTTCAAATAAATGCAGTTCTTTTGAACTTTCCAATCATAAAAAAAAGGTTCCTTGAGCAGCACCTTGGCATATTATAGAGTGGTGCGCTTAAAGAAGATTAAAGAAAATAGTCCAACGCCGTGGTACAACGAGAACACTCGGGCCCTTAAGAGAGCAGCCAGAAAAATGGAGCGCAACTGGAAGAAAACAAAACTAGAGGTATTTCGCATTTCATGGAAAGAGAGCTCAATTACTTACAGAGAGGCTTTAAAAGCTGCTAGATCTGCTTATTTTTCAACCCTATTAGAAGAAAATAAACATAATCCTAGGTATTTATTTGAAACGGTGGCTAAACTAACGAAAAATAAAGCTTCAAGCACCGAAGTTTCCAAGCAACACAGCAGTAATGACTTTATGAACTTCTTCACTTATAAGATTGATAATATCAGGGACAAAATTATAACTATGCAACCGTCTACTACAGTATCGCATCAGGCAGTGCATTGTAGTCTCCCTGAGGAAAAATTTGATTCATTCGTTGCTATAGGAGAGGAAGAATTTACTAAACTCATTAAATCATCTAAATCTACAACATGTATGTTAGACCCTATACCGACTAAGCTACTGAAAGAAATACTTCCAGAGGTCATAGATCCTCTTCTTAATATCATTAATTCGTCTTTGTCTCTAGGATACGTACCAAAAAACTTTAAACTGGCTTTGATTAAACCGCTTGTTAAAAAAACGCAACTTGATCCTTCAGAATTAGTCAATTACAGGCCGATCTCGAATCTACCTTTTCTGTCAAAGATATTAGAAAAGGCAGTATCCTCACAACTGTGTTCCTTTCTTGAAAGAAATGATATCTGCGAGGATTTCCAGTCCGGATTCAGACCGTACCATAGTACCGAAACAGCTCTCGTTAGAGTCACAAATGATTTGCTCTTATCATCCGATCGTGGTTGTATCTCTCTATTAGTGTTACTCGATCTTAGTGCTGCATTTGACACCATCGACCACAACGTTCTTTTAAATAGATTAGAACATTATGTTGGCATTACGGGAAATGCACTAGCATGGTTTAAATCATATTTATCTGGGGCCGTATTCACAAAGAATTTTAAGGCTAAAAGTAGCTCCTAACTGGCGAATTTAGGAGCAACTCCTAAAAATAATGGGCGTGTCACTCGTAACTTTAGGACTCCTAATTTTTTTGATTAAGAGTAATTCACGAAGCATTTTAACCCTAAAAGTAGCACCTAAGCCTGGGACAGCTTAAAAGAAGTCGAGAGGACTCCTAACTCACTAAGACCTATTCACAAACCGCTTTTTGTGGCATTTCACGTTGCGATGTTTTGAAATGCGTATGCGGAGCTACAGGAGCTTCCAATCGCGAGGGAACAATTTTGCATTGTAGGCATAACTAGGGATGCAATAACGCCACCAACAACAACCAAAACTAGGCTACTCATTCATTGCATGTAAACTAATCGTAACGTTTGATTGTGAATCAAATTAAAATGTTCTTCTCTTTGCAAACGTACAGTAGGCAGAGGCATAGTGACAGATTAATTCAATAATGTTGCAAAGATATTGAAACAATCCATACGTTTCATTAGGCTACTAGGCTATTTGTTTTGCCTTACTTTTTATTCATTTAGGCTATTTATTCAGTTATTCATCATCTTCCGTCCTTCGCACTACTTGTGTAGCGCACGCATTCTCAGACCTGTCACTCATCATCGTAGGGGAGGGGTTTGGAATCATTCCCGCGTTACAATCATCAGCCAATCAAGTTGGTCATTTCAGTCCAGCTCGTGCATGAGTAATGACGTCATCCATAGCAACGAAGACTCACTCTTAGTTTAGGAGTTGTCATTTTTCTTTACTAAGAGTAGGTCTGAAAGGCGTTGTGAATAACTTTTAAGAGAAAACTCCTAGCTAAAATCTTTTAGTGCGATTTAGGAGTACTCCTAGTGGTAAGATAAAATGCTTTGTGAATACGGCCCCTGACCGTTATCAGTTTGTAGCAGTAAATGATGAGATATCTCATCGATCACAAGTTCAGTATGGCTTACCACAAGGCTAAGTACTAGGACCGCTGCTGTTCACTCTGTACATGCTACCCTTAGGAGATATCATTAGGAAACATGGCATTAGCTTTCACTGTTATGCCGATGATACTCAGCTCTATATTTCTTCAAAACCTAACGAAACTTATCAATTCACAAAATTAACGGAATGCATAGCGGATATAAAAAATTGGATGACTTGTAATTTCCTACTTCTAAATTCTGAAAAAACAGAGTTTCTAATTATTGGACAAAAAACTTCCTCACGTAATAACCTAGAATACTGTCTAACACTTGATGGCTGCTCTGTTAAGTCTTTGTCGTCGGTTAGGAACCTGGGTGTGCTCTTTGATACCAATCTTTCATTTGAAAGTCACGTGTCTAGTATCTGTAAAACTGCATTTTTCCATCTTAAAAATATATCTAAATTACGTCATATGCTCTCATTGACAAATGCGGAACAATTAGTTCATGCGTTCATGACCTCAAGGCTAGATTATTGTAATGCTCTACTGGGTGGTTGCCCTGCACGCTTAATAAACAAACTACAGCTAGTCCAAAACGCAGCAGCTCGAGTTCTTACCAGAACCAGGAAGTATGACCATATTAGCCCAGTTCTGTCAAAACTGCATTGGCTCCCTATTAAACATTGCATAAATTTTAAAATATTGCTGATTACTTACAAAGCACTGAATGGTTTAGCTCCGCAGTACTTGAGCGAGCTCTTAACGCATTATAGTCCATCACGTCTATTACGATCTCAAAATTCCGGCCAGTTGATTATACCTAGAATATCAAAATCGACTGCTGGCGGTAGATCCTTTTCCTATTTAGCACCAAAACTCTGGAAAAGTCTTCCTACCATTGTCCGGGAAGCAGACACACTCTGTCAGTTCAAAGCCAGATTAAAGACACATCTCTTTGACCTAGCTTTCACATAATACATTATAGACTTCTATAATTTAATGTTATGCTGCATAGATTAGGTCAGCCGGAACCGGGAACACTTCCCAAAAATCCTGATGTACTCGTTACATCATGAGAAGAATGGCATCTACGCTAATTTTAGTGTCTGTGTTTATCCCAAGGTTTTTCCTGCAGCCTGCCGGATGCAGGCCGTATCCAGATCTGACGAAGGACCTTCACCTGGACCGATGACAACGCAGTGCTGAAGTGCCAACTAGTCTCTCCCTATGGAGGATCCCACTACCACTCTACAGATAAGGCGTTGTCGGGAAAATTCGTCTCGCGGTCCTACCCCAAAGCAACAAATAAAATAAAATTCCTTATCAAAATTTATAAGGAAAGACAAGTATTTTGTTTAGGCTTGGCTTGTAGGGAATTCCAAACCTGCGTATATTCTAACGCACATAACTATAGAACCCATTCTAAATGCGCATGTGGCCGCCATCAGCGTTTCTCACAGGTTCGCATTTAAAGTCTGTGTAGAGAGAATGGTGTCGTCTTAGCGGCCCCTAATTTAATAACAAATGATCATTGCGACGGAACCAAATCAATTAAAACTAACTTTAGATGGAAATAACTTAACTCTGCTGTAAAGCAGAAACCATCTCTGTTACCTTAAATTATACGCTTATCTCTGTGAAGCTGCTTTGAGACAATCTACATTGTTAAAAGCGCTATATAAATGAAGATGACTTGACTTGACTTGACATTTGCAAAAGTTTCATGAATGAGGTCCAATGGTTAAACCTTCATAAAATCTACAAAATAACTTACTAGTGATTGTCTCAACACAATAAACTGTAACTGGAGAAAGTGTAAACTTTTAATTCAGAAGGCTGGGACTGACTAAGAATTAGATTGAGAAACTAGTCTTGATTTGCACTCACTTGCGGTTGTTTTTGTTGCTACAGAGGAAGCAGCAGCACAGCAGAGACAGAAGAACCACCAGCAGGAATGTTACCAGTGTTCCAGCAGCTATTACTCCCATCCGCTGATTAGGATCTGAGGGAGACAGACGGAGAGTGTAAAATTTGCAATTTAGAACAAATGGCACTAACATATGTGTGTATTCATTCAATTGTTTAATTTGACACATTTTTCAGAACAGATTAGAGGGTGTTCAGTGAAAACATGGCTGCAGTAGGAGACCAAAGTACAATTGATGTGAGCAGAACAACAGGTAAGAGAGACCTTCTTCTAAATGCTCAAAGTTTAAGAATAATTCAAAATATAGAATTCCTAAAAGCAGTATTTCATCTTTGAATCCGAAACGGGATAATGCAGTCAGTTGGACCTCGGTCACAAAATAAACTCTTGGCAGGTTGAGGACTATGACCACTTAGTAAATAAATCAATAAATTGACAAGAAATATTGGACATATTGAGGGGCAATTATACAATTTAGTGGTCACAAATTATAGTGATATTGAAGATTACACACTATAAAAGTTAATGAACTTTATAAATACACTGCAGAATGCCAAATTTGACCAGACTGTAATACAGTAAATGCAAATGTAATAATTGTAGAATCATGTTACATTATTGCACATGGAATTTCACATTAAACAGTTTAAATGTTCATAAATGTTGCCTGCCAAAGAACATTGTGCAGAAATGAACCAAATCCAGTGACTCAAAAAGCTATCTTTTTTTTGTTTTGCCTGAACACACCACATGTATTTTTTTTAAATGAATGTTTTATTTTATTTTACTTTTTTAGTTTATTTACTGCAGTGCTATTGAAGTTTACTCAGCATAAAGTTTAATGATCATCATGAGTAACCGGCAGAATCCTGTAATTGACCAATCAGAATAAAGTCTTCCTGAGAGCTGTGCAATATTTCACATATTTTAAAATTCATACTAAGAATAATTTGATGTTGCATCATAGCAAATGGCATTTCCTATAAAACAGCTTTTACATTTTCTTGAGTTTTTCCATGCTAAAGAAGAACATTGTACCTAAATTAAACAAAATGTATTTGAAATTCCCACACCAGTTCAGGAGTTTAAGAGCTAGCAGTTGTGTCCTGTGAGATGTAGGAAGTCTGCCAGTGGCTTCTTTGAATCTGTTGCCAACAGGCATTATCACTGGAGCATAATGTGTGGCCATTTGGCTCTTCCGTTCATAAACAAAGACAGTGATGGGATGCTTAACTTGGCACTGCTGACAATGAAGAATTTCTGCTGTTGGATGCACCATATTTTTCATCTGGATCATCCAAGGCCAATTATTAGTTCAATATGCATATGCTATGTCATTATTAATATTTACGCAACATAAGCAACAACTTAAACCCAGATAAACACAACCAGCAGGCCATGAACAAATGTTTATAATAAACTGTGTATGAATGAGGCCATTATATGCCCTTTTGTCTTGATTTTGTTTTTGGGGTCTACTAGAATGGGTTTTCACATTTAATATAAAAAAAAAAAACATTCTTTTTCTCATATTTGACATTGTTGCAGCTCCTCTCTTCCCAGTCTGTCAGTAACACTGTTTAGTTCATGTCTCTATGAAGCCCCTCCTTCTGAAAAAAAAAAAAAAGCACAATATGCTATGATTGGTCGACTGGACCAGTGTGTTGTGATTGGTAAATCCCTTCTTTGAGTGCAAAGTTTATAGGGGCTTTCACACCGGAGGAACCTTCATAGTTCCTAGAACTATTGGTGGAAGTACCCTTTTTTCCTTCAGGAACTAGGAACGATTTTAGTTGTAGGAACTCCTTTTGGAGGAACTAATTTAGCTTCTACTTCAGAGTAGGGTCTAACTAGCACTATAGGAACTACCAGTGATGTAAGTGTACACTGATTGGCCGAACGCACTCAAAAGACCAGCACGCGTCATTTTTTAAAAAGCCGTGTACACACACATTTACTCCAGTAAGTAACTCTACGAACATGGAAAACAGGGATAGATGAACCTCTCAACCTTTACGCTACGGACAAAATCCAACGCAACTTTGATCGTAAACTAATAAACAGAGAATGTGAGCATCACTGTGTGTTCAGGCTCTGGCTGGTGTTGTCAGCCATCAAAATAAAAGTCACAACAACAAGCGTGGCTTATGTCACTTCAGAGTTCCTACTGGCGGTGCGAACGCAAACAGGAAAATGTTTGGAGGCATTCGTTCTCGGGGAACCACCCTGGTAGCTAGTTCCTAGAACAACCCTGGGCGAAAGCCCCTTGTTTAAATGCACTTGAAATCTCAGTCTGCAGCAATTTTGTCAAACAGAAGTTACAAAAAGAAGTCGAAATTAATTTCAGCTGAACCCAAATTCTCCTTTCATAATATTTCTTGTGCAAACATTTGCTACTGAAAAACCAACTGAAAACGGTTAGCATAATAACTGATGACTATTTGACTCTGATTTGTGCTCTATGCTCACAGAGGTGTGGAGCTCAGTCCGGGTGTAGTGTGTGGTGCGGGGACATCAACACATGTCCTGAAAGCACAGCTGCGTTCGAGGAAGGCCTCACAAAGGTCGGGCACAATGACATCATTTCTGCCTTCACTCGAGTCCCTGTGAAAACTCTCCTGACCCACACCTTTCCTCATCACTCTGTCTCTCTTCCTGTAGTATTTCTCTCAGCTGTGTGAAACAACCCCGGCTCTCAGTAAGTCTGCGAGCAGGCAGGAAAAGAGCCAAAAAACACAGCCGTAAAAATAAGACACCGCTCTGGAAACACCATCAAGGCCGCCATGTTAAACTGCTGCTGTCTACGGCAGTGACCTACATAGTGAAGACTACGCAGGCATGTTACAAATAGCAACTGTGTGTTTCTTTTGCTTGCACAACAAGTTTCTCATTGATTTTTAAAGAGAAATTAATGATCTTTTACTCTTTAATTCAGTGATATTGAAGGTTATGCTGCATAAAAAATAATGAAAGAGATAACAATTTTGTATTGTCGAGAAAAACGAATTTTATGTTCAGGGAATGTTAGGAAAATTTTATTTTTCTTGATTATTCAAATGTTTTGGAAAACGGCACATTTTTGTCTTGTTTCTCATTAACAATGTAAACTTTTTCCCTGCCATTGACGGAATGGCATACGGAAGACGGATCTATTAGGGATCTTCTGAAAAGTACAGAATCTCCGGATCAAAACACAGGTAAAGAAGATGCAGAAACAAGCGATATCATATGTAAGCAGATGCATATGTAAAATAACGCATTCATTAGCATTAAACCGCATATAAATCAAAAACTGCCAAATGTTATTGAATTAAATGTCGACCCAGGACGAGCTATAGGACTGTGAAGCTTTAGGGGTGTTGATGGACTTGATCTACTCAATCTATGTTTTAATCATTGTTCTGAATCTAATCTGGATATAGTCTTTGACAAAAAAATTTTGCTCAAAATGTTGCTTTTTTTATGAAACTAACCCACATTCAAGTATTGATAAAAAAATAATGCATAAAGTTTCAATAAAATAAAAAAAATAAAAAATGCTGGCAGGGAAAGAGTTAAGATATGATACATTTAAAGACAAAGGTAAATGTATAAGATTATAAGACTTTTTTTATATATATATATATACTGTGTCTTGAAAATAAATAATTGTTTCTTACCAATTGGCATTTGTTTTTATTGTTTTAAATATAAACTTGACAAACAAATTTTCTTATGACAAAAATATGTTGTCAGTGGGGTAAGAAAAAAAGTACATTTCATTCAGAATAATTAGGATGTTTAGATATTTTTAATGGAAAAAATATTAGGGTTGGTATTTTTTTTTATGTCTCACCCTCACCAAGGCTGCATTTATTTGATAAAAAATACAGTAAAAACAGTAATATTGTGAACTATTATTACAATTTAGAATAACTGTTTTCTGTAAAAAAATGTAATTTATTCATATGTTAATTTTCAGCATCATTACCCCAGTCTTCAGTGTCACATGATCCTTCAGAAATCACTCTAATATGCTGATTTGCTGCTCAAGAAACATTTTCTTGTTGAAAACAGTGGTTGCTTCCTAATATTCCTAATATTTTTTGGAAACTAATGCATGTTTCAGGATTCTTTGATGAATAGAAAGTTAATATGAGCATTTATTTGAAATATAAATATTTTGTAACATTATAAATATATTTACTGTCCCTTTTTGATCAAATGCATCCTTGCTGAATACAAGTATTAATTTCCTTCTAAAACAAACAAACAAACAAACAAACAAAAGTTTACTGACCCCAAACATTGAACAATAGTGTAAATGCCTTTAAATATAGCAATGATGAAAACAGCATAGCTAGGGAATATCAAACATCTGCGAGTAATGATCATGACATGATTTAAAAACAAATCCACTTCGAGTCAAAAGGTTGAATCTTGAGTTGACCTCTGCGTCAACTAGGCAGCTAGTCCTCTCTCTCTTTACGTAATGGAAAATATGACTGATGTTGGATCCCACAACTTTATCTCAACATCTCAGGGGTTCTTTTGTGTCTCCATAGCAAATGACATAACATAGCTTGAGAAATGACAATTGAATTATTCCAAAGAGAGACAGGAAGGGTTTCTTACATAGGTTGCAGGCCCCTGACACTGGGTTGCAGTTCTTGTCGTGGCATGGACAGGTCTGGGCACAGTTCACTCCGAACTGACCAAACTCACAGGTCAGGTTGCAGCTAAAATGAAAAGAAATGCAAAGAGCACTGAGAAAGAGAGTCAATACAATCATTGTGTACAAAGCAACAGGAGTTTCCAGTGAAAATGGAACACGGCAGTTTGGGGAATTGTGGGCAATTATGTAGATGTTGGCAATGCAAATCTAAGAACAGAAAAGAGGAATGAACAATTATAATAAGTTAAACAAGCATAGAAGTTCTTATTGACGTCACTGAACTGAAACCGACAAACTATTTTAAATGTCTTACAGAAAAAAAGGAAGTATTGCATAAAAATGTGAAGTTTCATTAATTGAAGATAAAGGTATGATTTGATTAAAGTGCAGTTTGTCGTCAATATTTAGATAAATATTCAACTAAGTGAAATAAACTAATTTGGCATTTCCTAAAGAAACAGATTGCAGTTTAATATGCAAATATTACAAGGATGTAATTTAAGATTTTGAATGCTGAATAATCTAACTATTTATTTATTTATTTAATGTCTCACTATACCGTTCACTAGTTTGGGGTCAGTAGGAATTTTTTTATTTGAATTTTTATTTTATATAAATGTAATTGATACTTTTATTCAGCAAGGACATTGGTCAAAAGTGTCAGTAGATATATGTATAATTTTACAAATGATTTCTATTTAAAATAAATTCTGATCTTTTGAACTTTCTATTCATCAGTTTCACAACATATTAAGCAACACAACTGTTCTCAACATTGATAATAATAATACGTTTTTTGAATAATAAGTGATTCAGGCTCATCAATATTCTTTTTCAATCACTGTAATTATGGACTACAGAGTTTCAAAAATGCCTTCTTTTTTGTTACAAGGGCAAAGAAATGCTTTTCCTCACAAAATATTTATTTATGTGTTGAATAAGAATGTGTGTTTGACAAAGAACTAATTCTCATTTAACCATTTGAGGTGTCCTGTTTAGCACACTGCAATTTGTTTAAAGTTACTCATCTTTAAACCATTTAGAATGACTCTTTGTTGATTTTGTGATTCATCCATTAGTGAAAACAGGCCTTGATATCAAGATAAATATGTGCGTGACTCAGAGATGTGACTTACTATGTCCCATTGAAGCCAGGGTCACAGAGACACTCTCCTGTGGCAAAATGGCAGTCTCCATTAAAACAGTGGCTGCAGTCTTTTTCACAGTTGTCTCCATAGGTGCCGTTAGGACAGCGCACCTCACAGCTACACAAAGACAAAAATACAAACAGACTGAGGATCAATGGTCAATTCAAAGTTTTCATCGAAAGAATCTTTGAGGAGCAACATAGGAAGAATTTGAGAGGTGATCTTATAAACTTTTTTTATTCATTAAATAGTGAGATATCCAGAAAAAGGTTTCCACAAACATATTAAGCAACACAGCTGTTCTCAACATTGATAATAATAAAAAAAGTTTGTTTAGCAACAAATCAGCATATTAGAATGATTTCTGAAGACTGGAGTAATGATGCTGAAAAATCAGCTTTGCATCACAGGAATTAATTACATTTTAAATCGTCGTTTTAAATTGTAATAATATTTCACAACATAACTGTTTTATTGTATTTTTGATCAAATAAATGCAGCCTTGGTGAGAATGAGAGACTTCTTTAAACATTTCCTTTAAACCATTAGGAATCTTACCAACCACAAACTTTTAAAAACAGTAGTGTTTTGATGTATAAATGTTTTTAGATTTTATGTGCTTCTATTTATGTTTGTTACTATTATAATTTCAATCATATAGTGTGTGTGTGCGTGTGTAAATAACACTTTCTTAGTATAGTGAATTCCCCCTCAGTTGTCTAATACCAAGTGATAAAAACAAAATATTTTTGTTTTATTGTTTCATTAACAGTAATTCTTTTATAACTGTCAGCTACAATAGGGTTCACTATCAGCCAAAGATTCATACCGATCTCCGATCCAGCCGGGATTGCAGTGGGAGCACTTCCCATCGATGCGGTTGCAGAAGTGACCGTCTTTGCACGGTGGACACTGATCCTTACAGTTTTCTCCGAAATAGCCCTCCACACACGCCTGGTCACATCTTGTCCCGTTCCAGCCGCTCTCACATGTTACACAACGACCGTCCGTCACCTTACAGGGCTGCTGGCCTTTACAGTGGCCACACCTGAATCAACGGCAAAAAGGAAAGCCCGGGATCGTCCAGGTGTGGTCAGTCAAAAAACAGAAGAGAACAAGTTATGGCTATAAAATCAAGAAGATATAAAGCTCTGAATACGAATATACTGCACACTACTGCTCAAAAGTTTGGAAACATTAAGATTTTCGGTTACACTTTATTTCGATAGTCCACTTTAGACATTCTACTAACTTGCAACTACATGTCACCAAACTCTCATTAGAGTAGTAGACTATTAGGTTAGGGTAAGTAGAATAAGTATGGCATGTAGTTGCAAAGTTACTTATAGTTAGTAGATTTTAGTCAGCATCATTACGCCAGTCTTCAGTGTCAAAAACAATCCTTCAGAAATCATTCATTTCTTACAATCAATTTTGAAAACATTTTTTGCTGCTCATTATTTTTGTGGGAAACTGATAAAAAACATTTTTATTTGATGAATAGAAAGTAAAAAATAAAATAAAATTTATTTGAAGTAGAAATATTTTGTTACATTTTGTCTCTACTGTCACTTTTAATCAATTGACATATGCTTGTGGATTTAAAAAAAAAAAAGTATTAATTTCTTAAAAAAAAAAAATACTACCCCAAATTTTTGAATGATAGTGTATCATGGTTTCCACAGATAAAGTTTTTTTTTTTTTTTCTGTTTTCAACATTGTTAACAATAGGAAATGTTTCTTGTGCAGCAAATCAGCATATTAGAATGATTTCTGAAGGATCATGTGACACTGAAGACTGGAGTAGTGATGCTGAAAATTCAGCTCTGCCATTAAAATATACAGTTCTTTTAATATTTCACAATATCATGGTTTTTTTTTTTTTACAGTATTTTAGATCAAATAAAGGCAGTGTTAGTGCACATAAGAGGCTTCTTTCAAAAACAAACTTTTGGCTGGTAGTGTATATAACTTTTCCTCACCTGTTTTTGCAGCTCTGTCCGTAGAGCCCAGCTGGACACGGCTCCCGGCATAGCTTTCCTCTGTATCCGGGTTTACAGGTGCACGATCCATCTGCCGGGTTGCACTTCCCATGCACGCACTGACAGTACCGCTCACAGCGCTGACCCCAAAGCCTCTCCCTACACTGACATCGGCCTGTAAACTGCTCACAAGGCGAGTTATTACACAGACATTGAGCACCGCAATTTCGGCCGTACCAGCCAGGGTTGCAGATGCAGCGGCCCGTCTGATCGCACACAGAGTTGATGCTGCAGTAGCAGTTATTGTTGCACTGCGGTCCCCAGTAACCGGCATGGCAGGTGCATTTGCCCGTCTCCTGGTCACATTTGCCTTTCTGACAGTTGCAGGACTTCTCGCAGTTTTCACCCCAGCGGTTGGGGTAGCACGTGCACTTCCCAGTCACGTCGTCACATTTACCGTTAGGGTGGCACGTGCACATGCCCTTGCAGTCCGGACCCCAGAACTGAGCGGGACACTCTAGGGGAGTCAAAAAGATGCACAGGTTGTAGTTTACAGGGTCAAAAGAAAGGAAATGTTTTCTGTGCAACTGGGAAGCTGAAGGAGTGATTTCAAGTGTCATTGTTAAAGTTTACTTGGCTAAAATTCAGATTGTTTAGCTAAATGTTCTTTCACTAGTGCATAAAATTTCTATTTTGTAAATAAAATTTCTTAATATTAATGTGATATATATATAGAGTACTGTTCAAAAGTTTGGGGGCAGTACAATATTTCAGAAAAGTTGTCTCTTATGCTCACCAAGGCTGCATTTATTTGATCTGAACTGATTTCTATTTGAATATATTTTAATTCATGTGATGGCAAAGCTGAATTTTCAGCATCATTCCTCCAGTCTTCAGAGTCACATGATCCTTCAGAAATCATTCTAATAGGCTGATTTGCTGCTCAAGAAACATTTTTTATTATTATCAATGTAAAGCGTTGTGCTGCTTAATTTTTTTTTATCAGTTTAATGCATACTTGCTGAATAAAGTAATGATAAAAAAAAAAAATAAAAACTTGATCTCACACTTTTGAAAGGCATTTGTGTATATATAGGTACAGTAATTGGCCTTGGATATGTCTTTAGGAATGAAAAGTCATTTGAGAGGTGAAGGAGCTATATGATTACGATTATGAGATTTATTCTTTTCACAATAATGTACATATTTAAAGAAAGTGAGTTCAATTATGATGCCATGTTGTCTTTAAGTCTGGCGAATTTTTTATTTTTTTAAACTAGCAGCACTTTTAATTTTTCAACAATTTTCTTTGTTATATTGAAGCATATGCTGAATTTGGAGTGGGACATACTGAAGGATTTGACTTGAGGATTTTCTATTTGCTTTTGCTAATCAGAAGGGGACATTTTAGAGCATGACCCAAATTTAAAGGAATAGGTCACCCAAAAATACAAATGATCCTATAATTTACTTGCCCTCACGCCAGGTGTTTATGACTTTCTTCTTTCAGCCTTCCCACGATATCCATATTTAAAACTTTATAAACCATAATCAGTGGCTTCCGGCAAATGGCCCGTACACACATTCACGAGAGAGTCGAGTTCCAGCAGAAGGGTGACCTCTGACCCAACGTATGACATAGGCATAGCAAAAGCTTAGGCGAGAATAGACGCCTCTCGCCAAAACCATGTAACTCTCTTGTGAACGTGCATACAGCCTTTGGCGGAAGCCAGTGATTATAGTTTATAAAGTTTTAAATACAAAACCCATGAAATTTCTTACAAAAACCCATTGCTTAACTTCAGAACGCGTTTATTAAACCACTGGAGGTTTGAAAACCATTCGTTTTATGATGAATAGATGGATGGATGGAAGGATGGATGCACTTCTGGAGCTTCATTAACTCTGGCTCTTTTCAATGCCATTACAAAGCTGGAAAGAGCCAGGATATTGTTTAATATATAACTCCTATTGTGTTTGGCTGAAAGTAGAAAGTCATGAGGGTGAGAAAATTATGGGATAATTAAAGTTTTTGGTTTTTTTTAATTAAACTATTCCTTGAAATACACCCCTGCAGACAAGATGAATTATCAGTATTTTTTCACACACTTTATCTGGAAAAGAAAATTTTTAAATGCATTTCTATCAAGACTATACAATACATGTAATGTATTTGGTCTTGGCGAAAATAGATTTTCTACGCTACTGCTGTTGATTATTGCTGCTGCAGAGCAAGTACAGAGACTTTCTACTGCTATTACACACACAGACACACTGCTGTGAGCATGTAAGACATATACACAAATAGCATATATGAAATTACTCGTAGCAGATCTATACAGGTGGAGCTGGGGAAGGTGGAGGGTTTTCAGAGAAACTCTGAAAGCGTGCGGCAAACTGCTACAGCAAACACTAACTATTTAAATGTTGAGCAGCAAGCTCATTGGCTGCAGATGCAACAGGAACCAATCAGCTTGAGCGGTGTAGTTAAAAGCATAATTGACAGCAGTTTGCATTAAAGACCTTATCAGCCAGCGCAATCTAGAGTTTCATGACAGAACTTGGTATATCAATCTGTTAAACGTTTATTTTCTCAGTTTTTAGGAGTGCATTAGGCTAATTAAAGGGCATACGTTTTTAATTATTAAAATCAGTTACTTTAATCTGAAAAAAGACAAAAAGCAACTCACTTGTGTCACAACTTGCCCCAAAATATCCATGACGACAGCGGCATTCGTTTGGTCGGACGCACACCTCGTTCTCATTACAAGTGAAGTTGCCTTCACAGAGAGCTGAGGGGACAAGGACATGGTCAAGATATAAATCAAGTAACGTGACACTCAGGAAGTGATCTAACATACAGGAAATGACACTTACGTATTAAACACTCTTCACCTTGCTGCGCCCATCCGCTGCAACACGTAATCTCTGATGACCTAATGATAAGATGACAAATCATGATGAAATGATCAAGATAAATCAAGATAAAGTGCATTGGCTTGAATATTCAATCTATACAACATTTAGCTGACATCTCGAAGGACAGCTGATCGTTAAACGTTTGAGTCAGCATATTTTGCAAATGGCCTGACCAAAGCTTCAACTGTCCATGAGAGGTTTAAGCATGTGGAATATTGCAAATGTCTGGGTGCCATCTGTAGCTTCTTCTGAGCTTCACAAGCGCAGATGTTTCAGATAGCGAATCCTCATCCACTCTCACAAACACAAGCGTAAGCATTCATTCCATTCTCCACCCTCTCACCGACAGGAGTCATGCGAACCAGACATCCCGTTTGAAGCGATAACTTCATTGCATCGTCAGATGTGGAAAAACAACGAGTGGCTGGATCCAAAATAAGGCCACAGCCTGATTTGATTAGTAATGCAAATGTCCTGCATTAGGCCAGTAAGTCAGTCTAATAAACAGGCTGGACTCCAGTATGAACAAGAAAGCTTTGAAAAATGCTTGTTGGAATACTCAGTAGAACTTATTTAAACACATTCTTCAGAAACCACAATATAGCTTTTTGTGTGGAACTGAACTGAAACTGAAAATTTGTTTCACTGAAAATCCCTGAATTTGTAGCTCTCTTATGTCATTTGCAGTTCTTTGTATGCATCTGTTTTAAATATAAATTTTCAGTGAATAATGACTTCAATTTGGTTAATTCCTCACATGAAGCTATCATACTGCTTCAGACGAATGTAGATATGTGTGAGTCATAACATCTCCTTTGTGTTCCACAGAAGAAAGTAAGTCATACGGGTTTGGAATGACATGAGTGAGTAAACAATGACAGATTTTTTTATTTTTTTGTGTGAATTACTCTTTTAATCCAACACATATGATCCCGGTGGAATTTTGCATGTGTCTGCGGTGGATGTTTTATTCAAAGCATCACACAACAGGCCTGCTGCAGAAACTTATAGTTGCATGCCTTTCTTTTGACAGAAAATGAAGGGAGGAAGAGGGAGGAATGGATTTGGGACACAATGAGGACCTGATTCAAACCTATGTCTCCCATATGAGCACCACAGCACAATATATATATATATATATATATATATATAATTAATTATTATTATTTTTTTTTTAAAGAAATCAATACTTTTATTCAGCAATGAAGCACTGAATTGGTCAAAAGTGACAGTAAAGACATTTGAAATGTCACAAAAGGTTTCTATATTTTATATAGATTAACTTTTTCTCAAAGAATCCTGAAAAATGCATTATGGTTTTCAGAACAAGTAGCAGTAGTAAGAAATTGGGTTTCTTGAGCAGCTGAAGACTGTCTAATAGAAAACAGAACACAATGTTACTGTTTTTCTGTATTTTTGATCAAATAAATCTAGCCTTGGTGAACAGAGACTTTAAAAAATCATTTTTAATCAAAATCAAAAACATAAAAAAAAATCGATTTTTTTTTTAATCAAAAATCAAAATCAAAAACATTAAAAAAATCTTACCAACTCCAAACTTTTGATTGGTTGTGAATGGTAAACATTTCAAATTATCTCTGCTATCTCTACTTCAAGTGGCTTCCCGTTAAAACTGAATACTTTCTAAGTGCTTGTTAGATATAAGACATATGCCGCCCCTCATATTCCGCCACATGTGACCTCTGCGAGGCCTTGTCCACACTTTGGCTTCCTCTGAAGCGTGGGGTCCGCTCTCTGCATTCAGTCAGAGTTTGTTTAGCCTATGTGTGCGTGTCTTACCCAGACATGATCTACACCACAGCCCTGACTTCTCTGCACTGTGTCAAACCCGACATGCACACCACAGCGAGAACGTGAAGCTAGCGCCGCGGATGAAAGCTTAAACAAATGGAAATTGAGCATCAGTCAACAGCTAGGGGGCCAAACTTGACTCAGCAACAATAAAGTCCTGTGTGGAAATTTTGAGCAATTTTGTTAAAAGAACGTGAACTTCCTGTCAACGTCTGTGGTTGGTGAGAATCTCTGTTTGTGAGAATACACATTAGATTGTATCTGGTGGTTTCCATTTTGATCTAAAGTACAGTGATAGCCATCTGGAGCCAGTAATCGCAATGTAAACACACTTTTAAACAACCGCGTAAACCATTCATCGCTTAACAGTGCTAGTAGAATTCCCCTAAAATGCCTGCTGAGCTTAAATGCAACATGATTTTGAGATTTTGACTACATTCATACATCTAAATTTAGCTTTTTTGCAACATGTTTTGAATTAAAATAATGCTCCTCATGAAGTCATTTTCTAAGATTATTTGAACACTGAACAGTTTACCCAGGTTGTCGGCCAGGGGTGTGTTTTCCTGTACAACAACATAACTCGCTGCTTCATTACGTAATGTCGCAAATTTGACGGTCAACCATGTTGGTTTATGATGTCACACAGGTGGTGAAGTAATAACTTTTTTTAATGAATCCGTTTGAGATCAAATTAATTCTAGAATTTTTTGTTATAAATTGTGGACATGCCATCTGAGGACTAATTCTCCTTTTTCTCCGTTTTTTTGCTTTATTTCCAGATTAAATCACAGACTCGTTCTTACATACTAGAGCACGTCCGCACATGTGCACTTTTTAAAAACAGCACTGTAAATCTCTTGACAAACTTATAGACATAAATGACATTTGTTGTATATATTTGAAATGAAAGCTATAGATTGTACTGCATGTCAGCCTGCTAATTTTGCACAAGATAAGGATTTATTTAGCCCACATGTCATGCAAACAAGAAACTATGCTTCCAACCACAGGTGGAGGAGACATGTCGTTCCAACCACACAACTTTGCGATGCTGTTTGTGAATGTTCAGTAGAACTATGATTTCGGGAAACACATACTCGTTATACTATATGCTATCAACTATATGCACATAACAACGGACATTTTATCCATAGTTGGCTAATGATACTTTTGGGAAAGCCTTTTAGATGATCTGCAAGTTCACCATGACCAATTCATTTTTTTGTGAATTTTGTATTTGGCATCCACTACCATTCAAAAAGTGTTGGGCCAGTTAATGTGTTTTTTTTTTTTAACTTTAACTTAAAAATGAAAATTCTGTCATCATTTACTCACCCTCAAGTTTTTCCAAACCTGTATGAATTTCTTTCTTCTGTTGAACACACAAGAAGATATTTTGAAGAATGTCGGTAACCAAACAGTTAATGATATATTCCATAGTATATATTTGTTTCTCCATACTATGGAAGTCAATGGGGCCCATCAACTGTTTGGTTACCCAAATTCTTCAAAGTATCTTCTTTTGTGCTCAGCAGAAGAAATAAATTCATACAGGTTTGGAACAACTTAAGGGTGAGTAAATTACAGGATTTTAATTTTGGGTGAACTATCTCTTTAATACTTTTATCAGTCAAGGAAGCATATTGATCAAAAGTGACAGTAAGGACATTTATAATGTTATAATGACATTTAAAACAGTTATTTTAATTTGTAACAATATCACACATTTGACTGTATTTTTGATTAAATAAATGCAGCCTTGTTGAGCATATACTGTAAGAGACTTCTTTTAAATACAAACCCAACTTTCGAATAGAAGTGTATATGTAGGTCTTTACTTTGAAGGGGCAACACTTTTAGTCTTGACTCACTTGCTGCCCAGGGTGAGGTAAGACATGACAAAAGACCTAAAATATGACTAATATAAAGACGCAAAATTGGGAATGAACTTGATCATGCATTATCATTATATGGAAAAGAGCAGTGTTTGAAGCAAAATATCTGCAGAAGGTTGGACTGACCAAATTTAGACATGTGAATGTATAACATTTGTACACTTAAAATAATTGTGGAAATTTAAATATAAAATATAAATAGTTGTTTTTAGTTAATAGTTTAGTTTTTAGTTAATAGTTTTTTAAGATGGATGCATCCGAAAAGGGGAAAAAAAAATCCCTCACTTTGAAATTCAATGTTGAAATGCTTCTGATATCATAAGCTATCATCCATCCTGCTCATTAGATTTAGGCATTGCCATTATCCATTCAAATGTTAATCACTAGTTTTGATCCCTGATTGCCTGTGATTTTTACAGTATTTGTAAATGTGTGCCTCTGTTATTTGATAGATTCATTTGGACATCAACATTGATCAATGTGATTAGCCTTCTACATCTATTATACTTGGAATGAAATGTAGGTCATGGGTATAGCTAGTATGTTATGACTAAATGTCGCACCCTTGATGATCTCTGTGTTTAGGTTAGAGGAGAGTTTAGAGTATGTAACGACTGTGGAACTGTACAGATCATTCTCTAAGTCTTGCAGTTTCAAACTCTCTAAAATAGTGAGTAGGCCTTGAAAGAGTTCTATATCAAATTATGCATGTTTTTTTTTTTTGTTTTTTTTTGTTTTCGTTTTAGTTTATATACATTTTTATGGGCTTTTAGAAGTATTTTAATACCAATTAATTTAATTATTGTTCTTTTACGTAGGCTTTTATGCAGTATCTAAACTATGCCACGACTTCAATGCTTCAGTGCTTGAGTAATTGGTGTCGCCCTCTATCTCTCAATGTGTGTCAGTGACCCAGATGTGAAACAGGGTGACTGACACACATCAGATTCAAATAATTTGCTATTTGGAACTTCATAAAAAACAAAAAACAAAAAAAACATCTTAAGTACAGTTTTAAAAGTTGAATCACTATTTTCTTTGCACTTTCATATTAGGCTATAATTCATTAGTTTTATAACCACAAAAACAACAATCAGAAATGACAAACAACTTGGCCCTATTTTTTAACTTTAAAGCAAATATTAATATAAAATACTTTATCATTTTTAATTTGAACTCTTAATGTAGGCTAATGTTGGCCTTCTTTTTCATTTTCATTACTGTTTTCTTGAAGTTCACGGAAATAATGTTTAATTGCTACACTTAATAAAATTGGATTTTCATATAGGTTTTATTTCCTTCCCCCCTAAAAGTTATTCATCCAACTTACCCTGGAACTTTGCACACGTTCCTACCCTTTGGATTGAGTTCTTGACTGAAAACGGGACACAAGCATAGAAGCAAAAGCACTAAAACCGCTAAAGTGCCCTTTAGATCCATGGTAGAAGAAACAGCATCTCTCCATGCGCCTCTTCTGCTTAGCATTCCTTTCTTTTACAAACTCTAGAAGTTCTGACGGGATATTTTGTATCTCCGAAGTCTCAAAACCTTCGACTGCAAGCGTTCGTAAGTTACTTTATCCGCATAAATCGTTTATCCACTCTCTTTCTGACTCCAAAGGCTGAGGCAGAGGAGAGAAAAGAGGAGGAGAGGGCGCACAGAAGTTATAAAACCAAACAGTTATTCCCTCCGTCCAGCCCCAGTTCCTGAGAACTTCTGCTTTTATTAAGCGCTCCAAACACTGCTGGATGTAACTGCTGCATAACTGGAAATTTCTGACACAATTCCCGCCGTTGTTTCCAAAATGTAGATTTGCAGAGAGGATTTGCTGCTTCAAAGCATGTCAAGAAAAGGAAAAACAAGTCTGCAAAACTATATGTGCGTCCATTTTGGAAAAGACACGGGGACTTTAAAACGGTCGTTGTTCTCTTTTCAGAAGGAAAATTCCTAATTAGTGATCCTATCTCTGGCTCTGGCTCTTGGGAATTCGGTGCGCCTGCTCTCTTTGGCGTGCAGCGGTTTCCCAATTCTAACCGAAACCACCAGGAGCAGCTCCTCAGCGAGTGGGTGTGACTTTAGTATATGTTTAGGACTTAACCGTGCATCCCTCCAGCCCCCCTTACTAACCTCCGTTAACGTGCCCGCGCACGAGCTCGTGCACGCGCTGTCCGTCTCGCCTCATTACTAGTGAGGGTTACATGCAACAGTGGGTTATACAAATACGGATAATAGGCTATATCTGGTAAACCAATAAATCGAATAGTTTTATTTAAACCAATATCTCTCAAAAACACATAGTGAACATTGTACCTTGGCGAATATTATAGTTGGACAAGCTAAATTAGCTAGCCTATTTGGAAGGCCTGTAGAATGGCTGCTGAGGGGAAAAACATGTGTTTGCATTGGTCGAATCGAGAATCAGTTGAACACACCTTTTATCAAATCACAAATAATGAATTTTAGTTAAAATGGTGAGTGGATGGTGGTGCTTTATTGTCAGTGTGAGAGGATGGGACTGTATAGTGTTCAACTGGTGATGTCTGGTGATTTTTTTAATGATTTTAAGAATTATCTTGCATATGCACATACAATAGCATAATAGGCTATATTGTATTTTAGTGGTGTAGTAGCCTACAAAGACTTAAAAAATGCAAAACGTATCACACACACACACATAAATAAATAAATAACTCTTTTGAATAAATAATAAAAATCGTTATTATTCTTTTTAATTAATAATTTTCGGATGTCTCCAGAAGTTTAGTCAGATTAGCTAAATCGTTTACCCTCAGTCTTGTAATTAAAAGTGAAATACTTCAACAATGCAACGGCTCCCCCCGCTGTTAACTTCATGGAACGTGCACAACAAATGTCACGTCACGTTCGTCAACAAGCAAAACAGCAACATCAGAACTATTGACAAAAAGTAAGATTTAATAAAGTGTATTCATTTTTGTCCTCGGTGTATTGACATCATCACATAGTCTACATGTGTAGCCTAACCCTCTATGTAGTTAAATTAAAATGTATATTAATTTACACCTCAGAATTATAAAACTGTGATGTTTCTTTTACGTAACGTATTCCTTTTATGGCATCCATGCGTGTGTTACATCAGTAAACAAGCACGTTACTGGATTTGTTCCAATCAGTCAGCCCGGATTTAAATATGGGGCGGGACCCCACAGGTAGCGCGTCTAATGTGCTCAAGGACAGAGTGCTTTACAAAAAGCAGCAGGCGATCTTTGTCTGTTTTATGCACATTGTCAGTACAGAAGTCTTGAACTGATGTCTCTCCGGAAAACTCTTCCAGCTTTTGCGCTCGCGACTCGTGACAGGAGTTTTGTGATCTCCACTCATCATGGTTATCAACGGAGTGTGCAAGTGTTACATTCATCCAAAACAAACACACAAGAGGAGCATGTGTCCTTCAGTAACAACATCTCCATTGACTTTGAACAGACCAAAGAAGCCTACAAGAGCAAAGACACTCTTGAGTTACTGAGAAGCTTGGTAGTTTTCAAACTGTGCACCTATGACATCCTGGTTGATAAGAATAAAGAGGTATGTGATGTATTTAATGCTTATAGAATGCATTCATAAAGAGTACCATCCTGGTCTTTCATGTACTGCATACGCAGACTTCCATGAATTACTGTATTGAAGGAATTCTCAATGGAATTACTCTTGTGTCATTGTACTGGATGATTGACAGGAATGGCACCTTGCCAGGGAAGAAGTCATGTGGTTAGTGTGTAGAGTTACTAGAGTCAACTGGCAAGGATAGAATGAACCTCAGAGACATATGCAAGTCTTTTTAACCTTCAGACAATTTGGAAGTGGAAACACACTGAATATATTGTTTAAACAGGGTTTCAGCCTTAAGAAAATTAAGAAGCTTCAGATTATATATATATATTTCTAATGTTAACTTTCATTTAAACACTATCTAACAATTTATATACAAGCTAATGTATGTATAATATTGATAATAATAAGAAATATTTCTTGAGCAGCCAATCAGTATATTGGAATGATTTCTGAAGGATCATGTGACACTGAAGACTGGAGTAATGATGCTGAAAAATCAGCTTGACCATCACAGTAATAAATTACATTTTGAAATATATTTGAATATAAAACAGTTCTTTTAATTTTTTTACAGACCCCCTAGTTAAAACCCTTGGTGTTAACATATTAAAGGCCAAATTTACTAACAGCTTGCGCCAGCACAAACCCTCTTTTGGAGTTAAACTACTGTCAGGATTTACTAAAGACACGCAGTGAAAAATTAGCGCTGAAAAGGTGCGGACAGGGTTATTTTTGCAGCTGACCGCATTGCATTTGTAGGAGTTTCCCTTTCAGAAGCAAAATGTATGTGAAGGGAGTATTTAAATGAATCATGCAAGGTGATTTACTGTGGTTTGCGCTCATCAATTTATTAGTATTTGCGCCATTATTAGTGCCCCCAAACTGTAAGGTGTCTCTTAAAGGGATAATTCACTCAAAAATGTTGGGTGTTGCCCTCACATTGTTTCAAACCTATGAGTTTCTTTCTTCTGATTAACACAAAAGAAGATATTTTAAAGAAAGTTGGTAATCAAACAGTTGATGGACCCCATTGACTTCCATAGTAGGAAAAATACATTGGAAGTCAATGGCTACTGTTAACTGTCTGGCTACCAACATTCTTTAAGATATATATATATGTATATATTTAGTTGTTGTTGTTGTTGTGCTCAGCAGAACAAAGAACAACTTGAGGGTATGTAAATGATGACAGAATTTAAATTTTTCGGTGAACTATCCATTTAAATATATCTAAAAATGAAATCAGATCATACTACAGTATAAAATATGCACTTCTGTCTCCTACAGATAATAGATCTCAGCAGGAAGCTGTTAGGACAGAAGATGTTTGAGCAGTTTATGAAGATGACGTTCTACGGTCAGTTTGTGGCAGGCGAGGACCATCAGTCCATCAGGCCTGTAGTGCAGAAGAACCAAGCGTATGGAGTGGGAGCTGTGCTGGATTACAGTGTAGAAGAGGATCTCTCACAGGAAGAAGCTGAGAAGAAAGAGATGGAGTAAGTGGTCTCTTGTAGTTCTGGACCCTACATCCACAAACTACCATGTTTAAGCTGCTTCCATCGATCGTAGGTACCAAGGGTGACTGGAAAGATTTGTGAGCAATTTAACAAAATACAGTGTCTATCGTCTAGATAGGAGAATGTTACTCGAGATGTTCAGCAGAACTGCAAGCATTTACATGATCCAGACCTGACCAATTAAGGGCCAGATAAATTAACCAGTGATATAGATCACACCAGTATAAGAACAGAATAGAAATGAATGCAATTCTATTTTGCTCCATAGAGAGCTATAGTGCTTCATTTAAAGCAGCTCATTAAGAATTTTTGCTCTTCTAATATCAACCTGCAGCTAGTTTAGTGGAAACTTTCTCCCTTCTTGGCCCTCCTAGTTTGCATGGCAGTGTGCATCCGAAATCTATTGGTCTGAATTGGTCTTTAAGACCTGCTTTGCATAAAACTAACTACTTTTCGGTAGAGGGCCTAGAGGTTAATGGCCATGCTGTTTTGTGCTCACGTGGAGAGCTCACAGAAATAGCCTGAGATTTGATCTGCTGTCACAGATGTAAACAAAGTGCCCAGATCCTATTGGTTGGCTATCAACACTCACTGTTTAGGAATTTGGTCTCATGGTACACATGCAAACAGAGAGCTGCTCTCTATTGCTAGAGAACATGTTTTTAGTAGTGTATTCTGTAAACATACAGAGATGACAAGTTTATGACATACAAATTCATACAATATACAAAATGTATTAACAATATGTGACCCTGGATCACAAAACCAGTCTTATGTTGCACGGGTATATTTGTGGCAATAGCCAACAAAACATTGTATGGGTCAAAATTATATTTTTTTCTTTTATGTCAAAAATCATTAGGATATTAAGTAAAGATCATGTTCCATGAAGATATTTTGTAAATTTCCCACCTTAAATATATAAAACAATTATTTTTGTGAATGGATGCAGCACTATCACCAATAGAAATGGACAACTTTAAAAGCGATTTTCTCAATATTCCGATTTTTCTGCACCCTCAGATTCCAGATTTTCAAATAGTTGTTTCTCGGACAAATATTGTCCTATCCTAATAAACCATACATCAATGGAAAGATTGTGTATTCAGCTTTCAGATGATGTATAAATCTCAATTTTAGAAAAAATACACATAAGACTGGTTTTGTGGTCCAGGGTCACATATGTTCAATGTCATCAGAATACTAATGAGAAAAGAACAATGAGCTGAAAACTAGATGGAACATGAGGGAAAGATATTAAGCTATACATCAGTTACATTGTACAAATTTTATCATGTTAGACACACACACAGATATATAACACATTTTAAAAACTTTTTTGTATAAAATGTATATTTATTTGCAACAGTTAACAGCAATAACAAGATATTTCTGGTAATAATAGCTATTCAGCTAATGGACACTGTGCTGCGTTGTAATGGGAACATCCCAGGTGAAAATAATGAGGGAATTAGGTTGTCTTTCGTTGTTCCCTTCACCAAGTGCGTTCCAAACGGCTACATAATGGCACACAAGCGCCCTGCTCACTCCAAAGTGCCCACTTCAAGGGCTCTGCCCTTCGAAGGGAGTAAGGCATAGGGATGCTCGCGAGCAATAAGCACGTCCCAGCCGGGTTCGTTGCTGGGGTCCCCTGGAAACTTTTCCGTTGTGGTCTGTGCCAGAGCCGTTGAAAAACATCATATTTAACGGCTCTGGTCTTTTTTATTTGCAGCGCGTTTCTTTATGGTTGTGTTGTGAACTTTTGAGGTGCGTTTCTGTATTTGGTTGTGTTGTGAGTATTTGGAGCACACGTGTTGTGAAACTGATGAAGATGTTTTCTTAATTTGCGGGTGTTTTTCTATTTGCACGTGTTTTCTTCAGTTGCAGCGTGTTGAGCTCTCTCGGCCACCGTATGAAACCCCTAATTAAGTCTTGAACAAAAAGAAAAGTCAAAGAGAAACCCAAAAAGAGGTCAAAATAAATTGCTAGACTTGTTATTTGACAAAACATGGAGAGATATGGAGAGTGTCCCAAATCAGTCACTCAGGATTTGGAACAAACTTGTTGTATAATTTGCATACTACTTCTGACCTTTTGTATTAAACTGGAGTTTAACCTGATTATGCAAATCATTCAGCTTCTTGAGAAGTAATAATATCCCACTGTGAGACATTTGGTAATGTTTTTATTTTATTTATTTTTATAGTTTATTATTATTAAATATTACTATCTAGGTTTTATTTAGTTAAGTTTTAGTTTTATTTATTTATTTAATATATTTATTTAGTTACTAAGGTAACCTTTCTAGGACTTGGAATAAACTTGTTGAGTTGTTGTATAATTTACTTCCTACTCCTAACCTTATTTTCAAATTTTTGTTTAATTTTTCATCTAATATTTATATTTCCTTTTTAATTCAACTTTATTTAAATGAACAAAAAATTGTTTAATATTTATAATTTCAGTTTTAGTTAGGGCTGGGTGGTAGGATGCTATATATATAGTGGCGATAGGCTTGATGTTAAGCCCTCAGATTTCATCAAAAAGATCTTCATATGTGTTCTGAAGATGAACAAAAGTTTTACGAGTTCGAAACGAATTTTAACCCTTTAACAGCTGGGTGTAAACCGGATGTGTATCAGTGTATTGGATCCTTGTATTCTGTCTTAAAGTGACAGCAGCCTAATATACTGCTGCTGTTTGTCGTTAATGTTAATCAAACATAAGAGACAGTAACTTAACTTGAATAACTTTTGTAGCTTCAATAAGGATACATTTATGTGTTTTTTTCATACAGTGAAGACGATGCAGTATTTTATTTTCTATATTTAAATTATTCCATTTCTGTACTATTTTTAACTACATGTTAAATAAACCTATTGTGCTGGAAAAACGTAATTTGTTTAATTCATATTTTTGTCAATTTTATTTGTCTTATTGTTTGTAATTTGCTTTTTTTCTTACTTTTAATAACAAAAATAAAATTATAATAACTATGAGCAATATCACACGATTAGCAGTGCGATACGGCTGTTATTCATACGGCTAGTAATGCCCTAGCAATCACACAGAATACATATTTAACTTTTTAAAAATATTATCTCAAATGAGTTATATTTGAATTATAAAAGGAGAATTATAGGCTATTCTTTATTTTCCTGTTTGTTTGCATTACTTGGACAGGACATACACATTATTTGGAAAACAGCAGACAGTTTTTAACTTATGCAATTTGTTGTATACTAATTGCAGTCTGGTTAGAAATGCAGTCTACTGATCGTATCTCTTCTTGGAGGTTTGCTCTTAATAATTCTGAAGGGTACCTCTTTGTCATTCAACCTGAAACTGACCTTTCTATTACCAGCTCAGATCCTTAACCATTAGCATCACCTACATTTCAACAGCTGTGTCAACGTTATGACATTTGATTAAAAAATTTCTTAATTTGTTCTTGTCATTGACCTTTTGTAAATTACAGAGTGTCAGTGCAATACCCGAGGGTCTCCTGCTGGATATATAAATGAATTGTATTGCCTGAGAGGAAGAGAGAGACGGAGATATAGATGATATGCCATTTGGATTATGAGGAAAAGCCAGTGATACAGAGTGAGATCCAATAAATGGACTTCTCTTCCACATCACTGCTTTCACTTCTGAAAGCCGCTGTCAGAGGTCTGAGTAATTTTATAGGCGTCCCTCCTCAGATTACTCTGCAGAGAGAAGTGCAGTTCTCCTCATCGCCTGTAGGGGGCGCTAAATCTCCACGATCTCTCACCTCGCTGAACAAATGAGCTGAAATGGAGCGTTTATTGGAAATGCTCTTTACAACCACAGAGGACCCTGGCTGGTCACTGGCTAATAAAAGCTAATTTATGTTCGTGATGTGTGTTTTAGAGCCTCTGCCCCTATCAATATTGCATTAACATCCACCCCAATGGATCCTGTAATGCTGTTATACAGAATAGAGTGCTCAGCTTGGCTTTTCTGCATTATCAAGGGTGTGATAGAGGGAGAACGCTGGAGGATGTGGCATTTGAGTAGGTTGCCACCTAATATGCAGGAACCCAGACTGATCATTCCATGAGTTCTCAGATGCCATTCCTGCCTTGTATCATTTTCGAGGAATAAGCTGTTATTGGTATGTCTTGGTTTGGTACAGACTGCCATTATTATAATAACAACCATTGGTCAACTGTAATTGACTTGCGTGTATTGATTTAGGAATTATCTGCTGTGTAACATTCAGCTGATGTCGGCCCAAGACAATTCCACAAAATCTCTTTGCTTGAAATTTTTTTAAAAAAATAATATATATATATATATATAAAATATATATATATATATATATATATATATATATATATATATATATATATATTATTATTTATTTATTTTCCATCCATCATCATGATTTCTATTTTTTTTTTTTCAATTTCACAGTGATATTTATTGGCTATTTATTATATTTATTTATTATGTGTCTGTGTGTGTGTGTATATATATATATATGTGTGTATATATATGTGTGTGTATATATACAGTACGTGTGTGTATATATATATGTGTGTATATATATATGTGTGTGTATATAGGTGTGTGTGTGTGTGTGTATATAGGTGTGTGTGTGTGTGTGTGTGTGTGTATATATATGTGTGTGTATATATATATATATATGTATATATGTATATATATGTATATATATTAGGGATGGGAACGACACGGGATTTGGGAAATCTGGGAAAAAGGCCCATGTGTCGACTTTTTGTCGGATTGTCGGCCTTTCTTTTCTTTTTTTTTTAAAGGGGGGGTGAAATGCTCATTTTCACTCAATCTCCTGTTAATCTTGAGTACCTATAGAGTAGTATTGCATCCTTCATACCTCCAAAAATTCTTTAATTTTATTATATTTATAAAAGACAGATAGGCTGTCCCGAGTCTTTCCGCAAAAAAACGAGCGTCTGGAGGCGGGCCGTGTGGGCGGTATGCTATAGCTGTGCTAACCGAGCTAACAACACACATAGACATTTTTTTTAAGCAGTTTACTCACCGAATGCGATCGCGAACCTTTATCATTGTGACTGCTCGATCCGCATTAGACGATCTGCAAATCCGTCGATCTGGGCTTTGTTTATAAAACAATCATCGTCAAAATGCAGGGAACAAACAGTCTTACACAGCTCCGTTGATGCTCTGAAAAAACAAACTCCATCCACTGGTCAACTTAACGCTGGGTTCTTTGGGAATCTGTGCAGGGTTGTCTTGCCCTGGCATACAAAAACACACTTCTTTGGTGACATTGACTTCCAAAACCCGAGCACACAGCGCTTTGATGGCGTACTGCTTTCGCTATCTTGCTCTGGTCTACGAGTGCGCGCGCGCGTCTTTCCGGGAGAAGTGGGGTCAACGGTCAAGTGGCGATCCCATTTAGAAAAAATGGATTGTTTTATTTAAAATGTTTTATTTCATTATGGGAAAAGTGCCACTTTATGATGTGTATTTGAATAGGAAATGTAATAAATTAAAAGCCAAAAAAAAAAAAATTGGAAATCCCACAAGCCCCGCCCCCTCGACATGTCGACACTATTTTTTTTGTCGAGTGGAGCATGTGTCGAATGTCGGTCATTTTGTCGAGAAAAAGTCCCATCCCTAATATATATGTGTGTGTGTGTGTGTGTGTGTGTATATATATGTGTGTATATGTCCGTCCATCCGTCCGTCCATCCATCCATCCATCCATCCATCCATCCATCCATAAATTCCTAATAATTAATAATATATACAGGATTTGATTTAATTACAGCAAATACTATTATTTCAATACATTACCTTTTCACATGTTTGTATGCATTTTGTTTCTCTTGTGATTTTGAGGTAAAACAAGAAGTCTCACAATTGCATTCATATTCAGTTACTGCATGTTGACAGTAATTCAGCTGACAGTGATGATCTTACTCTCTCTGGTACATTTTAAAATGAGTAAGATCCTGGTCAAAACCTGACGACTTTCTTTGTCATATGTTGCCTGCATAACTCAGTTTTGTTTAGAAGAGCACTTTAAGCCTGGAAGGGCTTAAGTCTGTCCGCTAATGACCCCATCAACATCTCAACATTCCTTCCTGTTGGAACATTACAGACGTCAAAACATTGTCTCCACTGAGCCGCCCCATGCAGAGTAAACGCGGCGGTGTGGGTGGATGGGGAAGTGCAGAGACCATTCGAAGGATCTGGAGATCACAGGAACTCAATCTAAACAAATCACTGCCCCATGTGGCTGTCTAACCTTTGAGTTGGTTTGAATTCCCGGCCGGAGCTTCAGTGTAGAACAGCAGAGAGTTGAGATGCATGGGTATAAGCATAGACATCAGGCGGGAGTCAGTGTGTGACTCTAAGTGCTGACCCTGAAATATAGAAGGGAAACAAATAGCAGAAGTGCACCACAGTAAAGTGACTTCATAGCAGCCTCTGCAGTTTTTATTGATTCCTCTCTACAGAAACTGCTGTTTCTTCATTTTGTTGGCTAAAGGTCTCTAAAAAGACCTAAAGAACAAGTAGTTGGTTTCATTAGTCCCCTGTTTTATTAAAAATGTCAATTTATCTCTCTTTTTTGATAGATCTTGCATGTCTACATCAGAGAAAGAAAGCCCTGGTGAGTATCTGCACATTTTTAACATTTCAATTCTTTTGTAATATTGAAGCAAAAGGTCAAAACTTCCCTTTTCGACATTAAGGAGCTGACCATCGGGAGAAGAAGTTCACAGCCCATCGTAAGTTTGGCGATCGCCGTGAAGGCGTGACAAGCGCTCGTACGTATTTCTATGCCGATGAGGCGAAATGCGACCAGCACATGGAGACTTTCCTGAAATGCATCAAAGCCTCAGGTAACAGACCATCTATAAAAGCTGACCAGTTGTTAACTTTGGAATTGGACTCAGTTTACAAGCAAAACAAATCCCAGAAGCTACAAATGCAGTGACCGTAACACACAAAGTAGGGCACTTTGCACAAATAGGTACTAAGAAGGGCCTAAAACTTAAAAATTAAGTCAATTTTATTTATCATTTCAATTTGTGCTCATGTGTGAGTTATTTTAAATGACGTCTTTAGATACTTTTCTTCCTTGTTTTTCTAGCTGAAAAGTCCTTGATAGCATCAGAAAATCCAACTTTTAAAGAACGTTGCTCTCTCTTTAGGTCTTTAGGACTTTAGGAGAATGACTTCAAAACAACGCCCCCTGGTTCCCTTGAGATTTTGCTACAGGGTTTTTCAATTTATGAGTAAATTAAAGATGGCGGTAAATTGCACACACACCCATACCGAAAACGTGAATTTTGAAGCAGTTATGTCTTTTCAAGAACGTACCTTTTCAAATGTACAGTTTGGGGTGTGAGTGTGTGCATTTTCACACAGAGCAAGTTTTAAAACACTTCTACTCTCATGTAAACTTCTACTCTCACTGGTCTTGCAACCAGTAGATTTTTTCTGAAACAATGTTTTCAGGCTTCCTTCAAGCCTGTTTTCAGTTTGCAAGACTTTAAGATTTGAGACTCTTTTAAAAAGTAATGGGACATCAAAATGTTCTCTATTCATGGAAAGTGGTGCAAACTTCTATCCTGTTATTTCTTAAATCTTTTTTTTGTGCATTTTAATGATTGTTGTATGTATTTTTAGCATATTTTTAAGAGTGCCAAGAAAGCATGCAGCTGACCAACTTTTGAAAGCATTTATATTTGTTTTCCATTATGCCAGAAGTTTTGGAGAAACACCCATTGAAATGCACCGGCAACACTATGTATAACTGCATAGAATTATTCAGTGTTCCTGTAAAATTGCTCTTAAAAAGGCAGTTTCACTTTCATTGCTGCAGTTAGCCTACCTCTAAAATAACTCTAAAAGAAAATAACCTGCCTGCTCAGGTGGAAGTTCTGAAGATGGCTTCTCGGCTATTAAGATGACTGCCCTGGGGCGCCCACAATTCCTGGTAAGATTGAGGTTCAGGCAGGGTTCATTCATCAGAAAACACAGGTTAAAATCCGTCACCTTGGTGAACTAAACGGGCTCTTCATCCTTCCCTCGGGCGTCTGTAGCTCCAGTTCTCCGAGATGCTGGTGAAGTGGAGACGTTTTTTCAGTTTCCTTGCTGCCACGCAGGGGAAAGACGGCGTGGAGGTGCTGGAGCAGAAACTGGATCTAGAGCAATTGCAGGTATGCTTTGGGTTCAAACCGCGGCCAAACGCACATATCAACTGACACTTACGCGTGTTTAATACTGCAAAAGGACTGTAAGGCATCTGTAACAAATGTGACATGCAGCAAGCAACTGGAGGCTCAGGCTGTATAGTGATGACTAGACTGTACGAGCTGCATTCATTTTAATGGCAAAATGTAATTAACATGACAATAAATAATTAAGTAGTCTTTTAGCAGACACTTGTTTCTAAAGCAACTTACATGGGACATTTATACAAGATCATTTCCACTAGAGAAACCTAATGTTTTGCTCAAGGGTACAATTGTGATACTACATGAATTGTCACGTGAGGTTTGAACTTTAATAGCTCCGATTTTTTTAGCACTAAACTACCACATAATTGCATTATATACTATACTATCTCATAAGTGCATTATATTAGTGCACCAATTCAGAAAAATTCTGTCATCAGCTTCTTTCTTCTGTGGAACACAAAGGAGAAATTCTTTCAAAAGAAGTTCCACCCTGTTATTTTGCATACATTAAAATGATACTGTGCAATGTGAAACTCCAAAAAGGACAAAGAAAGCACCATAAAAACCCCATAAAATTCCCCATATATTAGCTTTGTGTGCTGAAAGCACTGATATATAAGTTGTTATTGGCTCAAAACACCCCCAAGATGTGAAGATGTGCATATAATTATGAGAGCTAGTTTTTTTATTCAGCTTGAATTTTGAAAATATTTTCCTCACATGCAAAGCTGTCATTTAACTTGGAATGTCAAATGGAATGGTGCTTTTTTTTGGTACTTTTTGGAGAGTAAAGGCCCGTTCACACTGGGTCTGTGGGGGTCTTGAATGTTCCTCAATGTTTCTGCGTGCACGATCTGCATGTGATGTGCAGCACATTAGTTTAGAAAGTACTTGCATGTGCATTAGCCCTGTATAGTTAATGATCAGCGACTAGTCGACGTCAAGGTTAAAGCATCATGGCAGGGCATTAAAGTCGACTAGTCTGTGCAACCCCTAGTGTGAACGCTATAATAGTTATCATTATAGTTGGTGTGAACAGGCCTTAATAACTGTAACATTCTTCAAAATGTATCATTTTGTGTTCCATGGAACTCTAAACCTTCGGTGGGTTCATTTCGGGTGAATTTTTCCTTTAATCATAGTGTTTTTGGAGTGTTTTGTCTGATGTATAAAAAGTGTGTTTTCTTTGCAGATATGTCTAGCCAGGCTGGGAGCTCAGGGCAACATTCAGAGCTGCTTCTCTGATGGACGACTGCACTCATCAGGGTGAGAAACACCAGTTTCCCGTAGCTGTTCTAACACTCAGACTTGTAAATCTTCTCAATCAATGGCAGACAATGAAGTTATCTTATGAACTGAGGAGAGCTACTCAAGGACTATTCCACGGGTGCTCCATTACACTGCCCCGCTAGACCCCCTTGAGTCAACTAAACCCCTTTGTACCTCATAGAAGAGCAATTTGCTCCACTGAATCGACCAGTTCTGTAATGATGCATGCCAGTCATTTGATGTTCAAAAAATCATCTGCTTAAATATAAATGATATATTGTATTTGTTTCCCGAAGCATGGTGGACATGCTGGACTGGAACAGTCTTATCGACGAGAGAACAAAGATATCCAATCTACTAGTTGTCCCAAATCTGCAGGTAGGCAGACAGCAAGAAACAGATACCTTTACCACAGCATAAATTAAGAGGGTCATGGATTTCTCATGGTCTAATTGGTTCTATAAACACTGCAAAAGCCCCTTCGCAGGTAATTTGATTATGAAGACATGTATGGAATTTTGCCTGCAAGAGAAACAAGAGGCTTCCATCACAAGTGCAGAAGAAGCGCAGTTTTCATTTAATTGTTGTATAATGTTAAGGTGAATGTTTCAGCATAAAAATAATGCTTTTTGGAACAAAATGTTACTGGTGCTTTTCTATGTGGTTGCTAATGAATGATTTGAGTTATTGTTTGTTTCATATCGGTGTTATAAGTATCAACTAAAACTATAAAAAAAATTGTTAATTGAAATAAAGCTAAAATAAAATGAAATTAAATATTTGAAGAAAAAAACCTACATTAAATGAAAAATAGAAATGTTGTAAACTTTTTTGTTTTAAAATGTTTTAAACTTTAAAAAAAAAAAATATTGAAAATGACAAGCACATAAAATTTAAAAAAAAAAAAAATTAACTAAAGTTAAAGAAAAAGAAAAAAAAAAGTATGAAGAAAAAAAGAAAAAGTATGAGCAATAACAATTAGCAAGCACCACTAATAAATATTGTTTCCAAACAGGTTTCCAAAAATCAGACAGATTGTTCCTCTCCGAAATTGGGCATTTGTTGAGCGGAAATTGCCGTGTTAGCTTGTTCACACGAGACGCAGACAAGTAGAACAGAAAAAAAGAGCAAGGTCTAGAGACAAACTAGTAAAAGTTAAACTTCGTTTAACTTCAGCTATGCGTTTTTTGAATGCCATGCCATGTCATGCGCGAGATGCTGCAAAAAACGCAAGATGTGATGTCTGTCTAGCCCATGTTCACATTTAAAAACAATGGAAAAGTAAACTGAAATACGAGAACATATTTTGATTTAAAAAAATATACCCTTTACTAATAATTCGAAACCATCTGTTCAGGAAAAAAAACAATAAGAGAATGAAAAAATGTATTATTATTACTAAGATTCACTTAAATAAAAAAATAAAAATGCACCCATATGTGTTCAAATTCAGAATTTCTTTCTTTTTTATATATATTTATTTATTTTGAACAGACTGGCCAGTTGGAGCCTCTTCTGTCCAAGTTCACGGAGGAAGAGGAAAGGCAGATGAAAAGGATGCTTCAGCGACTGGATGTGTTGGCGAAGGTGCGTTCATTGGCTGTTGTTCCTCTTATGTTTCTCCTGTGGTATTCATGCGGAGTGTCAGAAGGTCATGGTCTACCAGACAGTCATGGATGAAGAATGTAACAGAGATTGATTTTGAGAAAGCCTTTAGCAGAGTGCGGAGGTTAGAGAGCTGTTCCGCCCCGTCGACTTGATGTGAGGAACATGTATCGGGTTTATGTCGCACTGTGAAAGGCCTCTGGTACAAGCAGTACAAGCTGTGAGACTCGCAGTAGGCTCAGTGCTTCTTGTTTTTCAGCCTGGAAGTACCAAATCAAACAAAGTTTTGAGATTTCATAAAAGTTTTTTTCTTTAACTGAAAGTGACGTGAAGGTAACCCATACTCTGCATTTAACCCATCCAAGTTAGTGCACACACACATTAGGAGTACTGATTAGTGAACACACACACTGCAAGCCATGGACACACACACCTTGAGCAGTGGGCAACCATTTTGCTGTGGCGCCTGGTAGGCTTGCTGCAATAGTTCATGTTACTGGTAGATGGACACTACGGTTAAAAAGTTTGGGGTCAGTAAAAAAAAGAAATCCTTTTATTCATATAACATCAAATGTGTTTTAATACATTTACAAAGCCATTATAATGTTACAAAATATTAATATTTCAAATGTATAAGAATCCTGAAGAAAAATGTCCCAATTTCCACAAAAATATTAAGCTGCACAACAGTTTATAAATTGCATATTAATAATAAGAAATGTTTCTTGAGCAGCAAATCAGCATATTAGAATGATTTCTGAAGGATCTTGTTACACTTAAGCCTGGATTAATGATGCTGAAAATTCAGCTTTTCATCACAGGAATAAATTACATTTGAAAATACATTAAAAATAGAAAACAGTAATATTTCACAATATTACAGTATTTACTTACCCTGGAAATCCAGAGTTCTCGCGAGAGCACAAATTGAATTTGCTCAGCGAGTTACTCTGGCGTCGAGTAATGATGCTCATTAAATATGCCCTTGTATCCGAGCTGCACCAATCACATCGGGTTATCTGATATAGGCGGGCCAGAGGCGAGCTAAACAGAAGACGACAGCGCTGTGACGTCGAAGTCATTAGTAAACATTGCAAGATGGCTATGGATGAACACCAGTTGTTTGAAACGGCTTTGGCTGCTACAATGAACGAGTTAGACTTGGCTTTTTATCTAAAAGAGGAACAGAAGACGGCGCTCGAATCGTTCCTTTGCAAGAAGGGCGTTTTTGCTGTTTTGCCGACCGGATACGGCAAGAGTCTAATCTCCCAGTTAGCTCCGCTGGTAGCTAAGCGTATGGGGCTTGTTGTGATTGGTCGTAGTGTTATCCAATTGCGTGCAGCGAGATTTTCAAATGCATGCTTGGTGCCGCCCCTCGAGCTGGCCGATTTTCATTAGTCGATGCCAGACCATTAATCTTTCAGATTTAGGTATGGATCTCCAGGCTAGTATTTACTGTATTTTTGATAAAATAAATGCAGCCTTGGTGAGCACCACTGTATCATCAACATTATTATTGCTGAGGTTTATAGCATCATTATTTGTTGACAAATCCTTGGTTAAAGACGGGTGTAACATCAATTAAAATGATGCTGTATGTGGCAATATCTCCTCTTTTTTTTTGTCAGCTGATGAATGTGTTTTTACCTCACTGTTACACTGCCTGCTTCTAATATTCTGAACAGCATGCGGTGGAAAATGGCGTCAGGCTGATGGTGGACGCTGAACAGACATATTTCCAGCCTGCCATCAGCAGACTTACTGTGGAGATGAAGAGAATCTTCAACACAGACAAAGCTGTCGTTTTCAACACCTATCAGTGCTACCTCAAAGTGAGCCTTGCACACACACACACACACGCACACACGTCTGGCACATATGAATGGTGTTAACGTGGATCAGATGATGATATTCTGTGCTTTACCTACAGTGAGATGGTTAGATGCTGTGCAGAAAACATGCTGGGATAACAGGATCACATTTAGACAAAGCAAAATCAAAACTGATATTTAACACTGGTGCTTGCAATCTATCAATGCATTGAAATTAATCCTGAAAGGAAATAAATGATGATGGTGACAATTAAACACGTTTACAAGTTTTATTAAATTTTGAAGAGAAAGGAAGTGAATAAAAGGATGGTTCACCCATAAATGAAAATTCTGTCATCTATTACTTACCCTCACTTCAAACCCATAAGATTTTCATTCATTTACGAAAAGCAAATGAAGATATTTTTTTAATGAAATATGGGTGATTTCTGTCCCTCCATTAAAGGTCTATTTACCCAAAACTCTGGTGGTTCAAAACGTTCATAAAGAGAATCGAGAGGTTTAATCCAAGTCTTCTGAAGACACATGATTGCTTTATATGATGAATAGATTTCATTTGGATTAAACTATTCGAGAAAAAATTCTCAGATTTCATTAAAAACATATTAATTTGTGTTCTGAACATGAGCGAAAGTCTTACGGGTTTGGAATGACATGAGGGTGAGTAATTGATGACAGAATTTTAATTTTTTGGGTGAACTGTCTCTTTAATTTCCTGAAATGTTGCCTTTTAAAATAAGGTTATCTGTTGCAATGTAATGAATTCTTTGTGCTCAGGAGGCATTTGATAATGTGTCCATGGACGTTGAGCTATCGAGAAGGGAGGGCTGGTGTTTCGGTGCCAAGTTGGTAAGGGGGGCTTACATGTACCAGGAGAGAAGCCGAGCAGCGGAGATTGGATACGAAGACCCCATCAACCCCAACTACGAATGTACTAACAGAATGTACCACAGGCAAGAAATGTTCCAAATTCTTCCTTGAGAATTTCACATTTGAAGTCTGTTCCTGAAAACTAGTGAGCTGCCTTGTTGTGTGCTTTCTACGGCAGCATCTGAACTGAAATGGACCCTCTTAAGTGACTCATCTAAAAGCTCTTCTTGGTCAGCAGCTCCATTAACGGTCACTCACCCATGGAAAACAAATAGAGCTACTCGCAAAAAACACACAAGAGACTCAACTTACACTCACAGCTGATACCAATAGTCTGACGCAGGGCCGCTGGAACAGGGTGGCCATGGACTCCCACTTTCAGCCCACATCTCTGTCATCTCTTAGCTCACATTAAAGCCAAATTTCAAATGCAAGCTGTGATTAGTCATATGCTTAGTTTTTTGATAGTTTGAATGATATTATATGCTTGATTTCTAATTGTACTATAATATTACATTTGTTTGATATCTATAGACTTTATCTCTGGATGGTCCGGTTTCACAGACAGGGCTTAGATTAAGCCAGGATTAGTCCTTAGTTCAATTAGGGTATTTGAGCTTTTATAAATGTGCTCTAGAAAGAAAAAGAAAAAACATTACTGGTGTGCGTCTTGAGACAAAACAATGGCACTGACTGTTACGATGCAGAGCAGGAAGCAAGAAGCAGGATCCAAGTGCAACGGTGTTTTTATTAAATTAACTAGAACTTTGACATAAACTCAGACTTCAGAACAGAACAAAGAACATGCAACCTCACAACATCAATAACTCACAATGACTGAACTAACACACAGGGCTTAAATACACAGACAACCAAGCTAAACAAGATAACAAGGGGGTGTGGTAAATAAGAAACACCTGGGAAGACTAATCAACATAACAGGGGAAAGCTAAACATGCAAAGACAGGGGAACACATGACAGACAAGAACAAGACACAAAACCCACACCGTGACATAGCCCCCCCCCTATGGGCGGCTCCCGACGCCCATAAAAAACAAAAAGTTCAGGAGGGCGGTGAAGCGGAGGCGGTCTTGGGGGAGGGGCGGAGGGTCAGGCCCGCACTGGGAACCGGGAACAGGATATAGGCAAGGCGGGCCTGGGCCGTGGAGCGTTGGCGACAAGGGTGGAGCAGGACATACAGACGGCCAGGACAGAGCAGACTGTGCAGACGGCCATGGAGGCGCAGGCTGTGCAGGCAACCAGGGCAGAGACGACCCTTCAGGCGGCCAGGGAGGAGACGAACCTTCAGGCGGCCAGGGCGCAGACGAACCTTCAGGCGGCCAGGGCGGAGACGAACCTTCAGGCGGCCAGGGCGGAGACGAACCTTCAGGCGGCCAGGGCGGAGACGAACCTTCAGGCGGCCAGGGCGGAGACGAACCTTCAGGCGGCCAGGGCGGAGACGAACCTTCAGGCGGCCAGGGCGGAGACGAACCTTCAGGCGGCCAGGGCGGAGACGACCCCTCAGGTGGCCAGGGCGGAGACGAACCTTCAGGCGGCCAGGGAGGAGACGAATCTTCAGGCGGCCAGGGCGGAGACGACCCCTCAGGTGGCCAGGGCGGAGACGAACCTTCAGGCGGCCAGGGCGGAGACGACCCCTCAGGTGGCCATGGCGGAGATGATCCTTCGGGTGACCGTGGCCCCTCGAGTGGCCAGGACGGAGTCCTTTGGCCCCCCCCCAAAAAATACTTGGGTAAAGTCCCGGGCTCTGAGCTGGGCGGAACCAGCGGCGAAGAAAACTCTGAGCTGGGCGGAACCAGCGGGGAAGAAGACTCTGAAGACTCTGAGCTGGACGGAACCAGCGGGGAAGAGGGCTCTGAGCTGGGCGGAACCAGCGGGGAAGAAGACTCTGAAGACTCTGAGCTGGGCGGAACCAGCGGGGAAGAAGACTCTGAAGACTCTGAACTGGACGGAACCAGCGGGGAAGAGGGCTCTGTGCTGGGCAGGACCAGCGGTGAAGGCTCTGTGCTGGGCAGGACCAGCGGTGAAGGCTCTGTGCTGGGCAGGACCAGCGGTGAAGGCTCTGTGCTGGGCAGGACCAGCGGTGAAGGCTCTGTGCTGGGCAGGACCAGCGGTGAAGGCTCTGTGCTGGGCAGGACCAGCGGTGAAGGCTCTGTGCTGGGCAGGACCAGCGGTGAAGGCTCTGTGCTGGGCAGGACCAGCGGTGAAGGCTCTGTGCTGGGCAGGACCAGCGGTGAAGGCTCTGTGCTGGGCAGGACCAGCGGTGAAGGCTCTGTGCTGGGCAGGACCAGCGGTGAAGGCTCTGTGCTGGGCAGGACCAGCGGTGAAGGCTCTGTGCTGGGCAGGACCAGCGGTGAAGGCTCTGTGCTGGGCAGGACCAGCGGTGAAGGCTCTGTGCTGGGCAGGACCAGCGGTGAAGGCTCTGTGCTGGGCAGGACCAGCGGTGAAGGCTCTGTGCTGGGCAGGACCAGCGGTGAAGGCTCTGTGCTGGGCAGGACCAGCGGTGAACACAGCTCTGGATTGGCGTGAAGTGCAGGCTTGACTGGACTGCCGTGAAGTGCAGGCTCGGCTGGACTGGCGTGAAGTGCAGGCTCGGCAGGAAGATACTCAGGCAGGAAGGTCTCGGTGAAACATGATTTATGCAGGATAGTCTCGGCAGGACAAGACTCCTGCACGATGGCCCTTATGGCAACACGTACTGACCTCAGCGGGGAATCGGCCACACTGGATACCAGTCCTGGACGATAATAGACCGATCCGGTGACTAGCTTGATGGCTGGCGTGACGTGAAGAACAGGCTGAAGAGATACTGCGGGTTCACGAAGCTTCTCCTCCATGCCCACAGCAAATGACGAATTACTCAGGAAAAGGGCCAGGTCAATATACCTTTCTAGCGTCCAGCCGGTATAGTCCTCTGGCATCATTTGAGCAATATCCTCGTCCAGACCGCTCCAGAACAGATCCATGAGCTGGACGTCATCTAGTGACGCTAAATGGCAGCAAGCCCAGAAGTCCTTCACATACCTTTCCATGGGCTGGCCATCTTGAAAAAGAGTAGCAAGGAATCTCCTTAGGGCCTGGTTACTCACAGTTGCTGGATCCATTTTTGGTGAGTTATTCTGTTGTGAGGTTGCATGTTCTTTGTTCTGTTCTGAAGTCTGAGTTTATGTCAAAGTTCTAGTTAATTTAATAAAAACACCGTTGCACTTGGATCCTGCTTCTTGCTTCCTGCTCTGCATCGTAACACTGACATTTTAAGATATGTCAGTACAAGTTGCTTTCAGTTAAAACAGCTCAAACATGCATTTTAGTCTGGGACTAGTCTTAAGCCTTGTCTAAAGTTCAAGGTTTTCCAAGACAATGAGAACCCTGGTTCTTTAAAGGGATAGTTCACTTTGAAATTAAATTTTCATATGTTTTAGCTTACCTCAAGGGCATCCAAGATGTAGGTGTCTTTTTTTCCGCAGTAGTTTCAATTTGGATATTTTTAGGTCAAACCGTTCTTGTCTGTCAGTCATATAATGCAGGTCGATGGTCACTGTATCAAAACACAAGCACAGAGTCTAAATTAAAACAATTCCCCATCGTCCAAATTAAACAATTCCCCATCGTAAGTACACATTGATGGCCTAAGACACGAAACGAGCGGTTTGTGTGAGAAAACGAACAGTATTTATATCGTTTTTACCTCTTGTAACACAGCACACGTCCAAATGATCTGACGGCGCGGGCGGGTATAGATGTATACATAGATGTCGCCTTGGCTACGGTTATTTCCAATGAACTACAGTAGCAAAGGCGACATCTAGTGTATACATCTATACCCGCTCGCGGGCCGGTATAGATATATACACTAAATGTCGCTTGGCTACGGTTTCGTTCCTATGAACTGCGTAGCCAAGGCGACATTTATGTATACATCTATACCCGCCCGCGCCGTCAGATCATTTAGACGTGTGCTGTTTTCAAGAGATAACAACGATATAAATACTGTTCGTTTTCTCACACAAACCGCTCGTTTCGTGTCTTAGGCCATCAATGTGTACTTACGATGGGGAATTGTTTAATTTGGACGATGGGGAATTGTTTTAATTTGGACTCTGTGCTTGTGTTTTGAGACAGTGTCCATCGACCTGCATTATATGACTGACAGACAAGAACGGTTTGACCTAAAAATATCAAAATTGAAACTACTGCGGAAACAAAGACGCCTACATCTTGGATGCCCTTGAGGTAAGCTAAAACATATCAAAAATTAATTTCAAAGTGAACTATCCCTTTAATAAAAATGGAAATTGTTGAAGAAGACAAATGAAAGAGGATTTATATAATATTATTATGTCAGTCATCTTGATTTTTTTTTAAAGCTGATTGGCTATTTTAAAGTTGTTTGACCTTATTTTAAATAATGTTTACATAATTTTGTGACCCCCTGAAAGTCTACTGAGGCCTTCAAGAGCAGCGTTTCCCAACCTTGTTCCTGGAGGCACACCAACAGTGCACATTTGGGATGTCTCCCTTATCTGACCCATATATTTCCAGAGATTGTCTTATTATAGGGAGATGAGAGGGTCTGTATCTCTTGCCATTGGAGAAAGCGTAACGGCTAACTTGGATCATGTGAGGGACCTCAGCCTATCGTGTAATGGCAGTGACGTCATTTCAAACCGTTTAAAGTTTTATGACAGTGAGTTACAGTTTACGTTAATTAGTTTCTTGTGGATTATTAGCGTGTTGGTCTTGTGAATAAATGTTCTATATTCGGTATTATATTGCTAGTAAAGGTACGGTAGAAATGCATTGTTTGTGGAATGTGCTTTACTGCAGAAAAAAGCGTGAATATCTCTGTTAGCTCTAAGTACTAGTCATTGCTGGTCGCATAAAGCCACATTAAAAAAATTAATTATAATTTAATACATATTTAATTCATTAAAATTGTCTCTTTTTTTACCATCACTCATTAAAAAGCGTTATATCATCATCATTAGGCACACAATACAATAACCTAGCAGCGATAGAAAGAAAACAACATACAATATAACAAAATATAATTTTCTGTAATTCAATAAAATGCAAATCAGCGTCATATGCATACATGCAGTTATAGTCTGTATTTATTTTTTTTTTTTTAGACAATATACAATATCACTCATTAAATACATTGGTAATGTACAGATACTTTCAAATAAGACACCACTTCAACCCAACAGTAAATAAAGAGAATTGAAAAGATTTTGTGAAGATACTCTTGATTGCATTTAAGGCTACCACAATTAGTAAGGTTATTTCTAAACTTTATCATTGTCTTCAAAACCACAGGCCAGAATCCACCTCTTTTATCAGAATTAAATGGGAGAAAGACGTAAACATCAATATAACAGAAGAGGCTTGGTTAGAAACATGCAGATGGAAAACTATAGGCTCCCAACAATGTAGGCTATTCGCCTGGAAAAATATAATTTGATTTTTTATTTCACCTGCTCAAAAGAGCCATTGTGAAATAGGATCAGGGTGTTGGAGACACTGTAATTCAGAAGTAGCAAATCACCACCATTTATTCTGGGCATGCCCAGTCATTCACATATTTTGGAAAGATGTACACAGGACTGTAGAGGCTATATTAAAGATCAAAATTCCATTCCAATGGTATACCCTCTATCTGGGAAATCTGGATTTGCATGATACCAATTATATAAACTTATGGGGGATATTCCTGGTAGCAGCTAAAAAGGCTCTTACTCGTAAATGTCTTCAACCTCACCCACTATAGAAGACTGGAAAGCAATTGCAAGTGAAATATATAGGATGGAAATCCTTACCTTTTCTTTAAGATTAAAAATGCAAAAAGGGGCTCTGTTGTGGAAGAGATGGAAGGAATATGTAGGAAATTGAGTAACTATATAACAGATGTAATCATAGACTATTATTGGAAATAAAACGCTAATGATGCAAAGTTGTCACTAGAATGCACTGTATCCCAATTTTTTCTTCTTTTTTTCGGTTTTTCTATTATACAGGATATATATATATATATATATATATATATATACACACACACACACACACACACACACACACACACACACACACACACACACACACACACACACACACACACACACACACACACACACACACACACACACACACACACACACACACACACACACACACATATATATATATATTATTTTGTTTGTTCTCACCCTTTTTTTGTGTGTGTGCTGTGAATAATCTAGGTTCTGTAAATATTACGAATCTATTGAAAAAATTGTAGGATGTCAGCTGGACTCCATTTTTTCCTTTAACTCTGTAATGTACTCTTGACTCCTACACAGAAAAAATAAAATAAATTACCACAGTAATGCCGTAAATGAGTCATGTCACGACATACCCTTCTCTGCCTCCTCTTATTAAATAACATTTTTATTCTAGTAAAATCTACATATCGTTCCCAAAAAAAGTATTCTGTGGCGTAAAACATGGTGAAGATTAGTGGACAGGCAGTCGATTTATTAAATTATAAGCTATTTCCTCACAAAAGTGGTTTATTCAGTGTAGTGAAGCCTCTTCTCTGTTGTCATCAGTTCAAAAAAAAATCAGCCTCTGGTCTTCTTCCCAGCGTACCGCCACAGCCAAAGCGTTAGCATTAGCCGTTACGCTTTTTTGGCTACTGGTTGCAAGCTTGTCATCCACTGACTTTGATATTTCTGTTCTTGGATTCTCTGCTAACAAGCTAATGAGTTGAATCAGGTGTGTTTGATTAGGAAAAGTTGGGAAATGTGTAGTGCTGGTGTGCCTCCAGGAATAGGGTTGGGAAACACTTCTATAGAGAGCCCCGGCCCCCTGGTTGAGAACCACTGGCATTTAATGCATAAAGTGCTGTCTAGGTGGGCAACTTTCTGTTTTGGAACAGAGAAATATGGCAAAATTCTTAATTTAATGAGAAAGGAATGATTCAGGAAATGCATCAAATTCACTTTGCCTCTCTTTAAGGAGTGAGATGACATGGCCAAGTAGTTTCTGAGTCCAGATCAACAGTCCTAAAATACTTGTAAAATAAAGGTCCTTATCTGAACATCATACTTACCCTGAACTGTGCTTCATTCAGACGGTCTATGTGCTGACAGAATGTTTCAAAGGCAGGAGAGATTTATCTATACTCTTGGCTTATCTCACCATCGGTAAGCTTCTTATGATTAAGGTACATTCTGACAGCTTTCAAAATAAATCAGATCTTTTCAAAAGATCTTGTGTTTGGCGGTCAACCGTCAAGTTAAAATGTTGTCTGAAAGTGCAGACCAAAAGCAGGATGATTTATGAGCAGCTGGTGTCTTTCAGGTGTCTGGATTACGTGCTGGAGGAGATCGCACAGAATAAGAAAGCAAATGTCATGGTGGCATCACACAATCTAGACACTGTTAAGCATACACTCAGAAGGTAGGACACTTTTTTTATACTCTCCTTCTCTCTTTCAATTGTATACTGTATGACCCATCATGAACAAATGTCATTTCCACCCCAACTCAAATATCCATCCATTTTGTGGTGGAAATGATGGTGGTTGAAATTACATTTTAAATATTTTGGAATGCAATGGCTGAGTCCTTTATCTTGTTAAGATCACCCAAAAATGAAAATTTGCTCTTAATTTACTCGCCCTCAGACCATCCAATATGTAGGTGACTTTATTTCTTCAGTAGAACATTATTTATGGCTGAAACCATGGTCTTTTTGTGATTCATATAATGCAAGTCAATGGCTACTGTTACTTGGAGAGTCAAAAAAACATATACAGGCAAAACAAAATTAATACCTGTGGCTCCTGATGATACATTGAGGTCTTATGAAGCCAAACGGATTGGTCTGTGCAAGAAACTGAACATAATTTACAACGTTATTACCTGTAATCTACAGCTTCGGCAAACGGTCGTGAGCACGCGCTCATGGCAGTCTGGACCGCAAGCTTCCTGTCGCATAATGACTCATGTTACCTTATTATAAGCGAACTTTATCTTAATTTTTCAGATAGGTTACGACATCCAGGATAAGCACAAGTGAGCACTATTTTGTGGATTATAGGTTGTAAATAATGATAAATTGTTTCGCTTCTTAAGACCTCAATGTATTGTCGGGAGCCACGGGTATTGCTTTTGTTTTGCCTGTATATGTTTTTGTGACTCTCAAATTAAATAGTAGCCATTGACTTTCATTATATGAATCACCAAGGACCACGGTTTCAACTATAAATCTTCTTTACTGTTCTACTGAGTAAAAAAAAGTCACCTACATCTCCGATGGCCTGAGAGTCAGTTAATTAACAGCAAATTTTCATTTTTGGGTGAACTTTTCCTTTAATTTTCTTAGCTAGAATTTTTTTTCACATAATTTTGTATATTTTTGCACAATTTAAAAAAAATTACAGCTTTATTGGAAATGACAATAAAAGTTTGGTGATATTTATCTGGATTTTTCTTTTTATATAACAATTTATATACATTTGGTGTGCATAAAAGTTAGTGTACTTGAAATGCATAAAATCTGAGAGATTTGACATAAAAGGTACATTTTGTATATGTGTGTGTGTGTGTGCGCGCGCACACAGATTTATATTACATTGTGGGGACCCCATGGGTACAAAAGCTTATAAATCATACAGAATGAGGTTTATTTTTTAATGTACAAATGCATAAAGTGTTGTGTGATGGGTAGGTTTAGGGGTCGGGTTAGTGTAAAGGGGCAGAATATACAGTTTGTGCAGAATAAAAACCAATACATCTTTGGAGAGTCCCCACAAAGATAACGAACCAGACTCTTTAATGAATAAAAAGTTCAAAATAAAAGCATTTATTTGAAAAAGAAGTCTTTACTGTCACTTTTGATCAATTTAATGTATTTTTGCTGAATAAAAGTATAAAAAAATCGTACTGAACCCCAAACCTTTGAATGATAGTCCAATAAAATGTATACATAGAAAAGTTACAAAATTAAGTGACTGCATGTTGATATTTGTTAGATAGAATAAAAATCAACATCTGGACATAAAGTTGTTAAGCTTTAAGCACAGAAAAACTCACATTTTTAGTGTAGTTTAGGTTCTGTTCTTCGATATATGGTTCCAAGTACATTTAGATCCCACTGGGAGTAAATTAATTTGTGTAAATTAATAATGTAATGTTTAATCATTAATTTTATGTAATCGCTCCTTAGGGGTGTAACCTCATTTGACAAAGGTGTTCCAATGACAGATGTCATTAACATTCTCTGTCACAATGTCAAAGAGTGTCGCCAGGGAATGATTCGTATATGGAAGCACACACTAGTTATCCTCCTCTTACATCATTCACACTTAATATCAGCCTAAGTGTCTCAGAATGTGTCTTGTTCCTGCGTGTAATGGCTGTAACTGATAAGACAGTGTGAAACTTTGAGTGAGCAATCACCGGAATGTATCCTGTATTAAATGACCTTGCCGAAGGGGCGTCTCTCATTTTTCACTTTCTGTGACGGCGCTCTGTGTGTTTATGGTCTAACAGGATGAATGAAATGGGTCTGGCACCCACAGATAAGAAGGTGTACTTCGGCCAGCTCCTGGGAATGTGTGACCAAATCAGCTTTCCGTTAGGTGAACCCCACACACACACACACACACACACACACACACACACACACACACACACACACACGCGCACGCACACGCGCACACACACACATACACAAATTCTAAATTCACTTCTAAAGTGATCACGTTAGTGAAATCACAGCAAAACTTTACAATAATGCTCTGTAATTTTAAAAGTGTTATCAAAAGTACAGTTATAAAATGTATTTCAATGAAAGGGATATAAAAACAACAACAACAATAAACCACTGAAAAATATTGGTATTCTTTTCTTATCTGTTCATATCTCTAGCTCAGGCAGGATTCCCAGTGTACAAGTACGTTCCGTATGGTCCGGTGAACGAGGTGATTCCCTATCTGTCCCGCCGGGCACAGGAGAACCGTGGCTTTATGAAAGGAGTGCAGATGGAGAGAGAACTCCTATGGAAAGAGCTCATGCGCCGACTGGCCAGTGGAGAAGTCTTCTACACACCTGCATTATAAAACACACTCCACTTCTCACCAGAGACTCCTTACCTTTGTTTTTTGCTTGTTCACCCATCCATTCATAAATCTTTTTTCCCACTCTCACTGAGGCTGTTCTTTATGATAGCAGACATAAAAAAAAAATACTTGGGTGATTCTCACAAAACACACATGACAAATACAAAATAAGGAATTATGTATTTTGCATACAAAAATGAAGCCTATTTTTAGAATCTTTTCTATTTTTTCCAAATCAAGTCTTTGCATTGCTACACTGTTTCATGACAGTTAAGCACATTTTGCCTCAAAATTCTCATTACTATAATGTGTCTGAATGTTTTATTTTTGGTAACTATGAAAACGGAGCATCTAGAGCTGGTCAGACATATTTATCAAGTATGTCAAAAGTATGATTTGACAGTTAATTGTAATAAATCTAAAAAATGTAAAAGGTGTGCATCATAGCTGACACCCAGGTGAACCTAAATTTGCGAATATCGAACGTCCAACATCAAACCAACTTTATGCCAGTTTTAAGTCTAGTAGTGTTTTATGAGCAGTAGATTTGATTTTAGTTGGAGAAAGAACAATATTCTTCCGCATCAGTTATGCAGAGGCGAAGCAAAACCAAAACAATCTTTTGTTTCATACTGTTACTGTTCCTTATTGTAAACTGTTACTAAAGATTTATATTTTTCTTATTAAGATTTATAAATTAGGTATATGTGCTTAACTATCTTGACAATAAGGTCACAACACAAAAATTGTAAAGGCTCTAAAAATCACTTGAAAAGCCATAATACTATAAAGAAGAAAGATCATCTTCAACTAGGAAAATAACCTTTCAGAAATCTTGTATCTGGAGGCAATACCAAATAACCAGGCGCAAAAAAACTGTAGTAAGTTAATGGTATTTTAGCAGAAACTGTGGGTTACCTTGGTGCATTTTTTAAGGGTCAAGAAAGAGAGGTTATACTCTTCCCTTTCCGTATAATCTAATTCACGTTTCCCCCGCTCCTTTTTTCTTTATTCCACTGATGGTCTGGCTTCGCACACTCTCTTCTCTCATCCATCTCTCCGGCACCTTTATGACTCTGAAAGGGCTCCCTAAAATGTCAGATGCCTGAGTGTGCACGGCTGTTTTATTCCCCACCTTTATTCCGCGAGTGGAACACCAACAATGGAAATATAAGCATGATTTAAACAGTAATAAACAAATACATAAGAATCACGTTAATGACAGAAAGAGGAATTGTGAAGGTTTTGTTAACGAAAGCAAAAGTTGAAGTGCAGGCAACAACCCGTCGTCAAGATTTCCATAAACCCGTAAACCAGTAAACAGATTATATATCAAATGTAATAATATAAAAAACACATTGTTTTATGGAAAGAGCTGAACTTTATTTTTTCATGATATCCCTCGTGTGCTCTATGAAGTTTAAAAGTTCTGATGAAATAATTTTAAGCTCAGTTTTCAGCTTAATGAATCTGGTGTTTCGCATATACAGAGCGAGAATTAAATCTGCTCTTTTATTATCTGTGTGATGAAGCCTTTTATGCTTAACCAACGGTTTCTCTCGCTCTTTTTAATATTTTCTTTCCCTCTGTGGAGCATTTGGGGAAGATGAATAAAAAGCTTAAATTAATTGAGCCGAAGTTAATGATTTCTACACAATTGCTCTTAAGTAAATGGCACGATTCCTCATCCATTTATATCCCGTTTTAAATCCATGATGAATTAACAACCCTTTGGGTCTTTTGCTCTTGAAAACAACAGGACAAATCATAAAGCACTCCACATCCCAGTGTTGTTGGGGCTATGGCTAGATCCTAATTTGCATGTTAGAGTGCAAAATTAGTATTAGTGCATCCCAAATCTCTCAGCTTTTGGGGGAAAAATCTATCAACTTAATTAAAGTTGGTCTGTGCTTTCAGCAAACATAATAAATTCTATAAACTTAAAACTAATACTGTTTTTACTTGTGGATCCAAGTTCAATAAGCTTTCATTTTTAGTTAAAGGGTAAGTTCTGTATTTTACACTTAAAGCCCTGTTTACAGATCATTTCTGATGAAATAGAACGGTTAAGATTAAAATTTGGACACATGCTGCTGTCCCAAGAATTTTAGGTTCCTTTCGCTTTCCCCAAAACCTCTAGAATGGGTGTATTGAGAATGAGGAGATGTCGTCACGACACAGCGCCCCGCCCCCAGAGACCGCGTCTCCTCCCCTTTCCGCCATTTTGGGAGGATACCCGCGGCAGCACCGTGCATTGTTTGTATTGGTAGTAGAGTTTTTCGCACTATTTTAGAATGCCTGGAAAACACTGCTGTGTAAAAAAACTGCTCCAGTGTCTCACACGATTGTCGTGGAAACCGTAGGAACCATTTGTTACAGTTTTTTCGTTATAGCTGATGCCAAAAACCAAGTAATTAGCTATTTCCATATATGTGCAAGGTGGTAAAGAGTCTAGGTCTCTGTTCCATTCAGCTGCAGGCAGCTCGTATGAGTCGATGCTTTTAATATCAGCCAGCTTCTCTAAATACCTCTGTTTGACATTGGTAGTAAGTTTCTCCCTGTAAGGACCCTTTTCTTTTGCCACATTCTTATCCATTTCTTCTTAATTTTCTCGTAATTTCTATCCGTATATCCGTTACAATTTGTATTCGTCTCTGTATCGCTCTTACACTGTTGCCCCTAGCAACCGATAGCGTATCCTCCCAAAATGGTGGGTGGGCTCAATTCGTCACGTGACAGCAAGCTACCGTGACGCATGTCCTCATTCTCTATAGGTGCACTGGAACAATACTTCATAAAACGCATTAAACTTTCGTTTACAAAGACCTGAAACTCACCGAGTGGTCAGGGGTGTTCACTGATATGCTCATCCAAAAATCGCTGCAAAATTTGCTTTCCAACAGGTGTTTTACCATTCGTTGTAAACTGTGGATCTATTTTTCCAAACGTCTCACACCCGTAGATTCTTCCGTTGAAAGCTTGAATAATAGACACTCCAGCCCAGTTGGTGGCGATAATGCACCTTTGCCAATTGCAAGCAAACCACTGGCATTTCATTGAATACACAGAAGAAGCAGAAGAAGAAGCGGCGGAGTAATACCGTACCTCACACAGCACATTCAATACAAGTCAATGGAGTTGGACAAAAACTACGATAAAACCTGTTGGAAAGCATCTTTTGCAGCGATTTTTGTGTGAGCATATCAGTGGACACCCCTGACCACTCGGTGAGTTTCAGGTCTTTGTAAACGAAAGTTAAATGCGTTTTATGAAGGATTGTTCCAGTGCACCTATACACCCATTCTAGAGGTTTTGGGGAAAGCGAAATAAACCTAAAATTCTCGGGACAGCAGCATGTGTCCAAATTTGAATCTTAACCGTTCTATTTCATCAGAAACGATCTGTAAACAGGGCTTTAAGTGTAAAATACCGAACTTGTCCTTTAAGATAAGATGTAGTAGGGATGTAATTTTGGTGACCAAAGATGAGTTTTAAAGGATAAAGAGCCCTATTTTAACAATCTAAGCACATGGTCTAAAGTGCACTTAGGACATGTCTGAATCCACTTTTGCTAGTTTAACGACGGGAAAAATGGTCGGCGCACCCGGTGCATGGTCTAAAAGTTTTGTCCCTATTCTCTTAATGAGTAATGGGTGTGTTTTGGGCGTAACGTGCAATAAACCAATCAGAGTCTCATCTCCCATTCCCTTTAAAAGCCAGTTGCACTCACGCCATGGTGGATTTGCTATTTACATGGTGGAATTTGCAAGCAGAAAAACTTCTCTAGCGAGGAAAAGGATCTGTTCGTGCGCGAGGTTAAAGCACGCAAACAGACCGTCTTCGGGACAAGCTGGATTCCACCATATCTTTATGTACACAATAATAATCTTTTGCATTGTAATCCTTTTGTTTGTAATATTTGGTATGTTTGTGTGCAGTTGCGCATCCCTGTGTTTGTAATAAGCAGAGTGTACACGCATTGTGGACCCGCCTATAGGCACATATTACTAACATGCTCTTTAAATAACAAAAAAAAATACTGCACCATTGACTTTAGACCAGGTTTCAATTGGGCAATGGCGTAGTCGATTTCAGTTGCCTCAAAATAGCAACTCTCCAACAATGCGCCAGAACACATCTCGTTTTCAGACCAGCAGCCCATGGGTGAACAGATGGGCGCAAATGCATTTGCTATTTAAACAACATGGCGCAGCACATGAAAATGAGAACTGCGTCGGGCTGAAACTAGCAAAAAATACTTGCGTCACGCTTGGCGCTGCATTGTGTCGGGTGTATGATAGGCCCCAAAGTTATTGACTACAGACTTTAAATGTACTCAATTGCTATTGCATAATACATTATTTTAGATAAATAGATACATATATTTTAGTTTACCATAAATGCTTGTCAGTACATTGGACGGTATGCTTAACACATTTCAAAAACAATAAGTCATTATGAAATTGCATAAAGTCCTGTTTAAGTGTGTCAAAGCAGTCTTAAGTTCCACTAACTGCATTTAATATAAATTTAAACTTTAATACATTTTCATTTAACAGTAAATAACATGCAATTAAGTGTCTGAAAATATTACATTCAATTTGCACTTAAGTATATTGTTTGAAAAAATATTGGATATTATTTCCTTAATATTTTTTAAAGGTATGTTAAAGTGTACTTCATATTCACAAGGGTTTATAGTCAGGCAGCAACTACACGCAAAACTGCTGACCACACAAAGCTGTAGTGTCAGCATAGATGAGATGCAAATGTTTTGGGATTTGAAGATGCTGTGATCATCATGCATATTACGGGTATATTTTGATAAACCTTTTTTATGATATATGACATCTTTCAAACTGTAAAATTCAGGAATCATAATAACATGTTTGCATCTAACTCTCTAATAAAGCTTGAATTATATTTTAAAGAGCCTCAAGTAATATTTCTGTTTCATTTGTCATGCGGAATCATGAGCTTAATTCCCACCTTGACGGTGGTTATGTGTGTCTTATCACGTGACAAGACGACTGATGTTAGCTTACGCTCTAAAAAATAAGGTTAATTTTAAGCATGCCCGACTAACCCATGGCATCAGTGTGTATTGTTATGTAACATAATATATAATCAGTTGCATGCAATCAAACCCTTTCATTTCAATGAATTATTCATCGCAAACAAATGGAAAAATGCATATTGGCCCTTTAAACACAGTCCAGTACACTGTAATTTATAAACTCACAAACAATAAAGGTAAAGTGCCAGCTTCTGAATTCAGAATGAGCCAAATCATGTTTTCTGTATTTCACAGAGAAAAACAGTAAAGGCGTAAATATGGGGATCACTTTGTATGTAGATTACAGTGTGCACTACAGATGCACACGCTATGAAGAAGGAAAGTGAGATAAACTTGTTTGGTTTTTGTACACCCTATCTGAGGCAATATTTCTTCACTTGTAATCTGTTTATTCACATTTCGAGGACTGGAGGCGTGTGTTATTGGTGATATTCAGAGAACCCATGTTGGTTTGATTCCATCCTTTGTGCAGACGTCCCATGCTGCTATCACAGATATGACAATATTGATTGTTTGTTGACAATGCTGCTGTGAAATATAATTCAAGGATGTTTCAGCATATTTCTTTAAACCAGTTCAAATAAATGTATATTTATTTATTTAGAAGATACTTTCATCCAAAGTTTGAACCGATGTACTAAAATAAATTGGACTTTTCAACAATACAGAGAGAGTGTTTTTTTTTTACCAGAAGTTTTCACAGGTGTGCATCCCCTCCTCGAAACAAACAAATCCCATGCGTATTTCCTCCGAAAACAACGTACAAAACATCCCAAAAAAATAGCGCTAAACAATCTCTCTTTTGGTTTTACATTTGGTTAATCAACATGCCATAGTCCTGCTGCACATATGCAACCTCCAAACTCAAGGGGGCGCTTGTGACGTCTGCATCATTAAACAAGATGTGTTATTGTTCAGGTAGATACTGTCTGCAGATGAGAACCATTTATTATAAAGGTGAGGTAACATTTAATGTTGTTCATCGAATTTTCGCAGGCAATTGGATGAAAAGTTTTCCACATACAGATTTCAGGCTCAAGTTCAATGCTCAAGTTGAAAGTGACTTGTTTTGAAAATCTCTTATGTGTTGTGCTTCTTCGAGTACATTGCCACACTATTGGCAGTTTTGCCTAAACATTTTCGCTAATGCTACCACTGCTCAAGAAATTTTGTCATGCTATAGTATAGTGCTATTGTTGCTACCTTTTATGGGTTAGCCATTCAAATGATTTCCTTGAATAGTGTAAGTCACTATCAGAAGCTATGTTTGAAATTGCATACTGTATGGTAGGTACTACATTTGGTTTGACACTTACTCTCCGACAGTTAAAAAAGTACATCCATCGAATCTGCTTTCCAGAATCTTGACGGAAGTAGGTCATCTGGATCATTTTCGCCTGTTTTTTTAATACTATGAATCGGACATACTACTCTTTTGGCGTACCATCTCTCCAGTGACATGGCATCTGACGCACAGAAGCCAATGGCATGTCACTATGCGTATTGGCACATCCGTTCTTCATTGGCATGTGCCAGTGGATAGTGGCATTGGCTTCTGTGCATCAGATGCCATGTCACTTACAGTAATGTTGTTAATACCACCTCTCTAAACCAATAGTGTGAGTTGGGGGCGGGACTATTTGTTGAAACGACCAATAACGGATGGGAAAAGAGTTTTTAAAAAAAAGTCATTTTTTCAGTCATTTCATTAGGTTGTTCTTCACCTTTTAAGTTAGCATAGTCGCTATAATTAGGTGCTTTTTGAAACACTGACTGGCAGATGTGAGTGAAGGTAGTGACTGACTCCGGTGACAATTATCGTGGGCCGCAGGCGTAACATTGACAGAGGGGTTTGAAACTGTGTTTGAGCTTTAACTCTGGAATTAATTACCTTTTTTGTGCTTTGACAGGGGCCTTGCCGTTTTCTCTTAATTTGATTTCACCAGCAGGTACATGGAGGGATTTCTGGAATACTGAAACAAAGGTGTGTGTTTTCATGAAGGACAGTATGTCTTTCCTTTCTATGCCTGTTTTTCACTCCTCTCTTTCTGCATGTATAATACATTGCAAACAGGGCATTCGTCAACATAATTTGATAGCTACCCTCTTTCACTTTGAAGGAGATGGATCCAGCTCTTTGATGAAGAAGGATAACAAGAAACCGTGAGGAAGAGGACATGCGCACGTGCATCGCTATGGGTGAGTCTGTATAATGTGGGTGCACCACATTGTTTTTCGAGGAAGCCCTGGAACATAAAAAGGCAGAGTGGATTTTCTCCTGCTGATCAGCAGTCAGAGGTTTGGAGTTAATTGGAGAGGATAGACTCTCAGAATCAGCCGAGGCCAAAAATAAATGGTCTGACCACGGACTCCATTACTAAGCATCCTAATGGTGTCGCTTCATGATGCCTGAGGTGCAGATCACCTGTTTGGATAAAGAATCATTTCATTTATTGAACATTTTTTAAATGTTTAATAAAATCAGATCTTTGCCAATCAGATTTCTTTTAATTAATCAACACATAACAAATAATAATTGTGTGTATATACTCAGGGCTCAAGGGTGCTATAAAGCACAAGATGCAACCTTTTCAACTGTGACTATATTTGTTTAAAATCTCAACCAACCTGACACAGCGACATTGTTTCAACCAATTGTGGGAGTTTTGGGTGGGACTTTCTGTTCGACCAACCAATGACAAATCCATAGAGTGTTCAGGTAACCTGATATTTTATTTGGCAGATTAATTAATTGCCAGCTTTCTGCCAGTGCATTTTTTTCAGCGTTGTCATTATGTAATTTTCCTGGAGCTCAGGAATGATTAGTCCATGACATTTACGGCTGAGTTTATTGGCCATGAAGTCTTGAGACGAATTACGAGTTTGTAAACTTCAATTATGATGCAGTGTTATTTTAGCATTATTTATACTATTATAGTATTTATTCATATTTTGAATCAGCCTCTATTTTTATATTGTCAGTTTTTACTTTAATTTTAGTTTTAGTAATATTATAATTTTACGTGCTTCTGTCATTTTTATTATTATTATTTTTTTAGTATTAGTTTAGTTTTAGTAGGTTTTCTCATTTTCATTTAAGCTTTTCATCTAATATTTGTATTTTATTTTATTTCACCTTTATTTCAATTACTAAAACATATTTTTAATAGTTCTAGTGTCAAGTGTTTCGCTGCATAATTTCATATTTCTCGCCCTGTTTTTCATTCCTGATATTAATATGCTTTCTTAGTCCTAATGCAACATAAAAAATACCAAAGTATGCACATTTTGTGTGTAATTGATGCCTTATCTGTATCTGTGCTACCAAAGAGAATGATGTGAAATATAGTTTGGTTGCACACAAGTAGTCTATTCTACTACGAGTTGCACATTCAGCATTGTATTCTAAACAATACCAATTTGTTTTCACCTCTATTCTTAACTTACAAACACCCAATTCAGAAGGCGGTTCAAAATATCTTCCCCTCTGCAATGGCATCTCTTCTCTGATGATGTGTTCACTGGCGTGAGGGCAGGACAACTCACGTGAGATCCACCAATAGAAAACCACACTTTATTTTTTTTGTTCAAAAAGCCATTTCACTTGGCTATACATCACAATAGGGAAAACAAGATGATCACTTCTGTTTTATGCCAACTTTGAAGAAAGTAACAAGTTTCCCTATGGGCCAACCATGAATTTATGTGCACCCGGCCCATTAATATGATCATTCTGACTTGACTAGAATGAATCCCCTTGAGAAAAGGTAGTGAAAAGTCATGTGGCAGCTGAGAAACCACATCCAGAGCCATACATTTCCATTTTTATATTTTAGCTTTAAAATGCCAATATATATATTGAGAGGTGAAAGCCAGTATTATTTTATAACTGTCTTGTTTTTGACCTTAAACAAGGTCATGAAAATTGAGCTGAATTTCCTATGAGGGTTGTCTTTTTTACCTTTTTTTTTTTTTTTTGTTTAGGTTTTTCTCCCATTCAGGGTTGTGATGAGTCTGTGCAGATGTAAAGAGACTGTATCTGTGGTGCACTTTCTCATTTTCACCTGCGGCTTAACGGAAATCCATCATAAAAGCGGCTCTACTGTTTTTATAACATCTTCATTGATTCGTCTCCCTCTCTCTCTCTCTCCATCTTTCTCTCTCTATCTGAGTACTTTGTGTGTCTTCCAAAAGCAGTGAACATCTGCTTTCTCTGTCAGTACACACACACCACCCCCTCACTGGCTGAGGGAATGATTCATATAGCCGAGCCCACACACACACGCTCACACACACAGTCAGACCTCCACACAATGAAAAGGTGACAACAGCAGAGCGTACTACCTCTGGCTCCCATCAGGGGGCACTCCTGCATTTCACCCACTACAGACCACTGCAGAATCTGAATCATGAATGCCTGAAAAAACAAACAGCACGTTTGATACATCTAACACGAATCAAAGAAACACCTGGAGCTGCGACACATGTCAGCGGGATCATGCTTCGTATTAACCCACGCGCTTTGCTGACAGCCTTGATCCCCAACAAATACAAAATCTGTCAGATATTTATATAGTACATAGGCTTAAAGGTGCACTCAGTCATTTTTATTCGTAAATTAATTAATAGGGCTTTTGATGTGCTGACTCCAGTCACATCAGTAGCCTTATAAATGCTATTTTATTTGACACAGAGCAGGTCGCGGTCATGTTGAGATCACATTACCAGCCGAAAGCTACTCTGTTTATCACTGTACTAATCCTCCTATTATTGGATATGTTCACTCATAGAATAAATTAATAATGGATAACCACAAATAGTGCATTTATACAATGGCATCATCAGCGCTGGGGAAAACACCTTGATTTCGGTAAATCATGGGAGTTGTTGTCTTCACTTCTTCAGCCGTTGGAGAATAAGATGGGACTCGGGCAGAAATCATATTCATGGATGACCGGTAATGTATTAAAGATTTGTTAACGGTACATTTTTTTCGCTGCCAGAGGTCTCATTTTCAAACCAATAACAAAGACGAAGCTTGATGACGCTATGAAGGAGAGTGGAAAGATGGGAGATGTCGTTTTCACCATGCAGAGATGTATGGAATTCACAAATCATATAAATTAAATTATAATATAAATTATATATCAGCTAATAAATTAGTTTTTGTATTACTTGAACGTTTGATCACACTATTTTATGTCATCGTAATGAATTAGCTGCCAGGAATGTGAAATGTAATGCTATATTAGCCTGTTACTGATATGTGACTATTTGTCAAATGATTTGGTGGGTTAATGCTGGGGGGCATTAGGTGGGCATGGCAACACGACACGCTCCGAGTACCAGTGACTCCGACCTCCCGTCAGACCTTCACCCCGTGGATGAACCTCAGCTTTCTATGGGCCAGGGTACCCTTAGAACTAGTTTCCAGGCATGTTGTTGTCTCAATAGGTGCCTCCACCACGGGCTGGGGTGCCATGTGCAATGGACATGCTGCCGCGGGCTCCTGGACAGGACCCCAGCGCCTTTGGCATGTCAATTGCCTCGAGTTGCTGGCGGCACGTCTGGCTCTGCACTGCTTCCGTGTGTTGCTCAAGAACCAGCATGTACTAGTCCGCTCAGACAATACCGCAACAGTAGCGCACATCAACCGACAAGGTGGTCTACGCTCCCGCTGTATGTCGCAACTCACCCGCCACCTCCTCCTATGGAGTCAGAAGCATCTGAAGTCACTTTGAGCCATTTATATCCCGGGAGACCTGAACCATGCAGCTGACGAGAATGGAGACTCCATCCCCAGTCGGTTCAGCTGATTTGGGAACAGTTCGGGGACGCACAAGTAGATCTGTTTGCCTCGCACAACTCTTCCCATTGCAGCTTGTTTTATTCCCTGACCGAGGGCATGCTCGGCATGGACGCACTGGCGTACAGCTGGCTGCGGGTCCAGTACGCAAGTATGCGTTTCCCCCAGTGAGCCTTCTTGCACAGACCCTGTACAAGATCAGGAAGGACGAGGAGCAGGTAATTTTGGTTGCGCCTCATTGTGGGACCCATCACCTCGGACCTGGTTCTCCGAACTGGTACTCCTCGCAACAGCAACTCCCTGGCCAATCCCTCTGAGGAAGGACCTCGTTTGGTTCATCCTATGGCACCCTCGTCCCAATCTGTGGAACCTCACGTGTGGCAGGTTTGAGTACCCTACCACCAGCAGTGGTGGCTACCATCACTTCTGCTAGACATGCCTATGCGTTGAAGTGGAACCTCTTCGTCACCTGGAGCTCTTCTCCCTCCACCCTCAAAGTGTATATTGCTGCTATCGCCGCACATCACGACGCAGTTGAAGGTAAGTCCGTAAGGGAAGCACGACCTGGTCATCAGGTTACTAGGCGTTACTAGGATCTGCTCCAGTGTCTTCGCTTGCTCGCCATTCCACTCCTCGGACTGGATCCATGCGATATTCCCCTCAGGTGAGCTTCCCCGAGAAGCCCTGAGTTCCTCCAGCGCCGTTGAAGTCGATGCCAGAGTGATGCCTCCGGCAGCTTTCGCGTTGGCTAGGTGCCTCCATGTGCATGGTTCCCCCCTTAGATGACCCCCACATGCGTATTCCACTGTAAGCCTCTCTGAGCATGTGTCTTTCCCTTGGCAAGCCACCTTGCCCCCCGGGGTTGAAACATTCCACCCTGCGGTTTGGACACCCTAGTGTTTCTCCATATGCAGCCCGCTCGCGGGTCATATGTGTATTCTGTAAGTCCCCCCCACCTTCGGGCAGGCACTAATTGCATATTTCCACTGAGATATGCTCCCCAGTGTACCTTGGTATTCCTGTGTTAAGTAGGAGTCCTTCGTCTGAGTAGGGAACGGAGACGTTCCGTCTCCCTGCCACTTCCGCTGTACCGTGGGATGCCTGAGTTCAGTCTTGGCTCCTCAGCGAGAAAACATAACTGCATGTTGCCGTCACTACTGTGCTGATGGTTGAGAGCGAGTGTTGTATTGTTTCAGGTTGTGGTGAATCTTATAAAATTACACTCATACCACAAAAATGAATTTTAAAACGCTTGTGTTTAAAACACAACAAGATGAAACAAATGCTTTGGTCAAGCACGGTACCTCATATATTTGTTCTGCACAAGGTAAGTAAGCACTAGCCACTTGTTATAGGAACTTCAGTTTTTAAAGCGCACACACAGTGGTTTCGAGAATCACATCTTGAGGTCTGTGTGCAATTGATGTTTTAGTACGAAATGGGAAAGTCTTCTTAAGTTGTGTTAACCACAAACTTTATTTCACTCACAAGTTCAAAACCACTACTCTAAAAACCCATTAGAAGTTCCTGAGGGAACCCATGGTCAACTAGCCTTCCGTGTCTGCCTACAAATTGACGTCACATCTGAACAGCTCTATACACAGTGTAACCGTCTGCATTGTGAGCAAATAACTAGAATGCTTTGTTTCTAATCAACAAAACTTTTTCCACTACAAATGTGTGATTATAACGGTAACTTATAGTGTAAATTACTTTTAGAAATGTCACTGTGAGGATGATGTGATGCATATTTACTTCACCTTAACTCTATTTCCGTCTGTCAGACTGTCACTTTCTCTTTCTCCCTTTGAAGAGGGTGTAGAGTTAATTCAGATGCAGATGTATTATGCAGATGGGCTGAGTTTACTTGTTTACAGGTGACAGCTGCACATATGATACCTCTCTCTGCCTGAATCTTAAGGCCCTGTTTACAGTTATTAAGATGCGTCTTGGTCCATCAGATCACAAGTAGATGAGGGAGACACATTCCCATTTACTGGTGTTTTAATTCGTCTCTTTTGTCCACTTTCAACACTTCTTTCCTGATTTCTTCTAGGGGAGGGTCTATGGGCGGGTAAATGTATGGGCTTTTTCAGATCTATCGATCAAATGGACGAAATAAGCTCACATGATTCACATCATTTAAAACACGGAGAGCAGCAGCTTTCGTTTCTGCTCTGACAGCCGCAAGACCACGGCGAACGCTGTGAGTGTGTGTTAGAAATCAGGAATGGTGAGAGAACATTGTGGCTGGTACAATTTTCAAACCAGCCGACAAAAGTTTAAAACCCGTCTGGCTAGTGCACTTCCCATAATGTTTATGCATTAGTTTAGTAGATGGAGAGTAGGCGGCTTTTGTGGCTGTTCAAACACATTCAACCACATGAGCTTTTACACTACGAAAGCAGCTTGGTTGTATGTGTTTTTGAATACCTCTGGAAGAGGTCAAAAGTGGACAAACTCAAAATGTTTTAGACCCTGTTTACACCTGTATTTAGCGTCGGCCACTTGTGATTCAATCGACTAAAACGCAGTCGTGTAAACAGGTCCTCAGAGAACACTTCGAACCCACAATACACATAGGAAAGCACATTTACTCCACTTTATCCACAGTTAAACTGTCCCAACTGTATAGTTTTTTCTTGAGTTGTATGCATATCCCTATGTTGTAGTAACTTGGTTATTCCTATGAAGTCAGGTTAGTGAAAGTTTAAATGTTTATATCCAGGCTTAACAATGTATCATGGCATTAATGTTGTCTCAACCCAGGCATGCCAGGTATAAAATTCTCCTCTCCTCATGCCTTAATTAATGGTGTATATTACTGTGTATAGTTACCATAATTATACACAGTACTATATTTACAAATAAGTACTAAATTTAAAAAAATATAAAAATATAATGTTAAAAACAATGTTGTGTAAACACCCCCTGAGTCTATTGGGAAAGACACTGCACCAGAATAAGTGTTAATATACATTGTATGGAACGTGTAGCAGCAACATGGTTTTGAAAATATACTTAACATATATTTAAGCCAGAACGTTACTTTAAGTCTGTTTAAATTAACGGTTATGTAACAATTTGACAATCTCCTACATTAATTCAATTCAGATAAATAATTCATCGTGGTTCCATTTTTATTTCTGAATACATTTTCATAACACGTCTATACAGTATGTAATGGCCACATCTATCATGAATATATTTTAAGATTCCATCCCATGAATTTCACAAACTTTGGCATATCCAGGGACTTGTTGTTCTCTGCCATGGGTCATCTGACACACGATCTGAGTGGATCCGGTCCTGCTGAATCATAAATGCACCGGAGATGCCAGAGTGATGCCAACTAAAGTTTACTGCTAAATGTAGCAGCGTGGCATATTTTTAGTCCATTTCACTGACCACAAGTACTGCAGCTGTGGTTTATTAATTTAACAGATACAACTCTGAACTTACTTTGATGTTATTACAGTTTATGAAAAAGAGTATAGTCATAGCAGTAATTTGTGGTGCTTTATTACTGTACATATATATATACTATTATAGTATTTATTAAAATTATGATTTTGCTTTTATTTGTTTAGTTTCAGTTTGAATTTTTTTTTAATCTTGTTATGTGCTGTTGCCGTTATTAGTTTTTGTTTATTTATGTTTATTTAGCTTTAAAACATTTTTCAGTTTTAGTTTTCAGGTAGTTGCCAAGGCAACATTTCTAATTCTTTTAATATTCTAAAGTTGAAGTTTTTCATCTAATATTTAAACTATTTTATTACAGCTTTATTTCAAATAACGAAAATTATTTTTAGTTGTTCGGTTTAACTATGACCACACACACACACACACACACACACACGCACACACACACACACACACACACACACACACATCTATATGCTAAAGTGTTACCCTAATTATATATAAATATATAATTAGGGTAACACTTTAGTTTAGGGTCCAATTCTCACTATGAAGTAGTTGCTATGATATAGGCTGTTTAATATTTATAAATAACATATTAATGGATTATCAACATATCAACTACCTTACTAACTATTAATAAACAGTAATTATGAGTTTGTTGAGGCAAAAGTCTTAGTTAGTGAGAATTGGACCCTAATCTAAAGTGACCATAATTTGTACAGATTTGATCAATTATGGATTTTAGTCTCTGTTTGTCTCGCTCCATCTCTGTCTTCCTTTGCAGATGTAGAGAACTGCTTTTGTATGCCTGACTTGCGGACTTTAGTTCGGCTGTCCTCATGGTAAAGTTCATCTGTGTCTCTGCTCTGAGTTGTCAGACCTCGGGTTGAAGTGCACCATACATCCCTAAGCTATGAAATGCTGGTCTGCCTGCACAACACAACTGTTTCATTCTGCGACTAAGCTTAGGATAGGAATCTGCAGGCAGTTTATGTAGCTCTTCAACTAGTCTTACTGTTCAATAAAATGTATAACCAACCTGATTTGTTTTGTCGGATAGGTTCACTAGAGGAGAGACTTAAAATAATAATAATCTGTGCTTACATGGTGTATAGAGTTGTAATGCTGTATATTGTCTTACAAATTGGCCCGCTTGAAAAGGTGAATAAAACTAGTTAATCATTAATGTAGATGAGCAGATGTTTCTTTTCAAATGTGTGGTTCTGTTGTACATGCAACGTGTTCTTGAGGTACTGTGGTAATATATCCGGGATGTGATTTTCCCGTATTTATATGAAAAAAAAAAAAAAAAATAGAACTGGTCACATGCCTGTAAATGTCAGTACTCAAGGTTCCACTAGTGTTACCCTCGAATGCCTTTGCTTTTGCTTTTCTGTTTCATCTGCATATAAAATGTTTTGAAGAAGACATATATGCTAATTCCGAGTTGCATTATGAATTACATTTTGAGACATGATGATGCATGAAATCGAGTTTGTGAGATAATTTGTTGTTTACATACTTGTATATATGATTCGAGCCTAAATTTCCAGACAGTCATGTCCCACAGCAGACTGATGATTATTTCAGAAGATATCTTCGCATGTTATCACGTGTTTGTGACTAAGAGTATGGAAGTAAATGTTAATATGACAATATTTTTCATTACAGTATTGTATGATGTCTCTCTGATTTTTTTCATGCATTGCATGGCCAAATATAGCATGCAAACAGAGACATAATTGAACATGCACGTGTGCATGAAAAAAAGTGCAGTGGAAATCACATGCAATGAAATGCAATTATAATGTGTATTTGTTAAATACACAGAATTTCTAATGAAAACTTCAACCAAATAATGTGGAAAGCCTCAGCTGGCGAAGACTTCCAAGGATAACTAAGGCTTATGTAATTACAGAATTCTCTGAATCAAGGTCAAAGGATATCCAATGCTACCCAGAATCCTCTGAAACAAGTTGCAAATGTGAGCAGAGTGATGTTTTGATGGTTTGACAGAATGTCTACCCTGCTGAAAAGCCAAAGATTGGTTGTGTAACGTAACCAGCAAGGCTTCCTTGGTCATTAGCAGTTTCATCAGCAAGACAATGCTTGTTGAAACAACTTTACTTGCTAGATTTTGCTGGTGAACAGCATGCTCACACTTCCACAATCTAGACCAACATTAAACTAGCATTAATTAATGTGAATTCATGCTGTTTTAGTTAAGCAGGGCAGAAGCGTCAGAGCTGCTGGAGTGTGTTAATATTGAAGACGGTCCATGTTGAAGCTCTCTTTAACATATTCCACAAGCCCTTTGTGACCTCTCCCGCTGAATACGGCATGAGAAAAAGGCCAGTCGGATGACTGCTCAGGGACAGAAGAATAGCGATGGCCTCTCTTCGATCAGCACGTCATTGATGAATTGACAAAAACGCCTCAGGCGTCTGACAGTGGACAGCTGATCAATGCTGAGAATATGTGATGGACAAATGGAAAAGTACAGTAGCAGCTAATAACTGTCACACAGGAGATCTAAATGTAGTGATCCGGCCCCGTGCAGCATGTAAATTAATGTCAATAACATGATATTTCTGATGGAAAGATGGAGGTATGTGTGTTGACTTATTTAGTTATTCCCACCAGCCACCCTGTGATTGAGTAACCAAATCATTATAGTCTTGACTCTTGAGAGAACACAGCATTTAAAAGCTATGGAAGCTTATATATATATATATATATTTGTTACAATATATATTTCAAATAAATGCTGTACTTTTTTAAGTCTATTTATCAAAGAATGTTGAAAAAATTGTATCATGGTTTCCACAAAAATATGCATTAATGTGAGTTATGAGATAGCAAATTTGTTATTGTGAGAAATAACTCAAGAAGTAGTTACAGCTACTTTTCAGGTTATACGTTAATTGTTTATTAATTCTGATGCAGAAATGCGCTTCCATAAAAAGTAGAAGCTGAACAACATGCTTCAGAGTATTACTGTAATATTCCTTTGGATAGGGTGATTATGCACTAAATAAAGCTCTGATACATGGGAATGTGTAAGATGCAGTCAGTTGGAAATGAAGCAGGAAAGTAGCTATTTGGTTTTTCAGAAGTCCGTTGTTGCTACATTTTCTCACCGTTTGGTCGCATAATCCCCTATGAAAAAGTTGAATTTGCAGCCTTCTCTCTAGTGTATAGACACCTTTAAATTGTTGCCATCTATTTGTTTCTTTTTTACAGCTGCTAGACACCAAAACATTGCTACTTTTATCATGATGTCAACCAATGAGTTCAGGGGATTTGGAGCATCTCTATTCTTTTCACACATGTAAATGAGACTATGGGATTCACGCCAAATTGCATTGTTCCTCTTACAATATTATTTTATGACTTGCTTAAAGTCCCCCTGTAGTCAATAATTGTATTCCTTAAAACTCGTAAAAAAAAAAATGACCCATGCCTTAAAGGCCCCCTGAAATATTTTTTTTTTTTTTTTTTTTTTTAGCTTTTAGTATGAATATGTTAGCCCTAAGGTGTGTTCCAAAACAATGACAACATTTGCATTTAGGAGATATAAGCATTCAAAACGTACAGTCCCTCACTTCCGCTAAAATGGATCATAGATTTTTATGACATCACCACGGACTTCTAGCCTGGATGCCAGCCGAGCCTAGCCCCGCCCACCAGGGCCGTCGCTAGTGGGGTGAAAGGTGGTGACAATTATAGGCCCAGGGGGCCCCACAATATCCAGCAGTTATACTATATTGGCCCCTGTTGTATGAATAATTCTAATATTTATATTAGTTGTATGCCTGAGATTTAAATGAAAACCACAAAAAACATGCAATTTGGTTAAATATTTTTTTCCAAATATTCTCTTTCTTCCCTATAAATGGTTTAGTCTGATCTAAAGTATTTATTAATTATTCAGTCAGTGACAAACATCAGATGGATCCAATAAAATTGTAAGTCCTACCCCAGCTCGTGAACAGAACCAATCAGAGTTGAGGCGGCAGTGCCCTGAAATTAACGATGAATTTGGTGGAAGAGCAGGAGATTGACTGACCAAATGTCGGGGAAAAGAAAACAGAAATCAGTGTATCAGAAACGCCATGAAAAGAAGGAGAGGGAGGCCAGGAGAGTTGTTGTATCCCAGTTGTTCAAGACGTTCTTAAAGACAGGTTGTATTGTTATTTCACTGGGAATAAGCAAACTACCGTCTACAGCCTGTCGGGTAGGCTACTGTCACTTTTCATTATCGGTGCACACCACAATCAACCGAATGAATACGTGGTCAAAATTCCTGTCTTTTTACACTATTGTAAATAGAGTTAAAAAATTGACACGAATCACGCATTGCGCATTATGCACCTGACCTGCCGGCTGATGATGTATTTATTACATCAATAAAACTTGAATACACACAGCACTTGAATGAATACATTTTAGCTTTATTAAATAATATTATCTTTATTAAAAAATAAGACAATAAATGACTTTATTTTTTAAATTCGAATGCATTCTTGCCAATTTATAAATGTTTACTTTTTGATTTATGAATTATAACTGACTGATGGGGAAAAAAAAACATTATTTTGCTGTTACTTTTAAAAAATTGGTTTTGTTATTATTTAGCAATTTATTTTTATTAGTTGTAATTTTTATATACATTTAACTTTTAAAATAAAGGTTTTACAACAACATCACCTTTTTCTGTTATGTGTGGGCCTCCATGCTCATCTATTGTACAGTATATGATATTGGTGGAGGGTGGTGGGGGCCCACATCAATATTTTTTCAGGGGGCCCCGAATCCTCTAGCTACGGCCCACAACATTTGAGGTCGGGAAGTTCGGTCTGGACTTGATCCATTATGGAGCAATTATGCTCGAACCAGAGCTGTTCGGACCAATACAATTGTCAGGGTGGGCTTTATACGATGATGGACTGATGATCAACAGTAACGTAATCATCCACATCACCAAAGAGCGCTTGGGTTGAATTAGTTTACAACAAAGATGACTGCGCTGGGGAATTGAGATGTGTAGATTCCGCCTTGTTATAGAAGATATTGACAGCACATTAATTTTAAAAGAGGAACAGAGAACCATGATCAAGGCATTTGTCGATCGGAAAGATGAATGAAGAACATCTATCTAATTGAGTGCAGAGGCATTTTCTTTCCTGGTTCGGTTGAAACACACCCCATAATAACAGCCCAATGGAGCGGTATCAGACTCATATTCTGACTAGAATCTGTGTATGACGACGTCAGGCTAGCGGACTTCAGCTTCTCATCACAACTTCTGTCCAATCAAATGCTCTCTAGAATCTAAAACATCCCGCCCCCATGCTATAAATACCACCTTGCCAAAGCGACCGTTGACACGTCACGGAAAAATATGGGTTGGAGATGTGAGATTGGTTGCTCAAACGCTCGAGTTTTATTCCGTTTTCCAACTGTACGTTAGTTAAGAATGAAATGGCTAGAATTTATTCACTTCTCTCCTATTGAATCCAACGTATCATCTGTGCTCAGATTCGCTTCCATGGTGCTGTCAAGTACGATGTGCAGAGTCTGTGAGGTAAACTAAACGCTATTGGCTATTTGAAAAGGGGGAGGAGCCATGTAACTCTACAGCCTTGCTTCATTTGCCAGCTTTACTGTAGTAAACGCTGCACAATGACAAGTGGAAATACTGGTTTAATTCAACCATATATGTTTGAACCAAGAAGTGGAAGAGTGAATTTTACAGGCTCGATGCATCATAAAGATAATCCGTTTTATGTAGGCCTATCACTCTCTTCAACGTCGGACATAAGTGTAATTATGATTAGCATTTGGCTTGACTACCTTATCAAACAGATAAAAATTGTGTTGCTTTTTGTTACACACACCATGTTCCTATTCACCATCTCAGCATCCTTAGAAACACTTTGAACATCATAGAACTTTAGTGGAGAAAGGCATATACAGTGGGAAGAACAAGTATTTGATACACTGCCGATTTTGCAGGTTTTCCTACTTACAAAGCATGCAGAAGTCTGTAATTTTTATCATAGGTACACTTCAACTGTGAGAGATGGAATCTAAAACAAAAATCCAGAAAATCACAGTGTATGATTTTTAAATAATTAATTTGCATTTTATTGCATGACATAAGTATTTGATACATCAGAAAAGCACAACTTAATATTTACAAACCTTTGTTTACAATTACAGAGATCATACGTTTCCTGTAGTTCTTGACCAGGTTTCTGAATTTTGAAACAGCAGGGATTTTGGCCCACTCCTCCATCGAAAATCACATTGTATGATTTTTAAATAATTAATTTGCATTTTATTACATGACATAAGTATTTGATCACCTACCAACCAGTAAGATTCCAGCTCTCACAGACCTGTTAGTTTTTCTTTAAGAAGCCCTCCTGTCCTCCACTCATTACCTGTATTAACTGTACCTGTTTGAACTCATTACCTGTATAAAAGACACCTGTTCACACACTCAATCAAACAGACTCCAACCTCTCCACAATGGCCAAGACCAGAGAGCTGTGTAAGGACATCAGGGATAAAATTGTAGACCTGCACAAGGCTGGGATGGGCTACAGGACAATAGGCAAGCAGCTTGTTGAGAAGGCAACAACTATTTGCGCAATTATTAGAAAATGGAAGAAGTTCAAGATGACGGTCAATCTCCCTCGGTCTGGGGCACCATGCAAGATCTCACCTCGTGGGGCATCAATGATCATGAGGAAGGTGAGGGATCAGCCCAGAACTACACGGCAAGACCTGGTCAATGACCTGAAGAGAGCTGGGACCACAGTCTCAAAGAAAACCATTAGTAACACACTACGCCGTCATGGATTAAAATCCTGCAGCGCACGCAAGGTCCCCCTGCTCAAGCCAGCGCATGTCCAGGCCCGTCTGAAGTTTGCCAATGACCATCTGGATGATCCAGAGGAGGAATGGGAGAAGGTCATGTGGTCTGATGAGACAAAAATAGAGCTTTTCGGTCTAAACTCCACTCGCCATATTTGGAGGAAGAAGAAGGATGAGTACAACCCCAAGAACACCATCCCAACCGTGAATCATGGAGGTGGAAACATCATTCTTTGGGGATGCCTGCAAAGGGGACAGGACGACTGCACCGTATTGAGGGGAGGATGGATGGGGCCATGTATCGCGAGATCTTGGCCAACAACCTCCTTCCCTCAGTAAGAGCATTGAAGATGGGTCGTAGCTGGGTCTTCCAGCATGACAACGACCCGAAACACACAGCCAGGGAAACCAAGGAGTGGCTCCGTAAGAAGCATCTCAAGGTCCTGGAGTGGCCTAGCCAGTCTCCAGACCTGAACCCAATAGAAAATCTTTGGAGAGAGCTGAAAGTCCGTATTGCCCAGCGACAGCCCCGAAACCTGAAGGATCTGGAGAAGGTCCGTATGGAGGAGTGGGTCAAAATCCCTGCTGCAGTGTGTGCAAACCTGATCAAGAACTACAGGAAACGTATGATCTCTGTAATTGCAAACAAAGGTTTCTGTACCAAATATTAAGTTCTGCTTTTCTGATGTATCAAATACTTATGTCATGCAATAAAATGCAAATTAATTACTTAAAAATCATACAATGTGATTTTCTGGATTTTTGTTTTAGATTCCGTCACTCACAGTTGAAGAGTACCTATGATAAAAATTACAGACTTCTACATGCTTTGTAAGTGGGAAAACCTGCAAAATCAGCAGTGTATCAAATACTTGTTCTCCCCACTGTAGTTCACAGTAAACTACTTCGCAGCAGTTAATGATATGCTAAAGCCCGCCGGCACATTGGCGTGATTGGTTACAAGATAATTTGTGTTAAGAAACACAAACGATTGTGTTAAGAGACACAAACGATTTCAAGCCGCGTCTTTTTTCACTGCAGTTTAAACGAAAAAATACTCAGCAATGGTGTTGACTAATTAATTTGCACATGGTTTGTCTTGAACCATTTTAAAAATGCCACATAGACATATAAACAACATTAAAAACTTGATTTTCTCCATGAGGAGTCTTTAAGTGCACATGCACTCATTCACTCACTAATATGCAATTTATATTTGGGTGTTTTTGGACGGCTCTGTGTTATAAGTGGGCACTTCCGTGTGGTCGGTTTGGCAGCGCTTAAACTGTGTTCCCCAAACCTACGCTGTTTAGTTTTACTGTTAAACACAAGCATTTTGCGAAGTATGTGCAGACACTTCTGAGGGCCTGAAGCCTGAGGGTGGGCGGAACTTTGTGTTTCAGGACGTTTCTCTCTCTTCCCTTCCTCTCCGAACAGGAGGAGTGATGAGTGAACAGACAAAATTAGAGAAAAGCTGCAGGAACTGAAAAAAATCTCTGAGAGTGTCAACAAAGTCTCTGCCAATGCTGTGAAATATGATTACGAACTCAAAGTTATTGATGGGAGTAAGAACACACACATGCTGTTTACTGGAGGAGGAGAGATGCTTCGGATTGCTGGCAGTAAAACTTTATAAAACAGAGGAGAGTTATTCAGCCATGTGATCATATGTGTGGGCTCCTTTTTTTGATTCCTGAAAGAAACTTCCCCACACACTCACACACACACACACACACACACACACACACACACACACACACACACACATGTCTGGTGCACTATCTTTGTGAGGACTCTCCATAGACGTAATGGTTTTTATACTGTACAAACTGTATATTCTATCCCCTTACACTGCCCCTATCCCTAAACCTACCCATCACAGGAAACTTTCTGCATTTTTACATTTTCAAAAAAACTAATTCTGTATGATTTATAAGCTTTTGTACCCATGGGGACCTCAATTTAGGTCCCCACAGTGACACGAGTCCCCATGAGTCTGTGTGCATTCAGGTTTAAGTCCCCACCGGTGTAGAAAAACATGTCCACACACACACACACACACACACACACACACACACACACACACACACACACACACACACACACACACACACACACACACACACACACACAAAAGAGAGACAGCTGGCATAATAGAGCACATAATTCCATCTGTTAGCATGCTCAACAGTGAAGTTGAGAGCGATTTGGCAACTGGAAACATTTGAATTCTTGAAAGAGATATGTAAACATACGTTGGCAGGGCGTTTGTTCCCCTCTATTCCTGTCGTTTTGCATGGTTGCATTGCTAAAATTATCTCTGTTAGGACACACCAGCAGTTGGAGGTGTAAAAGTGATGTGAATAAATGTTGGAGTGTGAATTTATTTACATGTGCTAAAATCAGGTGCTGTTAAACACATGCACACACGTTGAAAGTAGATGGAGGAACAGATGCTGCACGTAGAAATGAATCATAAAAAAAAAAAAAATGTAATGCCCTTTTCCTCAATCTAATTTCCTCACTGCTGTGTTTTGACAAAAGCTGAATTAGTTGTACTTTTCTTTTTATGCTTCCATTACTTGACAGTGCTAAAAAAACAACTATCATCATTTACAAAAAGCCCAGACCTACGGTGGCCCAGTAGTTCACAACACAACGAAATTTAAAAAGCAGACATAAGTTCACAACACAACGAAATGAATCCACAACACAACGGAAATTAATCCACAACACAACGTAAAATGAGCCACAACACAACGGAAAATGTACAACACAACTACCAATACAATCAAGCTTTGGATTTGGAACATGTCTGTTTTTGAACGTTAAAAGTAATTTTAATTAATACAAATTATACATTTTAACAACTTGAAGGAACTGGCGGACGTTCCCTTAGTGATCTTGCGCTGTGGTATCACGCCAAAGCATTCTAGAGTATAAATGCAGCTATAATGCAAGTAGGCGATTTTGAATTAATAAATGTCGATATACAATGGTTAGCTACATACTGTTAAAACTAATCATGGTGTTGATATATTTTTTTAGACTGCTGACTCTAAAGAACAGTAGCATGGAAAACTAACTTTTTCGCGTTCCGAGGTCCCTCTAGTGGTCGGGAGAATTTTGTTGTGTTGTGCACTACTGGGCCACCGTACAGACCACATTGATGTAAATACAGTGTATTTTTACATCAGTGATGAGTGGTATTTGCCTATGAAAAGGGTCAGTAAGATTTTCTTTTTTGCGAAAGAAATAATTTTTACTCAGTAAGGATGCATTCAACTGATCAAAAGTGACAGTAAAATACATTTATAATGTTGCAAAAGATATCTTATTTTAAATAAATGTTATTTTGAACTCTACTCATCAAAGAATCATAAATGTTATGATTTTCCACAAAAATATTAAGCAGCACAACTGTTTTCAATATTGATAAAAAGTTTCTTGAGTAGAAAATCATTATATTAAAGGGATAGTTCACTTTGAAATAAAATTTTGGTATGTTTTAGCTTCCCTCAAGGGCATCCAAGATGTAGGTGTCTTTTTTTCCGCAGTAATTTCAATTTTGATATTTTTAGGTCAAACCGTTCTTGTCTGTCAGTCATATAATGCAGGTCTATGGTCACGGTCTCAAAGAGCACAAAGTCCAAATTAAAACAATTCCCCATCGTCCAAATTAAACAATTCCCCATCGTAAGATCATCGTATTCACGTGAGAAAACGAACAGTATTTATATCGTTGTTATCTCTTGAACACAGCCGCGTCCAAATGATCTGAGGGCGCGGGCGGGTATAGATATATACAATAGACGTCGCCTTGGCTACTGCAGTTCATTGGAACGAAACCGTAGCCAAGCGACATCTAGTGTATAGTGTCTAGTGTAGTGTAGATGTAGGTGTCTTTTTTTCCGCAGTAGTTTCAATTTTGATATTTTTAGGTCAAACCGTTCTTGTCTGTCAGTCATTTCATGCAGGTCTATGGTCACCACCTCAGAAAGTCCAAATTAAAACAATTCCCCATATACACTAGATGTCGCCTTCGCTACTGCAGTTCATTGGAACGAAACCGTAGCCAAGGCGACATCTAGTGTATATATCTATACGCGCCCGCGCCCTCAGATCATTCGGACGCAGCTGTGTTCAAGAGATAACAACGATATAAATAGTGTTCGTTTTCTCACACAAACCGCTCATTTCGTGTCTTAGGCCATCAATGTGTACTTACGATGGGGAATTGTTTAATTTGGACGATGGGGAATTGTTTTAATTTGGACTTTCTGCATGCTCTTTGAGGTGGTGACCATAGACCTGCATGAAATGACTGACAGACAAGAACGGTTTGACCTAAAAATATCAAAATTGAAACTACTGCGGAAACAAAGACGCCTACATCTTGGATGCCCTTCAGGTAAGCTAAAACATACCAAAATTTTATTTCAAAGTGAACTATCCCTTTAAAATGATATCTAAAAGACTGGAGTAATGATGCTGAAAATTCAGATTTACTTCACTGGAATGAATCGTATTTTTAAATATATATAAAAAACAAACAGATTATTAATATTTCACATATAACAAATGCAGCCTTGGTGAGCAAGAGACTTTCAAAGTTTTGAAAAATTCAAGCAGTCTTTGTTCTGTTGCTTAATGTTTCTTTGCTCATTTTATGGTGTTTACTTGTCTTTTAAAAATCAAGTATGTTTACTTAACTGAAAAATGTTTGAAGGCTACATGATTTTTTTTTTACTCACAATTAGTTTGCATTAATATTTCAATTTTTGAATAATAATAATAAAAAAAGTGTAAGGTAGCAAGTTAGTTTTTGTTGTGGTATTGAAATGGGTATCAAGAATATCGGCTACTGATAATTTGGCACCATGACAAAACTACTTGGTCATGAGTAATAGTACTAGTGATGTTTGCCTTCGCAAACACCACTAATAATCTGCCTGTGAAAATGGGAAAGCCCAAAGTGCTGGCACAAACTCCCCGTTCAATTTGTCTGGCAAAGGAAATGCTGTGACAACACTTCATTTGAAATTGTGTTCCGATATGCTTTGGACCAAAAAGAAATCTATTTATGTTCCCCCATGTTAAGATGGTATAACAAGATCCTTTGATATTTCTAATCATGTTTTGGTGCATCTCCTGTCATATCTTCTGTCATATCATCTAATATAACTGTGAGAAAACAACAAACACTGACAGTAATATTAGCATGTACTGTTTGCGCTTCATGTGTCAGAATGAGCCCATGATAATCTATAGTTCACGTGTAATGCAAATGTAAAACGTAGGCAGAACAGAAAATGCTTTTTTGTCTGAAATTGATTAGATGGAGTCATTTTCCTTGAATAGCATCTGATTAGTTTGATATTTGCATGTTGCATCAATACAGTATACTTCAGTGTTTAGTGGCACAAATCTCATGTTTTTGTTGGGCAAGCACTTTAAGAAGATTAGATATGTTTTATAAAGATTACCTGACATAAATTTAACCTAGTATGAAAAGTAGCTAGTTTTAAACACATCATGTCTTTTGATGGTCTCGGCACATCAGATAATGATCGGACGATTTTACCACCAGAGGATCAGAGAAAATGAAGGTTCAGGAAATTGACAATATGTCCTGGTTGTCCTGGTTGTGATCGGACAATCAAGTGCAGAAACAGGAGGAAACCGGTAAGTAATATAATTTCATTTTATCATGTTTATTGCTTGTGCGATGTGTGTGTACATAGCTATATAGTCAATAGCTACAGACCTCCAAACTTCATGTGGCCTTCAGTTTAGCTCAAGAACAGTGCGTAGAGAGCTTCATGGAATGGGTTTCCATGGCAGAGCAGCTGCATCCAAGCCTTACATCATCAAGTGCAATGCAAAGCGTGGGATGCAGTGATGTAAAGCACACTGCCACTGGAGCAGTGGAGACGTGTTCTCTGGAGTGACGAATCACGCTTCTCTGTCTGGCAATCCGATGGACGAGTCTGGGTTTGGCGGTTTCCAGGAGAACGGTACTTGCCTGACTGCATTGTGCCAAGTGTAAAGTGTTTTTCAGGGGTTGTGCTTGGCCCCTTAGTTCCAGTGTAAGGAACTCTTAATGCTTTGTGGGAACAGTTTGGGGATGGCCCCTTCCTGACTGCGTACCAGTGCACAAAGCAAGGTCTATAAAGACATGGATGAGCGAGTTTGGTGTGGAGGAACTTGACTGGAGTCCTGATCTTAACCCGATAGAACACCTTTGGGATGAATTAGAGCGGAGACTGTGAGCCAGGCCTTCTCGTCCAACATCAGTGCCTGACCTCACAAATGCACTTCTAGAAGAATGGTCAAAAATTCCCATCAACACACTCCTAAACCTTGTGGAAAGCCTTCTCAGAAGAGTTGAAGCTGTTAAAGCTGCAAAGGGTGGACCAACTCCATATTAAACCCTACGGATCAGGAATGGGATGTCATTAAAGTTCATGTGCATGTAAAGGCAGATGTCCCAAAACTTTTGGCAATATAGTGTGTGTGTGTGTGTGTGTGTGTGTGTGTGTATATATATATATATATATATATATATATATATATATATATATATATATATACTGTATATATATATATATATATATATATATATATATATATATATACTGTATGTATATATATATATATATATATATATATAGTAAGAATGCACTGTTTAATTTTTATGTTCTTTTTCACTCTCAAAGCAATACTTTGTAAATGAGTGTTGCAGCAATTTTTTGCAATGTGCATATTATCAGTGTGGATAATATTGACACTTGACACTTCATGTCAAAAGGTTGCATTATCTAAACTTATCACAGTAAATATGCTGCATATGAACAACATGAGCGTCCTGCAGTTTTGGGTTTCCCTAAGCAAGCTCCTTTATGCTGTGCACCACCCCAGTCGCAGCAGTTCAGCACCGGGGCTAAATTTCACACACCTGGGTTTCTCTAACTAAAAAGAGGGTTAGATGACTGCTACACACAGCACTGTGTCATCATAAGGTAACGCCACCCTGAGAGACTCTCTGAAGACTCCAGCTTAAAACCCTCTGAGGTTGTTTTCAAAAGTATTGATAGAATCTTTCAAATGTAAATTCAAGGTCACACTTTTTTTCTCAAGCACACCTGTTGCTGGATTTCTCAGAACTGATGAACCTCATACATTCACAATGCACTTACTGGAGAATCTGATGGGTGGCAGGAGTCACAACACTCTGGGGATGGGCAATGGCAAGTTTCAATGGGTAAATATGTTTACGTATATACTTATTTATATATATATATATATATATATATACAGTACAGTACAGTACAGTATATATATATATATATATATATATATATATATATATATATATATATATATATATTCCATATTTTGCCACATTCATTCAGAATTTAATTGTATGCTCATAGTTGCGTACAGTCAAACCAAAATGTATTCAGACACCTTCAACATTTCTCACATTATCACAGTTTATTCGCTATAGTTGGTTTTGGCCATCATTCTGTTAGACTGTCTCACAAATGAATTAAATTTAACAGCTGACAGCTATTAAACCTAAATACACAATTAAATAATACTTAAGCAAAACATGGTCAGGTCAAAGAGTCTGAATCATTTTTGGTATCAAATTTGTATAAATTTTACTGGTAGTCCACAACATGAAGAATGTTTGCGTATAATATGGCACAGTTTACTTTATTTTGCTCTCCTCACTTACATAAATTAACTATGGTGTCCTGCACCCACTAGTATAAAAATATCAAAAATTATATCTGGTGTCTGAATCATTTTTGGTTTGACTGTATATCTGTTCTTTTACATTGGCTTTAAATATGTCTCATCCAATGAGAATTCGGAGCTGAGCCATAAATCTAGCTGAATCTACATGAATCTTTTGCATCTGACGTCTTGCATGCTGTTCACTTCTACAGTTTGGGAACAGCAGGCCAAGTGGACCATGAACATCCCATACATCTCGATGTCAAACCCTCAAGCTGCCGAAGCCCCTGGGAAGGATGGATATTTCCGTGTGACGTGCAAGAGAGCGCTCATGTGCACAGTCACCAAGGCTCCCGCCACGAATGGAGACACACAGGCAGTCAACGATAAACATGTGGGTGTACTGGGAAATGACAGAGAGCGACATCCACGCCAAACAGACAGGGCACACCTTTCTAGACTTTTTGTGTGTGTGTGAGACAGCCAGAGAAAGAGACGGACTATGGACTAATGATTAATGACATTTAGATTATTCAACTTCAGAGATGTCCCACCCCCTCAACACAGTCCAGATGCATAAGGAGAGATGAGGTGAAGATGATTTAACCCGTGTTCTCTGGGATTTTGGCGAATATGATGGATGGCATGGAAGATGCTCAGGGAAAGAGAAATGCATAAATCATACTTTTGACGCCGTTGATTTATTCGTTTCAGAAAGAGTGTTATTAGGGGAGGATTCATCGTGTCTATCTTTTTTCTGTGAAGCACTAAAAGTGAGGTTTTATAGAATGCACTTTTATCCATACAATGAAAGTGGATAGGGACCAGAGAATGTCATCCAAAAAGGACAAAAAAGCTCAAATAGAAGTATCATAAAAGTATCATAAATTTATATACGTATGTACAACATTTATGATACTTTTATGATAGCCCCTGCTGGTAGATGCTGTAACTACACCATATTTGATTCTAAAAGCTTCTTCTTCTTTTTTTTTTTTTATTGATTCAAAATTAGCCATGTATTTTTATTATATTAAATATGCAATATATACTATATTACATTACAGTAGATGTTTAACCAGTACCTGATTTAAAAAAAAAAAATAGCTTTAATGAAATCTTATTTCCCCCATACTTAATTCCAGGTGATTGTCTCTGAAAGTTCATGAGCAAAAAGCAAACATGGCAGATTTCAAATTGTCTGCTTACAAGGATCCTGTACCAACCAGATGAATGGATCCCTTGAGATGAATGCTAACGTGAGTTTTCTCCAGGTATCAAAGATTTCATTGATTGAAGTAAGCTTATTTTTCTTACTCCACTGACATTTTTGAAGCATAAATCTAACAAGATTGTAAGGTTTGTCAGTGCTAATGAGGAGAGAAACATAAACGTAACACAATATTTATTTGATTTATTATTTTTTTGGCAGTGTGAATCTGATAATGGATATAAGCACGCTTTCGTCCCAGCTGCATGGACGGTCTCTCCACCTGCTCACTCTCCGTCAGCAAGGCATTGGATTTATCAGGAACACAAAAGGCAGCAGATGCATCGGTGTATTGTGAGCCATTTATATAAGGTAAACTTTGACTTGTCGACTACTTTTCTAGTACTAGTAAAGTCTAGTAAAACTAGTAAATATGAGCAATATGAGCATATTACTATTTTATTTTATTATTTTTATATTTATATTTACATCACATGTCCCATATAGCGTGCTATACCTGACTTATGTGCATTGACCTTCTATTAGTTTTTTAATAATATCAGTATTTATTATGCCGCAGGACACTGTATAAGGCATAGTCTATTTTAATCCGTTTTTATTGTATAGAAAATTCTGACTTTATTTGTAAGAACGGTATTTCTTTGTTTAATACTTGGCTATGCTATTTGTACATTTATCTATCTCTTTCCTGTCTCGACTGTTGCAAACCGTAATTTATAAAGGTTGACAAATAAAGGTTTTTCTTATCTTATCTTATCTTATCTTATCTTATCTTATCTTATCTTATCTTATCTTATCTTATCTTATCTTATCTTATCTTATCTTATCTTATCTTCTTATCATTGGTGCAAGCCTAGTCATGCACACCAAAATGCCAATTAGTAGGTTCTCTAGCTGTGGTGTATGTTTGTTTGGGTGAAGATGAGGTGTTTGGCTGAGAGGGGGGAGAGGGGAGAGGGGAGAGGGAGAGGGGGAGGGGGAGGGGGGAGGGGGCATGCTCACAATTAAAAAACAGACACATTATAATGTTGGTTTTGCCAGCATCCTGGCTTTATGGTGTAAAGGTTTTATTGTGTATATGGTGGAGATGAGAAAGCTACATTTGATCATTATTTTTATTCACTATTCCACTGAACTTAATTCATTAAAGTATGGAAGTGAGAGCCTGGGACTCCATTTAAAGCTGATTTCTGTGAGAAGAAAAGTGCATATGTGTGCACGTGTACGTACGTGTGAGTGCGCTATATA